>NC_142065.1:195518753-195876253 GCF_059756535.1 Pantherophis guttatus | reverse complement strand
CTTAGAATGAATTGTCACCAACTTGGCCATGTTGCCTGGAAGAATGGCTGAGCAAGCATCAAGGTTGAACTCGAGAGCCCTGTAGCAGTCTTCTAGTCTTCATATAAATTGTTGATGTGTTTCACCTCTTTTTAAGCATTTAGAGCTATTAGATCACATGGAAGGGACTCTTAAGGGAGGGAATAAGCAGGGCAGCAATGTCTGGTCTCTGATCTTTTTATCAGTTAAAGAACTGAGAAGATTGTTACCTAAAAGGCACAAAACAGTCAAACATAATGACCCTAAATCAATTGTGGAAAAAACAGGAAATCTCAGGATTATGAACTAATCTAGGATGTCAAAAGAACAGCAATTCTGTCCGTTCCAATTGTGTTATTCTATGTTCTAAATATTGTTACCAAGAGACCTATGTGGGTGCATCTCTACAATCATTAGGAATTGATCTCAGCTGAGAGGAATTTAGGTGGAATCAGTCCAAGAAGAAATCAGATCATATGCTACAACTGTGAACTAGTTTACAGTCCTGGCTAGATTGGGATGGATTGTTTGAAGATCAATCAGAACAAGTTGACAAAGGAGGATCAGTAGCCTCTCCATGGGGCTAATAATGAAGGTATTATGGAAATGATAGTTTTGCTCTCAATTAATTTCCTAATGATACCCAACAGTGAATTTGCTCCTTTCATCTCAGTCACATGCTGGGATTAGTTTTTCTTTGAGCTAACCACATAGCCCAAAATGCCAATTCAGGATCTTGACAATTTTAATAGTTTTATCCTTCATTACATAAACAATCTTTTTATGGATATTTCTTGAATTGCTAACCAATCAATTCATTAATCTCATCAATAAGCACACAATAATTTTTGTCACTTCTACTTCCAAAAAGGTGGAAGGTTTTTTTTTTTTAAAAAAGCATTAATGACTGCATGAAGTATATTTCTATCTGCTTAAATTCCCATCTATGTTTCACATTGCTCTAGCCAAATTGATGAAGCAGTTACACAAGATTGTGACACTCATAAAATTCAATTCTGTGATTTCTGAACTGTTCCCCTTCTTTATAGTCCTGAACATTGGCATAATTAGAGAGCATAATTTGAAGGAATTATTCCTTCTGGCTACAGAAGGATATGAGAATTAGGAGATAAAATCATTCCAAGTTTACTAAATATACTCTGAAATGTGTTTGTTTTATACACCACCATAGTCAACAAGGTCTCCTGGAAGTTAACATCAACAGAAACTATAAAAGCAACATTATAATGAGCATATAAACCAGTGGTGTAATCTAAAATTTGTTACTACCGGTTCTGTGGGCATGGCTTGGGGGGTAATGTGACTGGGTGGGCGTGGCCAATTTTTTTTTTTTTACTTTTAAAAGCATTTTTTCTATAACCTCTTCGGCGAAGAGGTTGTAAAAAAAATGCTTTCAAAAGGCTCTGACGATCCCAGCTGAGTTGCCTGATCAGCAGAGGCTTTTTTAAAAAACTCAGCTTGAATCGTCAGAGGCATTTAAAAGAAAAAAAGGGGTTTTTTTCTTTTAAAAGCCTTTGTCGATCCCAGCTGAGCCGTGCGATAATCAGAGGCTTTTATTTTTTACTTTTAAAAGCATTTTTTTTGGCCGAAGAGGTTGTAGAAAAAATGATTTTAAAAGTAAAAAAAAAGCCTCTGATGATTGTTTGGCTCAGTTGGGCATGGGGGTGGAGGGCAGGGATTTTTGCTACCAGTTCTCCGAACCACCCATCTCCATCCCTACCGGATCGGGTGATCCGGTCCGAACTGGGAGTATTTCACCCCTGATATAAACCAACAACATAATTGTACTGAGACAACTAGTAGCATGGACCCAGCACTTTCTAAATACTCCCCAGAACATTTCCACCTTCTGAAAGTTATCAAGGGTGATGTTAACAACACAGGGAAGCTGTTCCATAAAAAAGGAAATGTAACTGAAAACGTTGCTTACCTGTTCCTGTTCCAAACTCCAGAAAGTTGGAGACCACTACCAATATGTGTCAGAAAAGCTGCACTGGTTGAATTGGTTCCTGTTGAGAAGATGATCCTGTTGAGAAGGTGATCCTGTTGAGAAGGTGATCCTGTAGGATCAAGATATACAGGAAGTTATAAGTTAAGATATAGCAATTTCTCAACTGACAATAAGCAAGATATTTCATTCTCAACAAATTGCAGAAATCTAGGGGGGAGGGGGAACCATCCTAATAGTATTTATAAGGTAAAGGTAAAGGTTCCCCTTGCACATATGTGCTAGTGTTCCCGACTCTAGGGGGCGGTGCTCATCTCCATTTCAAAACCGAAGAGCCAGCGCTGTCCGAAGATGTCTCCATAGTCATGTGTCCAGCATGACTAAACGCCAAAGGCACACAGAACTCTGTTACCTTCCCACAAAGGTGGTCCCTATTTTTCTACTTGCATTTTTTTTACATGCTTTCAAACTGCTAGGTTGGCAGAAGCTGGGACAAGTAACGGAAGCTCACCCCATTATGTGGCACTAGGGATTCAAACTGCTGAACTGCCAACCTTTCGATCGACAAGCTCAACAGCCACTGAGCCACCACGTCCCTTATATTTAGTATTTATAATAACTGCCAAAGTCTGGTTATATTGTTGAAAATAAACTAGTAACGTCAGAAAAGTTAACATTTTTTTTTTTTACATTTTCTTTATTTTTTTCCCCTAAGGAACATTTGTGAGTAATCTTTACAGACTATTTCACATTTAACAACTTGTCAGTTCTCCACAATCTCAACTTTCCATATTAGGTGTTTCAAGTTCAGATGAACTTCATACTGAATATGGAATGAATATGAGATTTCGCAAATAAAAATAAAAGACAAATATCGAATGTGGGTATATGTTGTTATTGTCTTCCTGGAGGTCTCATCCTTCTCTTATATGACATTATGCCCTGTTGTTATGGACAAAGGCAACTGGAAAATTATGAAGTGGGACTATATTTAGGAAGCAGTTTAAATGCAGAGGGGACCAAGACATTTTGATGCCTGAGGCAGGAAACCTAAAGGGTAGCTCAACTAATACGAATACAATAATAAATGGAATGATTGACAATGTGCTACTAAAATATGCTGCTTGAGGCAAACTATGTCATCATATCTAATGTTAGATATGGCTCTTTCCTCTACCAATCAGTCATAAAAATTGTCTTTCTTTGTCAAGTCCAACCACCATAATTATACTCTGGTCATGTGCCAGCTATGTGCCTTGGATGTTTTGGTTTTTTGGTCTATGACCGCAATAAAGTATGCTGCTGCTACTATGTATAATTGGTCAGTTGATAATATATTTAGAACAGATCCACTGAAATAAGTGGAGTTTAAATAAGCGACAATGGCAAAGTAAATCCTGCTAATTTTAATAGATCTATTCTAAGTATGATCAACTATGGACAGGACTTAGTAATAAGAAGACATCATTTTTAGTCCATGCATTTGAGAGTCATTAGAAGCAAATGCCCAATTTCTATTCACAGATGGTAAGGGGATATATACAACAATGTAGGAGCTTGGAAGTTTTCCAGAAATGATACACAATACAATTCAATTCCTTCCAGACAAGCTTACAGAGTCCACAGAATTAAAATGAATGTAAGACAATTTAAGTTCAGAAGGAAGCCATCTGCTAAGCCTGGTACATAGGGACTATGGACTCACTACCACTAAAATAAAGGTTCTATCATAGCTCAGCCTTTCCAGTTTTTTAAAAGTGTGATCATTGTTCTTCTTCGTTACAATAGCACAATCTTCATTTTGATATATCTTCTAAAGTTTGTTTGATTTTCATCTTTTTTTTAAAAAGAAATTAGAAATCTTGAAAAAACCCAACTAATAGGAATTATTATTATCATTATTGATAATATATAAATATATATAATTATCAGGGGTGAAATCCAGCAGGTTCTGACAAGTTCTGGAGAACCGGTAGTGGAAATTTTCAGTAGTTCAGAGAACAGGTAAATACCACCTCTGGCTGGGCCCAGAGTGAATGGAGAGGAATGGAGATCAGATTTTGGGGGCAATATGCTGACTCTGTAAACCGCTTAGAGAAGGCTGTAAAGCAGTATGAAGTGGTATATAAGTCTAAATGCTATTGCTACCCTGAGATAAGATGGACGGCTTATACATTTTATAAATAAATAAATTGTATAAACATACATAAAATATTAAATGAGAGTTAATTTAGTGTAGTGGTTAAGGCATCAGGCTAGAAGTGGGAAGACTGCGAATTCTAATCCATCCTGAACATGAAACGAGCTGGATGAGCCACTCACTTGTCTCAGCCCTAGGAAGGAGGCAATGGCAAACCACTTCAGAACAACCTTGCCAAGAAAACTGCAGGGATTTGTCCAGACAACCTCCAAGAATCAGAAACAATTGAACAGAAGAAGAAAAACATTGTAGAAATAATAATATTGTAAGGTTAGTAAAGGACCAAATTTCATTGATCCATACTTCTATAATAACTGTATTCTTTCTATATTTCAGGTAATAAGTAAGACAGCTTTCTTGAAAATGAATCTCTTGAGCCATTATGATACACACATTCACTGTACTCTTTTTATATTTTCAGTTAATATGATTTTCTCTTGAGCCTTAATAAGGAAGTAAGTATGCAATGATCAGGTTGGTTCTGTCACCCTCAATTCCTCTGTGTGGTCATTTTGAATAAGCAGAACAGAGATGGACAGGGTCCCATAGACTTCAAGTTCCCTTTCTGAGCTCTTCCTAAGTAACTGATTACAGGTAGTCCTTGACTTACAACCACAACTGAACCAAAAATTTATGTTGCTAAGTGAAACATTTGTTAAGTGAGTTTTGCTTCATTTTACAACTGTTTTTGTCATAGTTTTTAAATGAATCATTGCAGTTGTTAATTCCAAAGGTGCTTTTTTAAGAGGCAACTGGACAAACATTTTCTTTGAAGATGTTTCGCTTCTCATCCAAGAAGCTTCTTCAGCTCTGACTGGATGGTGGGGAATAGAAGGATGTATACTCGTTGCAGACAGCTGGTCATTTGCATTCTTTTAGTGAGTCGTTAAAGCCACCTGGAGGTTTATCTGTGTTCTCAGGGTCACCTGAGTGGCGCTAAATGAACTGTACCTGTACTTCCATTTGGTATAGCAGATTGTTCGTTAATTCTGACTTGAAATCTGGGTAGCAAATTTCTCTCCATTTTGACTAAGAAAACAGGAAAACTATAATGTAAGCTCTAAAACAAGTATCTCCATTCAAAGGAAACCATGTATCTGAACTGTGACTCCATGAATGTTTTTTTTTTATTAAGTTTCTTATTTTTTCCAATATAAACATACATATTTTGTGGACAGTACATTGATTGGGCCAGGTCTTTCTTATACAATGTTAACAATAATAATACAAATAGTATGTGAAATTCTAATCTTCCAACTTCAAACAATACTTCATTTCATTTCATATTCCTTTTACACTTTCCCTTTAGTTCATTTAAACATAAATAACATTTATTTGTATCCTGTATTTGTTATCCCTTAATAAACATTGTCGTTCAATATTTTAAAAATCACTCATTAGTCCACCATAACATCAATATTCCAAATATATAGGATTACTAATAACATCAATTATTAACAATATTCAATCCATCATGGGAGTATATCTCAAGGTCCCCACCATTTCTAATCCTTAATATTTTAAATTCACAATATCTTTTAACACACTGTTAATATTAGTACTTCAGTTAAATTTTCTAGTCTTAAATTAGCATCTACTAACCTGCAGTACTATATGATATGATACAATACGATACAGAAGAAGAAGAGATATTTTACAAGAAGAGTCCTCCATTCCTCTACCCACAATAAAATACCTTATGGCACCAGACTTCAAATTTTGGGCTTAGACAACTTAGAACTATGCCGGCTTCGGTCTGACCTAAGTGTAGTACATAAAATTATCTGCCACAATGTCCTACCTGTCAATGACTACTTCAGCTTCAACCACAACAATACATGAGCAAATAATAGGTACAAACTCAAGGTAAACCGCTCCAAACTCGATTGCAGAAAATATGACTTCAGTAACAGAGTGGTCAATGCCTGGAATGCACTACCTGACTCTGTAGTTTCTTCCCCCAAACCCCAAAACTTTAACCTTAAACTGTCTACTGTTGACCTCACCCCATTCCTAAGAGGTCTGTAAGGGGCGTGCATAAGTGCACCAGCGTGTCTACCATCCCTGTCCTAATATTCCTTTTTACTCTTACTCTTTTCATGTATTCAAATTATATTTATACTTTTACCTGTTATCTTATATATGCTTGACAAAAATAAATAAATAAAACTCATTTCCCCCTTTTTTTCTTTCCAACATTAATGTAATTTTCAATTCTAGTTTTGCCAGCCAGTTATCATTCTAGAAACCATGGCTCTTCCTCTGTGCATAAAATATTGTATGTGATGTGAATGTGAAAGAATCAGGCAGAGGGAATAATAAAAAGAATAGGTAATATTCTCTGGCAATTTTATAGGAATCAAACCATTTTCACCGAGGCTGCTTCTTTGACTATCCTTAACATATAATTCTCCATCTATTTTCTCAGTTAAACTTTTACAGCAGGGAGTTCTGTATTTAATGCAGTCTCTTTAGCAGAACCAACCCCTTCAGATAGATGCCTCTCATTTGACATAAAGGGGACAAGTTACTGCAATAAAGAATTGGTATTCTGGCTCATCTGTATTGCTTCTCACTTCTGGCCAAACAGAAAAATACAAGATAAAGCTTTTGGCAGTTCTTCATCTTCCCTTAAATCATTGCTGCAACAGACCATCATCAAGTCAGGGTCCAAAAAGAAAATAAGAACACCAGCAAACAAAATTTGCAAAAGCTTCTGGTAGCATCTACTTTCTGCTGGTTATCTTGCTTTTCCTTACAGGTTACTGTGCAGAGAAATCTTTTGCTTGTTATCTTGCTTTTCCTCACAAGTTACTATGTGAAACATATTTTGATGGCTTGTGGTTGATGTTGTTGCTGCATGGATGAACACACTCCAATTCCCAAAGTCATTCACTAAGTAGCTTGCATTATTTAAACATTTTTTTTATAATCCCTGCACATGAGTAACCCTAAGGACAAACATGAGTTGTAAGTAGCTCAGGTATCTTTTAAACCATCTGCCATCAAATCAAACATATTCTGCATGCTGTGCTTTTGAATTGGTCTCCCACAAGGCTGTCTGAAGACTACAAGCTTTAGGCTAGTTTGGTTTATAAGTTGTGTTATCATACTTATTAAAAAGACACCAGAGATATTTGAAAAGGGGTAGATGAGCAAAACCTGGTCTTACAGAGGAAAAAGATTTAAAATACAGGATTTTAATGATTTAGCAACTTATCCGAACTTTATAGCTTGGGGTAAAGGAAATTGGTATTGTCTTGGTTTATGAGAAGGAAAAACACTGGAGGTCAAGTTATTGAATTTCATAGAAATGGACTAGCATTACAAATGATCAACAGCCTAGCTGGCAGTGGGATACTGTGATTACTGTGTTAATGTGTTCAGAAGCTTCAGAAGAAGGAACTCCAGTAAACTATGTTAAATCTTGCTCCACATTGTCCACATAAATGATTCTTAGGTTAGAAGTACCATATGATAAGGAATCTGGAAGCATTTATTTTAGATTCTGCCGAACTTTAATGGTCAACTTTTTTAAAATGAGTATACAAACATAGAACTCACATGCATCAATAGATTTATATCTTATTTTCTTCTGGCATCTCAAGGTTGCAAAAAACCAACCCTCACAACAACAATTCTTTGGTGTAGATTAGTCTATAAATGGTCCAGAGTCATGGAGCGAGGTCCATGATCAGGCTGGAGATGAACATGAATCTACACTTTCCTGGTCCAACTCTTTAATCATCACACAAATGTACTAAGTGTCTGTATGCCTAAATTTGAAAGTGGCAGTATATAATCTATAACCCTTTAAAGTCATGATGATTATTAGAGAGTGGTCATAAGAGAAAAAGTAATCCATAAAGGAAATCATGATCAGAGTTGGTAACAGAGGTTCCATATTAAGAAAGCCATCTATATGTTCTGATAAATTCTAACATGAAAGATCAAAATTGCAACACTTCAACAACTTTAGTACAGATTTCCAGCCAACAACGCCCTTAAATCAGAGAACTACACATTCATTCTACCTATGACAAGCCCGATATTTATATTTAAACTAACAACCCTGTGACTTATTGGACCATCCTTTGGGGGGAAAAAAACCGATACTGCAGTTTGATTTGACCAAAATGAAACATTTAATTTTTCTGAATTGTATTGTTATCACACTGATGGGCAAAAAGGCAATGGAAAGGAGAGTGACTATTTGCTGACTTTCCGACTTTCCCATGGACTTTGCTTGTAGGCAGCTAGCAGGATGTCATCAAAATCTCAGTCACATAACTGTGGGGATTCTGCAACAGTCATAACTTTGCAAATAAAATTGGTATAAAAATCCTGAAAAGTTCAGTTCCATTGGAGTAACGGGTCCCAGATTTCTTACACCTTCTTTAAGTTAGCAGATTGTAGGTATCTTAATTCAAATATTGCTGCAATACAGTACACCATTTGGACTAACTTATGTGGACTAACACTAACAACTTGTTGTTATGTGTACAGATATGGACCAGAATCGTTGGAACCAAAGGCCATTTTGCTTTATATTATTTGTTTTAGAAGGATATCTACTTTTATCAGATAGCTGTTTGAATAACAACATTTGCAGGGCACTCAGATGTATTTTATGTGAATTATGTTATTATCTAACAGGAATGAATTCATTTCCCTAAACATTCCAAAATTTTTGCTTTATAGGCTGTGAAATTTAGCAAGCTTAATGAGCTAACATCAGAATATCTATTATTGCTCTATTGTCTACTTTATGCTTTGCTGTTTTATATGGATTGGTCAGACATAACAAAAAAGAATATTTATCATGTCATTTACTACTGAATTTTACTGGGGTAATTTCAGACATTTGGGGGCTTTTTTTCCATAGTGACTGGAAATGGAAAATTGCCTTCCCAAAGTTTGTGGTTCCTCTTTTTATCCACCCAAGTTCTGAATAACAGGCTTAAAAATACCAGTCTATCCACTTAATGTGAATTAATTCCTTTCCAACGTCATTGTCTAAAAAAAACTATGGTTATAAAGAAGCAAATTACAGTTCCAAAATCTGGAAAATTTTGGAACTGTATTTTTTTTTTCCACCAAGAAAACCAAACTTCCAAACCCTCACCCAAACCCTCACCTACACCGGCAGACCTCACACTCACTAATACTGTTAATGATACCTAGTTACCTACTGGTTCATTGACTATTGGGTAACGAAACATCTGTAAACAAACAACCAAGTTCATAGAGCACCAAACTAGCTAGCTCTCTCTCCCTCTCCCCCCCCTCTCTCTGTATATCCATTGTTGGACTGTATTAATTGTACTAAACCTAAAAATTAAAAAGAAAGAAAGAGAGAGGGAGGGAGGGAGGGAGGGAGGGAGGGAGAGAGAGAGAGAGAGAGAGAGAGGGAGAGAGAGAGAGAAAGAAAGAAAGAAAGAAAGAAAGAAAGAAAGAAAGAAAGAAAGAAAGAAAGAAAGAAAGAAAGAAAGAAAGATTTTCCCACCCAGAGCCCACTGGAATCTCTCAGGATGGACAACTGTAAAACACATTTTGGAATGTACATTCAGGTATTATGATAAACCCATTTTGTATCTTTCTCTGTTTTGTAAGTAGCTTTCTAACTTAAGGAAAGTAGGCACACACTGGTACTATCCTGTCAAAACTAGGACAATTAGCTTTGTTACCTCAGGAGGCAAAAGAGGAACTGGGGTAGTGAGGCCAAGAAAGGCCAGTAAAATAAATTAGATGCCTGACTTTTCAGGTGATTAACCAGAGTAGGGAAGAAAAGATGACAAAATTAGAAAATTGGTTTAGTAAAGAATTTTGCATTACTGGAGACAAAAACGTGTCATGCAGGAACATGTTGAAATACATTGACTTTCATGAGAAAATTGTGCTGCTAATCTATATTTGTAGGTGTCAGAATCAGAATACGTTAACCATATATAACCTCATTAAATAAAGAACCTATGTCAGTATATTAGGGTTGCTTTCCTGTCACTGGTATATAATGTTAATCATTAAATAAAGTCATGATATAAAGACATGTAATTTTATCCTATACCTTTGTGTGAGTCAAAAGACAGTTTGGCCTAATGATTAAGTCACCAAGCTAGAAATTGGAATATTGTGTCTTCTAGTCCAACCTTAGGGACGAACTCAGGTGGGTGACTTTGGGCCTGTCACCCTATCCCAGCCCTAGGAAGAAGGCAAGGGCAAAACACTTCTGAAAATACTACCAAAAAATCTGCATGGGTTTCTCAAAAGCGCACGCACACAAACACACAAAAAGATGCATGAAAGATGTAGCATTACAGACCCACTCTGAGCAGAAGGATTTGTCCTGGAAGATTTCAGTCTAAATAGCATGTGAAAAAGAATCAAAATAAAAACTTTGAAGAAGACACAAATTGATAGCTTTCATGTGAACTAAGCCTAGAGTGTGAGAAAAGTGCTAATGTTGGTCTGGGCAAGCCTTGTCATAAAGTACAAAAATATATGAGAACTATCATGCAGAATGACATGTTCTACGTAGGCATTCTGGTTCAATTCTTGTGGAACTCCAAGCTCAGTTTGGCCAGTTTTAAATTCAAAAGGTATGCTTACATATATAAACATGGAACTATAGGTTTTAAAAGAGAGTAATAAAAGTTGAGACCCTGCATTTGTTTCAGTTAGTCTGTGTCTCTGAGTGTGTGTGTGTGTGTGTGTGTGTGTGTGTGTGTGTGTGAGAGAGAGAGAGAGAGAGAGAGAGAGAGAGAGAGAGAGAGAGACACACAAACAGAGACAGAGACAGACAGACAGACAGACAGAGACAGAGAGACGGAGACGGAGATGGAGACAGACAGGGAGAGAGACAGACAGACAAAGAGAGAGAGAGAGAGAGAGAGAAAGACAGAGACAAAGACAGAGAGACACACAGAAACAGAGACAGAGAGACAGACAGAAAGAGAAACAGACAGAGAGACAGACAGACAGAGACAGAGACAGAGAGAATATACTGGGAGTCCTTTCTGATTATAAGTGTAGAGAATTGAGATAGTCAGGAGGATCCAACATTAGGCACTCCAACTATCTAAGGAGGGAGTAATGTTTATAATGACAGTCAGTTTAGTGTAATGGTTAAGGCCTTGGGCTAGAAATTGGGAGGTTATGAGTTCTAGTCCCACTAGGATAAAGCCAGCTGGGTGACCTTGGGCCAATCACTCTCTCTCAGCCCTAAGAAGGACACAATGGCAAGCTACTTCTAAAATCTTGCTAAGAAAGCTTCAGGGAATCGCGCTGATTCAAGGGAACACAACTGTTATGTTAAAAGGGGCCAAGCAAATCTCCATACAAATCAGGCACCAAGACAAAGTTTGGGCAAGATTCTGGCATAGAGCAAATAAATATCTAACTGATAAGGGACATCTTCAGCTATGGGGGAAAAAAATGCTCCATGCTTTGCCAGGCAGTCACTGAGCATTACAAGATAAAAACAAATGGATTAATTGTTTGCAGATAATTGTAAAGTGAACTGCATGAATTTGTGGTGAGTTTGCAAGATTCACAGGAGGACCAGCAGCTTTCTGCACAATAGGTTGGATGCCTCTCAAAGCTCTCAGAAATGTAGCCGAGTGGCCTGAGGCAGCTCTATAGAAGGTAAGAGATTTGCAAGAGGAATTAATTGCAGCCAGATGGCAGGCCTGCTGTAAGAAACCCTGATTGCTGTCCAGCATCATGGGGATCAGGAGAAAGACAAAATACTGTCTGTCACAATGTAGTAGCTGGTTGAAATGAAGGGGGGGGAAGGCGGGGGAGTTTTAACAGCTTTGAGTAGCCCTAAATGAATCACATCTATATGAGACAAATCCATCACTGTTTTTTTCCTCTGGTGGAATGGGCCAGCCAGGAGGACATTTCTAAACTAGGAGCAAGTTCCTCTTGATCCATAATAAAACTTAATGATATCAGGCCCCAGCAACCAAGAAAGATACTCAGAGTTGCTTCTGAGCAGTTTCCTTTAATGTTCCTGACCTATTGACAGAAAACTTGAGAAATCTGATAATTGCTAGGGAGAAGACTCCTTAACTATCTTTCTCCCAACTAAACTATCTAAGATTCATTGCTTCATTGTCCTATATGGAATGCAGCCCCTCCCTCCTGATGATCCAGACTACATTCTGTCACAATAAGTCCTATTTTCCCAAAGGTGCTTTTTCAGGAGGGAACTAGACTTTCTTGTTTTTTCTTTGAAGACATTTTGCTTCTCATTCAAGAACCTTCTTCAGCTCTGACCGGATGGTGGAAAATGGAAGGATTTATACTCCTTGCAGAAAGCTGGTCATTTGCATCTGTTTAGAGTCCTTGAAGCGACTTGGAGGTTTATCTGTGTCTTTAGGGTCATCTGAGTAGTGATTCTTGGCTGCAGGATATTTTTTCCCTATGTCCCTTCAGTGTTGAAGACAGGCACAGGCAAGAAGGCTCCACACACATTTTCACTATTCACATGACCCTGAGGACACAGTTAAACCTCCAAGTGGGTTTAACAACTCTGTAAATGGATGCAATGCAGGGGTGAAATGCTCCCGGTTCGGACTGGATCACCCAATCCGGTAGCGATGGAGGCGGGTGGTTTGGAGAACCAGTAGCAAAAATCCCTGCCCCCCCCCCCACGCCCAGCTGAGCCACATGATCATCAGAGGCTTTTTTTCTTTTAAACGCCTCTTACGATCCAAGCTCTGACGATCCAAGCTGAGTTGCCTGATTGGCAGAGGCTTTTTAAAAAACCCTCTGACGATCAGGCAACTCAGCTGGGATCATCAGAGCCTTTTGAAAGCATTTCTTTACAACCTCTTCGCCAAAGAGGTTGTAGAAAAAATGGTTTTAAAAGTAAAAAAAAAAATTGGCCATGCCTACCCAGTCACATTACCCCCCCACCAAGCCACGCCCACAGAACCGGTAGTAACAAATTTTAGATTTCACCACTGATGCAATGTCCAGCTGTCTGCAAGGAATACAAATCCTTCCATTACCCACTATCCAGTCAGAGCTGAAGAAGCTTGTTGGTTGAGCATGTTAGCATATTGGCTGAGCCTATAGTTGGAAATAACCAAGGAGGGATTTTATGCTCAAGGGTTCCAATGACCAGAAATTGAGAAATTTCGAGTTAATACAGGAGCACTCTGAATAATTTGATGAGAAAATCCTGTCCCCAGACTACTACTCACAAAGTTGGTGACTTGGCTAAGGGAACTTTGCTAAAAAAGTTAGTTTTGTTGCTGGGGCAATCACGAGAGAGATGAATGAAACTAACAAATGTGACTTTTCTAGAGACTTTTTTTCTGAAGCTCTGTTTCAGAAGTTTCAGAGGCAGAAAAAAAAAAGGCAAAAAAAGCAAGGCACAGAGCTCACAACCAAGGAACCTGTTGCTAAAATTCACCTCTGGGAACAGCTGGTTGGGGGTATTCCGGAGGCCGATCCATTTGCCAATCAGCTTTTTTCTTATTTTCTTCCCCAAAAACTAAGATGCGTCTTATACTCCGAAAAATACGGTAAGTTTAGTACATAAAATGTACTAAATTTTAGTACATAAAATCTGCCACAATGTCCTACCTGTCAATGACTACTTCAGCTTCAACCACAACAATACACAAGCAAATAATAGATACAAACTCAAGGTAAACCGCTCCAAACTCGATTGCAGAAAATACGACTTCAGTAACAGAGTGGTCAATGCCTGGACTCTACCAAACTCTGTGGTTTCTTCCCCAAACCCCCAAAACTTTAACCTAAGACTGTCTACTGTTGACCTCACCCCATTCCTAAGAGGCGTGCATAAGCACACCAGCATGCCTACCATCCCTGTCCTAATATTCCTTTTTATTCTTACTCTTTTCATGTATTCAAATTATATTTATACTTTTACCTGTTATCTTATATATGCAAACAATATATAAACAAACAAACAAACAAACAAATAAAATAAATGTGTAAGAAAAAGGCTGAGGCTTTGATTGAAAGGTTGTGGCCATCATCTTGGCTTTTTCAGAACCCCTGGTGATAGACATTATTATGCAGTGATTTTAGCCATCACATGATAAACTGTCTGTAACCTTGTATTTCAATCTTCTATAGGTGCACACATTGCCACTTTAACTGAGTCCATCCACCAGGCTACTGGTCATCCTCTTTTTTTCTTTCTTTCCTCTACATTAGTCTTCTGCAGGGAATTAATGGGCTTACTGTGAGCAAAAGTATCCCACAGAAAATGTCTGCATTGGATAAGGAGAAATGAGATAGGTGAAATAAGATAAAATGTACTGAAAGTCCATAGCATGTGCTCATACACACATGCATATATTCCAAGCCCCCTGTTTCCATGGGAACAATCAATAGAAACAACAAAGAAATTGTGTTCCTTTTCTGATTTTTTTTAAAAGTCCCTGCAGATTTCTTGGCAGCATTTTCAGAAGTGATTTGCCATTACCCTCTTCTAGGACTAAAAAGGAATGACTGTCCCAAAGACACCCAGGTGGCATCTTACAGGTGTCATAATAGTTTGCTGCAGGTGTTACAGAATTCACATCTCTTGATCCGACGTGTGGAATTGCACACGGAAATTTGTACCTTTCAGCATCCTACAGGGCAATGCACAGTGCACCCAAAAATAAATCTTGACGTTAGTTTGTTGAAGAAAAAAAATGCGTGCAAAAGTGTGTACATAGAAATTACGCACAAAAAATATTATGTTAAAAATATACTCTTCCTCTACCCCAAAAAAGTATGAGTTATGTTTATTAGAAAGATGGAGTATATCCATACAAATGAATTTTCACCCATCTTTTTGCTTGGCCAATTTCTAAATGGATGTAGAAATAGGCCAATATGAATCTCCGGTGTGGACAATAGGAAAGAAAACAAAGGTGAATATTAATTGGTTCCCCCCCCCTCCTTCTATCTTGTTTAAATGGGAAGCATGAAGACCTGGGTTGTTTCTTGCTAGTCATCTGGAAACCACTGGGGGGGTCTAGGCGAAGAATGAAATATAAATAAATAGCTGGCATACTGGCTCATAATGCCCAGTGGTGTCTCTGCATAAAAATTTCCCTACCTCATTACTGTGTATTTTGTTAACCATGAATTTAGAATGGCCACATTTTCATTAAAATATCCATCACATAAAAACTATCAAGAGAATGATATTTGTCCTTAAAAAAAAGAAAGACTAATACTGCCAAATGTGTAATATCAAGTCTATCAAGCCTTTCAATTTTCAGATAGATTTAGCAGCATGCCTAGATTCAGTAATGCTCTAAATCCTGCTTCTTAATTTAGGGATCATGTTAGGTTTTTGTTTTTTTTTTAATTGGCACTCTGAACATTTTGTGCTGCCAGTTTCCATCATCATCTTCTGTGCAGCTGTCAGAGCCAGAGAGAGAGAGAGTGTGTGTGTGTGTGTGTCAGCAGAAGAGTTGGTTAAACCTTTCTCTGCCAGATGTGTTAAGTATGGTATGAAGTAGTTATGAGCCTTGGTGTGAGTTTTCAGCTTCACGCTCTGGCTCATCAACACTACAAATGGCCACCCTGAGAGTAGCAGAAAAGTATAGAGCAAATGCTATGTTGCTAGCTGTATTGGAATTCTGTAAAGTTCCTCTGAAATTTTGAGAGAAACAGAACCTTTCACTCTGGTATTAGCAATAGCAATAGCAATAAGACTTATATATCGCTTCATAGTGCTTTACAGCCATTTCTAAGCGGTTTACAGAGTCAGTATATTGCCCTCAACAATCTGGGTCTTCAGTATTAGAGTTCATTTTAGGAGGATTTAACAAAAAAGGCTGCATGTGCTCTTTTAGTAATGCTCTAGGACTGCTATACTCTAGATCCATGATGGTGAACCTATGGCATGCATGCCAGAGATGGCACGCAGAACCCTCTCTGCTGGCATGCGTGCTGTTGCCCCAGGTCAGATCTCCATGGCAAACGATGAAATAGAAGCTCACGAAGGAAAAAGAACTTACCTCTTGCCGCAGGGATGACCCTGGGATGACCCCAGTATTGGGATGACCCGCCTCTCACTGGCCATCTGGTCTCTGCTGTGCATGACAGGTGCAGATATGTCCATGCATGTGCATATCTGCACCTGTCTGTGCATGTGACTGTCTGTGTATGTCTGTGCATGAGCATGTTTGCACATGTCTGTGCATGTTCACATTCACGTATGCGCATGTACCTTTCAGTTTGGGCATGTGTGTGCATACAGTTTGGGCACTCGGTGCCTAAAAGATTCACCATCACTACTCTAGATGTCAACTTTCAAAGCTTTCCAGACCAGCTTTCAAGTTGCCATAAGCATGACGGAGCTGCTTGGCTGCCCCAACTGAAAATATATTCCACACATGCCTTTCTCCAGATTGTAACCTAGGTTACCGGAGTCAGCAGGAGGGGTGGGGTTTTTACAGCCCACCAATGTGGTCCATTGGAGAATGTGATTTATGACATGCCCAGGGAAGAGGGGGAAGAGAGGGTCATGGGGGTCCGTAAATTACATGGGATCAGAGCTGACTCCACTTGAGTAATTGCCGGAATGTTGCTCCTGATAAATAACTGGATTTCTTTTGAAACTTGGCTGGAGGCTCATGAATTAACTAGGGCATCTTTTGGAAACTTCACACTAGAAATGAAGAAGAGACAGAACAACAAAGTCACCATTTTAATTCTTTCAGATAGTGTGGCATTTGAGTTGAACCATCTTTTTTCTAAATTGCATCTAAGCCAAGGAAAAATGCCTGTAGTACAGTGGACTAAAGCACTGTTATTAACAGATTAACATCTGCTGCTTGCAATTACTGCAAGTTCAAATCTCACCAGGCTCAAGGTTGACTCAGCCTTCCATCCTTTCAAAGGTAGGTGAAATGAGGACCCAGATTGTGGGGGCAATAAGCTGACTTTGTATAAATATACAAAAGTATGAAGGCTATTGCTTAACACATTGTAAGCCGCCCTGAGTCTCTGGAGAAGGGCGGCATATAAATTAAAGCAAAAAAAGAAAAAAGAAAAAAAAGTGAGCACAAGGATGTGATTGTATAGCTGTATTTTCTTTAATCGATGTAATACCCCCAAATCTTCTGTAAAATGCATGTTGTTTTCGTAATATACTTTGAGCACTCTGTAAGTGATATTCCAGGAAAAAACAGAATAATATTTTTCATTTTCATCAGAAAATCCTCCAGTTACTTCACCAAACCATTGTTTTCATATAAAATTTCTAATATTCTGAAAAAGAAAATATATGTAGCTCAAGGTTGAACTGTGAAGTCCTTGGTGGTCACAGAGCTTGATGCCAATTGCATTGGTCCAAAAGCCTGTCTCAGAAACAGGAACTGTGAGAGGGACCTTGGAGTTCTAGTGGACGATCACTTAAATATGAGCCAGCGGTGTGCAGCAGCAGCCAAAAAAGCTGATACAAAGCTTGGTTGTATAAATAGAGGCATAGAACCAAAGTCACGTGAAGTAATATAAAGCCTTATAAAGCTTTAGTAAGACCACACTTATAATACCACATCCAGTTTTGGTCACTACATTACAAAACAGATTTCGAGACTTTGTAAACAGTACAAAGAAGAGCAAAGATGATTAAGGGCCTAGAGACAAAAACATATGAAGAACAGTTGTAGGAACTGGGTTTGGCCAGTCTAGAGAAAAGAAGGACTGGGGTGAAATGATAGCAGTATTCCATTATTTGAAGAGCTGCCACAAAGAAGAGGAGATCAACTTATTTTCCAAAGCACTAGAAGACAAGACAAGAAACAATGAATGGAAACTAATCAAGGAGAGAAGCAATCTGGAAGGAGAAACTTCTAACAGTGAGGACAATTACCAACGGAACAGCTTGCCTTCAGAAGTTGTGGATGCTTCATCACTGGTGGTTTTTAAGAAGATACTGGGTAGCCACCTGTCTGAAATGGGGTCTCCTCCTTCAGCACGGGGTTGGATTAGAAGACCACCAAGGTTCCTTCCAGCTCTATTCTGATTGAACATTCCAACAATTAATCTTGGAGAACACCAAGGACTCCACAAATTTCTAAGGTGTTTGTGCCTTACTGATTCAAATGTTTGCAGGTACACTCAGACAAACCCTGAAACTGAATTACTAGTTGTGATGGGCCAATTATTAGTACTGTGTCAAGTAAGGCTGAAAAATGGTTTGGATTAAAGTCAACACATTGGCTATGGAATTAAGACACATTGTAAGTTTACATATTACACTGAACCATGAATTAATGAAACAAAATAATATTAACATGTACATACAGTATATCCCCAAAAAAATCTGACCTAGGTTAAAACAAAACAAACTTGGGTTATACCGATGTAATAACTAGACATTTAATTGCTTTAGTTAAGCCTATAGGTTCATATGTCTCAAATAAAAGATTACATTTCTGCTTCCATTCCAATTAGCCTGGTGCAAAAGGCATCAGTATTTCTTGTGAGTTATAAAATATCATTACATTATTTATAACTTTTTAATACACCTTATTAATATCATTAAATTATTCATAACCTTTCTTGGTATATTGAAAGTATCTTGAGTAATCCCAAGATTTGGATGAGAAAAAAGATTTACTTTTCCCACCGAGATGATGGAATGGAAAGCTTTTACTATGTAACTAATCTCCTATGTACTATTGTGAATCTATCTTGCCCAAACTATTTGATCATTTATTTATTTATTTTGGTAATAAAACAAAAAAAGACTTGCCCCGAACTGCTACCATAAGTATAATAACATAAATATAAATAACATGCAAAACTATAATCTTGTAAAAGCATAAAAGAAACTTTGATCAGTACATTAATATGTTGGGAGCTTAAATCTTAGTCTAAGCATTATATTTCCTTTAACTTTCAAATGTCTGCATCTTTAGCTGCTTTTATATGTGTTGGTGTCTGGAGTGAAAAGTAAGAAGAAAGCAAGTGATGTTTCAAAGTGATCAGAAGAAGATGAAAGGGGGAAATTAGAGAACATGTCAAATGTCAAATATTTCTAATTAAGGTTAAGAGCATGTGGTCCTTTGATTCAGCTCAGGAACTAGAAGGGCAGAATTTTCTCAGTATATGGAAATTTTCCATATAGCACTGTGGCAAGAAAGCATTACTTTTCTCTATGCAGACTTTAAGTTATAAAGAGATTTAGTTGATTTAAGTGAGCAATTTATTCTATCCAGATTGAAAATAGCCTGGGAAGAAGATAGATCGATTTAATGTTCCATATCATTAAGTCTCTCTTTAATGCTCACTTTAGCATATCAAGTCCTAAAGCCAAGAGTGATCCCAGTAAAAAGCCATATAAAGAGAGTTTAACCAATGGATGTTGGCACTATGGAAGTTAGTAGGAATAAGTCAATGGTAAATGACCAAGATTGAAAGGAGCTAGATTTCATTTTCATCCAAAATGAAATTTAGCAGCCCAAATTATTTCCTTAACTCTCAACAGTCTAGTCTACAAGTCTAGATACCATTTATGTACCAATAAAAACAGTGATTAAAAAAAAAACTATGGTTAAAAAGAGAAAAATATGAATAATTGATGTGGCAATGACAAGAGATAATAGAAGACAAAAAAATGGAAGAAAACCACAAAATATCAAGATCTGATAATGAGTGCACTATAGAAAGATTCGAAAGGCCACATTAGGGACTGATTATCATAGAGAAAAATCTATCATTATGATTTCTAAAAGTTGACACTAACCTGATTGTACATAATCAATCACATAGGATGTATTTCAATCAGTAGTGCAGGAATCAAGCACTCTCGACAAAAGATTGCTTTAGTCTTTAGCGAGAGTCAGATATCTATATAAAGGTGGTAGATGGGAAAGTGAACATTTCCCCTGTGTTCTTTTGTGTCATAATTATCACACAAAAATGGGAGAATCCAAGGAGAATTCTATGAAAGGGTTTGCATGGTTAATAACGGTCCTAATGTATCTCTTCTCTAATTTGGGATTTTAGTTGTCTCTTGCTGCATTTTTCCGTTTGATTTCATTTCTTCGTTCACTGCAACCAATTTTTTTTCCAGCTTTCATGGTTGCGTGCAATAAATTTGCATATATTTATTTTCAAGAAGGCTAGTGGAATAACTAAGCAGAATTCCCTCAACCTCTCAGCTCCTGTTAAAAGTGGGAAGAGGTAAGCTAAAAACTGAAATAAAAGAAAGAGACAAAGGAGACATTTGTGCATGAATGTGGCTTATAAAATGTCAGGGGTATTTCAAGCTTTTCATTAAAAACACCACTACCACCATCACTTGTTAGAGTATATTCATTAACTGGAATGGGACATAGCAACAAGGTCAGCCAATGTGGGCTGTTTGCTCATTCTGACAGCAAGGAGCCTGGGCGTGGCTTAACTGTTCTGTATGTAAACTTGAGGGCACTCAAGTTTCCCTCCTCCATTTTCCCTTCTCCATATTGTGCTGCCATTTTGTGCTCTGTTTGTACTTGCTATTTCTCTTCTCTACAACATGGAAAAACCTACAAGGGTATTGCATGCCTTATGTGTTGGTACTGTATATAAAGATGTTTCTTATATAATTAGAATCCTGCTTAATAGTCTGCTTGTGTGTGCTGCAACAAACTCTAACAGATAGTTTCAGCACAGTAGTGAATGAATTTCTCACCTATTTGCATCCTTAAAAACTGCAATATGAAGTCCATTACTAATCCTCAAGGCTAGTTATTTATTTTGTTGGGTATTTTAAATGCCATATCCCCAATTACTGCTATTATTTTGCATTGCTTTTTTACCATTCCCATTCTTAAACATGGGGGATGGGAGGATGTGTAAAACATTTCCAGGGTCTCTGCTCTGGTGATGTTAACTATGAGTACAGCAGCAACCCCAGGAGCTCTTAAAAGTTGAAGAAAGCGGGGTCTTTGGTGCTCTCTGAGTTTGGTTGTTTTTTTTGCAGATGGTTTATTACCAAACTAGGTAATGATGCACTGATAATGTTACCTAGTTTGCAAGAAAACAGCCAAGCTCCGCGAACATGAAGGACCTTGAGCTACAAATATTCTCTTCTATCATTGAAGAAAGTGTGTCCCATGGAAGAAAAAAGTGTCAAATCCCTCCTGCAAACAATGAAAATATTGCCCCCAAAATTTATTCAGCCCAAATATAAACATGGCCCTCTTTGCTACCTTTCTCCAAATGGTCTGTTTTCAAAAGTAGCTATTTGAAGGTATGACAGGTAAGAGAGGAGTTGGATCAGAGGTGGTATTCAGCAGGTTCTGACCAGTTCTGGAGAACCGGTAGTGGAAATTTTGAGTAGTTTGGAGAACTGGCAAATACCACCATCTATTCTCTGCCTCCTGAGTCCCAGCTGATCAGGAGGGAATGAGGATTTTGCAGTATCCTTCCTTTGGAGTGGGGTGGGAATGGAGATTTTACAGTATCCTTCCCCTGGAGTGGGGTGGGAATGGAGATTTTACAGTATTCTTCCCCTGGAGCAGGGTGGAAATGGAGATTTTACAGTATCCTTCCCCTGGAGTGGGGTGAGAATGGAGATTTTATAGTATCCTTCCCCTGGAGTGGGGTGGGAATGGAGATTTTACAGTATCCTTTTCCTGGAGTGGGGTGGAATGGAGATTTTACAGTATTCTTCCCCTGGAGCGGGGAGGGAATTGAGATTTTACAGTATCCTTTTCCTGGAATGGGGTGGAATGGAGATTTTACAGTATCCTTTTCGTGGAGTAGGGTGGAAATGGAGATTTTACAGGAGCCTTCCCCTGGAGTGGGGTGGGAATGGAGATTTTACAGTATTCTTCCCCTGGAGCAGGGTGGAAATGGAGATTTTACAGTATCCTTCCCCTGGAGTGGGGTGAGAATGGAGATTTTACAGTATCCTTCCCCTGGAGTGGGGTGGGAATGGAGATTTTACAGTATCCTTTTCCTGGAGTGGGGTGGAATGGAGATTTTACAGTATTCTTCCCCTGGAGCGGGGAGGGAATTGAGATTTTACAGTATCCTTTTCCTGGAATGGGGTGGAATGGAGATTTTACAGTATCCTTTTCGTGGAGTAGGGTGGAAATGGAGATTTTACAGTATCCTTCCCCTGGAGGGGGGTGAGAATGGAGATTTTACAGTATCCTTCCCCTGGAGTGGGGTGGGAATGGAGATTTTACAGTATCCTTTTCCTGGAGTGGGGTGGAATGGAGATTTTACAGTATTCTTCCCTTCCACGCCCACTAAACCATGCCATGCCCACCAAGCCACGCCCACAGAACTGGTCGTAAAAAATTTTTGAATCCCACCACTGAGTTGGATCCAGACATTTCTATGGGGCAGGTTTAAAAAAGTCAAGCCCCATGAAATCAAGCCTTTATGCCTAAACATCCCTAGTGAATCCAATCTGTTTCCCACAAGCAGATCTTCAAGAGACACCTTAGTAAAACTACACTGTTTCTTTGCTAATGGTCTGCTTTAGATACTTGTAACAAAATCAATTTCACCAGCAAAAGTTCACTGTGTAGTCATACCTCTTAGATCTAGGCATGGAGATGAAGAGCTGGATTTCTGCTCAGGGCTGCCTTTAGCTGAGCAAAAGAGAGAGAGTTTTCTTTTCTCTTGCCTTTGTAATGGAATGTCTTTGATGAAAATACGACAAAAAGACCTATGCTCTGTGGAAAATACTTGTATGCCTAGGTTCTATGTTCTTAATGGGAGAATGGATGTGATTCTTCCCTAGCCCAGAGCTTACTTCAAAGGGCAAGTAAACCAGGCATTCTTTGAGAAGCCTCTAATATCCCAGTTCCATTGATAGAAACATTATCACTAGCAGCACAAGTACATTTCTAGACACTTCCAGTGGTTCTTACTTTGAAGTTAGCAGGACGAAAAAGTGTTCCCTTGGAAAAGAGAAAGAGGAAGATATGAAATTCAGAGCCTCTCTTAAAATCAACAATAACACTTAAAAAAAAGGTGGGGAGACTTCAGATGTTGGATGGGCATATGCTAACATATTTTCAGGATATACAGCAGTGAAATCTAATGCAAGTAGAGAAATAGCAAGCATTTCTTTTCAGAGGCCAATGCTGTAAAATTACACAGAAATACAGCATTCCACTGTGGGAAGTATTGTAGCAGAGATTTGGTAAAGGGTACATTGACATGACAAGTATCATTTCCTCCATTTCATGTGATGGCTTTTTTTGTGTGTGTGCCTTGAAAAGGAAAAAAAAAATCACTTCTCCTTAACACATTTCAGCAGTAGCAATATCTCAGATTTTAATTTTGATATCTACAAAATAACTCTTCCATGAGATTAAAAAAAAACAGAAAGAGATAAATAATATACATCAATTTAGTCTGGTATATTTCTCAATCATAGAGAGCCAATTGGTCTAATGGTTAAGGTACTAGCCTGGAAAACTAGGATATTGTGAGTTCTAGTGTTGCCTTAGCCATTAAAACTGGCTGGGTGACTTTAGGCCTGTCACTCTCTCAGCCCATTATGTCAGGCTTGAATGATAAAATGGTTAGTCAATTCCGGTCAAAACCACCCAGTTGATCCCCCAAAAGTGGACTCTGTACTCATGGGGAAAAACTAGGAAGGAAAAAAAAAACATTTCTGCATTCTATACTGTTAAATAAATGGGAAGTTTGTAAAACAAGTATGGTGTAGTGATGTCAAACTATTCTGGATTATCCCTTCATTTTCTAAAAAATACGCTACTTAAACTTATTCTTAAAATTCAATTAGCTCATGGCATCTATATTTCAATTTGTATAGTTAACCTATATACAGTTACTTAGACAGTCAGTTTGATGTAGTGGTTAAGCTCTAGAATAGGGGTTCAGAACCCATTACTGGGTTGTGGCCCATTACTGGGCCGTGGCCTATTCAAAGCTGGGCCATGCAAGAGGCAGACCAATGTGCCTCTTTCTAAAAGATTAGAAATCTTTTTAATTTTGTATTTGCAAATACACTGCTCAAAAAAATAAAGGGAACACAAGCAGAAGACATCCGAGATCTGAATGAATGAAATAGCCTTATTAAATACTTTGTTCTTTACATACAGTAGTTTTGTGTTCCCTTTAGTTGTTTGAGCAGTGTATAAACTACTGTATGTAAAGAACAAAGTATTTAATAAAACTATTTCATTCATTCAGATCTCGGATGTCTTCTGCTTGTGTTCCCTTTATTTTTTTGAGCAATATATTTTATTGGGCATGATTGCTAGGATCAAACTGGAGTGGAAGGTGTGATTGCACAAATATGTTTTTTTTTTCCCCATTGCTATTTGAATCTAGTCCAAGAATAGCCCTAGAATCATAGATAGTTAACTGCAGGCTTTTTATTTGATGATAGTCATAATGGCAGTGCTTTCAAAAGAAAGGAATTGGAGTTAGTGCCAGCTGTTACAAAGAATAAAAGAATAGCATGCAGAATTTATTGCTTGCAAATGAATTAAAACATAAGATAGGGAAAACAAGCACATTTATGGGACAATAAATAGGTTACAGGAGAGTAATATTTTGTGTCAATATATTCACTGCAGACACAAGCTAGGTGTACTAGAGTTAAGCTGTACCCCTGACACAGATTTAACAGAAGTTTTGAAGAGGGTATAATATGATAGTACTTTAGAAGGCTGGTGACTGCAGTTTTCTGGTTGTTATGAAAATTGCTTCTTAAGTATATGTAAGAAAAGAGCATGCAGAGGAGAGAGGGGAGTTAAATGAGTCATCAGCCTAGAGTCATTAAAAGGTAAAGGTTCCCTCACACATGTGTGCTAGTTATTTCCGGCTCTAGGGGTGGTGCTCATCTCTGTTTCTAAGCTGAGGAGCCAGAGCTGTACAAAGACATCTCTGTGGTCATGTGGCCGGCATGACTAAATGCCGAAGGTGCACAGAGCACTGTTCCCTTCCCATCAAAGTGATCCCTATTTTCCTACTTGCATTTTTTACATGCTTTCGAACTGCTAGGTTGACAGATGCTGGGACAAGTAACATAGCTCACTCCGTTATGTGGCGCTAGGGATTCAAACCATTGAACTGCTGATCTTTCTGACTGACAAGCTCAGAGTCTTAGCCACTGAGCCACCTCTGGCTCAGCCAAATTAGTACTGAAGTTTAGTTGACTACATTCTTGTGTATAGGCTTGAACAATGAATTTTCTGAATTCAACTTAACATATTTTTGAAGAGTTTGATCCTGTGACTCCCAAAAGCGTGGACAGGATACTGAACAGACTAAATGCGACCACATGTTTATTGGACCCGTGTCCATCCTGGTTGGTACTGGCCTCCCGGGAGGTGACGCGAGGCTGGCTCCAGGAGATTATAAATGCTTCTTTGAGTGAGGGTGTCTTTCCCACCGTCTTGAAAGAGGCGGTGGTGATGCCCCTCCTCAAGAAGCCCTCCCTGGATCCAGCTGTATTAGCAAATTATCGTCCTGTCTCCAACCTTCACTTTGTTGCAAAGGTTGTTGAGAGTGTGGTTGCACGACAACTGCCTCAGTACCTGGATGAATCGAATTATCTAGATCCGTTCCAGTCGGGATTCAGGCCCGGGTACAGCACAGAGACAGCATTGGTCGCATTGGTTGATGGTCTCTGGAGGGCTCGGGACAGGGGTTGCTCCTCTGTCCTGGTCCTACTAGACCTCTCAGCGGCTTTTGATACCATCGATCATGATATCATGCTGCACCGGTTGGAAGGGTTGGGGGTGGGGGGCACTGTTTTACAGTGGTTCTCCTCCTTTCTCTCTGACCGGTCGCAGTCTGTGTTGACAGGGGGGCAGAGGTCGACCCTGAGGCCCCTTATATGTGGGGTGGCACAAGGATCGGTCCTCTCGCCCCTTCTATTCAACATTTATGTGAAGCCGCTGGGTGAGATCATCCGTGGTTTTGGGGTGAAGTACCATCAGTACGCTGATGACACCCAGCTGTACATCTCCACCCCAGACCACCCCAATGATGCCCTCGAGGTGAGGTCCCGGTGCCTGGAGGCCGTACGGATCTGGATGGGGAGGAACAAACTCAGACTCAACCCATCCAAGACCGAGTGGCTGTGGTTTCCGTTGTCCCGATATAGTCAGTTGGCGCCATCTCTGACTATTGGGGGCGAGTCGTTGGCCCCCACAGATGGGGTTCGCAACTTGGGCATCCTCCTGGACTCACGGCTGTCTTTTGAAGAGCATATGACGGCTGTAGCCTGGATGACTTTTTATCAGGTTCGCCTGATTCGCCAGTTGCATCCCTTTCTGGATCGGGACTCGTTACGCACGGTCACTCACGCCTTTGTCACCTCACGCCTGGATTATTGTAATGCTCTCTACATGGGGCTCCCCTTGAGAAGCACCCGAAGGCTCCAACTGGTCCAGAATGCGGCCGCGTGGGTGGTAATGGGAGCAATGTGGCGCTCTCATGTAACCCCCCTCCTGCGCGAGCTGCACTGGCTCCCAGTGGTCTTCCGGGTGCACTTCAAGGTTTTGGTTACTATCTTTAGAGCGCTCCATGGCTCAGGACCAGGGTACTTACGAGACCGCCTCCTGCCACCAATAGCCTCTCACCGACCAGTTCGCTCCCATAGAGAGGGACTCCTCAGGGTGCCGTCGGCCAAACAATGTCGACTGACGGCCCCCAGGGGGAGAGCCTTTTCTGTGGGGGCACCTACCATCTGGAACGGGCTTCTCCCGGAGTTACGAAATATCCAAGACTTACGCATATTCCGCCGTGCCCTGAAAACATTTCTATTCCAACAAGCTGGTCTGGCCTAACTCTCCCTTTTTAATTGGCTTTTAAACTGGCTTTTAAACCTCTTTAGATAAATTTGGATGTTTTTAATCTTTGAGCCTAAATTACTTAATCTGTTTCTTAATAGTTTTTAACTTCTATATGTATTTGTATTTATTATGGCTGTTCACCGCTCTGAGTCCTTCGGGAGTAGGGCGGTATACAAATATGAAAAAATAAATAAATAATAAATAAATATGATTTTTTGTGTGCCTGTGTGTTTGGGATCCAGTCACAGTGAGGATAAAGTGAAAGAACCATGGGCTGCTTCAAAATACTCCAAGATAATGTACTGTATATATGGAAGAGCTAATAATACAGAAAAGCTCAGAGTAACTACCTTGAGAACCTTATTTGTGATATTTTATGTCAAGGAAATAAGCAGTATAGAAATGCAGTACATGAATAGAGATGGTAAGGGGAGAAAAATCTCACAAAATTCATTTTTTGTGAGGATATGTCTTAAATTCACCAGAAAAGAAGGCATAAAAATTAGCAGAGACAAATAGCAATAGGATTTAAGTTTATATACTTCCCCATAGCATTTTAAAGCACTCTCTGGGTGGTTTACAATGTAAGCATTATTTTCATATTGCCTCCAACAATCTGGGTGCTCATTTTACTGATCTCAGAACGATGGAAGGCTGAGTCAACATTGAGCTACTCCTTTGTGGACAAAGAGGCAGCACTTGAACAAGGAATGCTAATACAACATATAGATAATTCCCAAAAGCATTTTTTGACAGATACTACATGACACGATGGCATGGTTTCCATCTTTATTTCAAAACAAAACAAAACAAAAAAATACTTCATTTCACCAGATAGAAAAGATAGAATACATGCTTAAATGTTCACCAAATGAATCTAGCAATTTAACATTGAATTTGCATCCTGTCTCTGTCATTAAACCACTTTTTTCTCTTCTTGTCATCAATTAGGACATTCATGTTAAAAAAATAAGGGGTCACATTCTTTCCCTTCTGCCAACCAATCCTTAGAATAAACAGGTATGTGGGAAATAAAACATGTATCCTCGGGACAAAATAAGATGACCATGGAAAAGCTGTGCTAGGGGTTACTTGCTTTGGCATTTTGTTCATGTGGTGAAAATGTTCAGGATGGTACTGAGAAAAATAATATCAGCTGCCAAAGGCAAGAAAGTGACATGCTGATGAAATTACTAGGTGAGAAAATGGAAGTATTTGACCTTGTAGTTATGGGGGGGCAGCTAAGAACTAGGCAATGCTTTCAACATTTATTGATGTTCTCTGTAACTCATACTGTTCAATAAATATATTTATGATGCTTAAAAAGAATAATGTTTAGTTAATTCTAATATACCCTTGTCCTATCATTTGCAAAAGGATGCATTCAGATTTCTGGTCACAATCCACAAAATGAAGATCAGAACAATTGGAATTACCGTATTTTTTGGAGTATAAGATGCACCAGAGTATAAGATGCAGCTTGTATATTTTTGGGGAGGAAAATAGGGGGGAAAAATTTGCCTACCAGGTATTCATCTGGCTAGCGTCCTTAGTCTGGTCAGATTCAGCACATTAGTTTGCTGGTTTTAATCCTCTGCTTGGGGATAAAAAACAGCTTCTAAAGCACAACCGATCTTTGGAGAGAGAAGCAATGAGAAAAGCAGACAAACCATGGAGATCGCTTCACTAGCTAGTGCCTCATTAGGGCTGAAAAAAAGCTTCACAGCTGAAAGTCAGAGGGAAGCTTCTAAAGCACAGCTGAGAGTCTGAGGGAGCAGGCAAAGCACATAAACTTCACTCGTTAGGGCTGAAAAAAAGCTTCTAAAGCACAACTGAGAGTCTGAGGGAGCAGGCAAAGCCCGGAAGATTGCTTCACTCACTAGCGCCTTGTTACGTCTGAAAAAAAAAAAAGGCTTCGAAAAAGCTGCATTTGGAGTATAAGACCCACCCAAATTTTCAGACTCTTTTAGGAGGGAAAAAAGTGTGTCTTATACTCCAAAAAATACGGTATGTTTAGTGTCTCAGTAGTTCAAACCAATGGACTCTGTTACAGTGTCACTTCTCTATGCATTCCCAATGCAGTCCTGAGTTGCATCAACAGAGATATAGCATCAAGATCACAAGAAGTGACCATGTCACTTTATACTGCACAAGTGAGGCCACACTTGGAATACTGTAAACAATTCTGGCTGCCATGATACCAAAAAGTAAAAAATAAAAAATGCCGAGACCCTAGAAAGTGTGCAAAGAGGAGCAAAAAAGATGATAAAGGGTCTGGAGGATGATCAATTGAGGAAGCTTGGTATGTCTATCCTACCAAAAAGAAGGATTGGGGTGGTGGGGACACAATAACTGTCTTCCAAGTCTTGAAGGTCCATTTCAGGGGTGAAACCCCAGCAGTTTCTGACAGGTTCTGGAGAACCAGTAGCGGAAATTTTGAGCAGTTTGGAGAACCGGTAGCAGAAATTTTGAGTAGTTCAGAGAACCGGCAAATACCACCTCTGGCTGGCCCCAGAGTGGGGTGGGAATTGAGATTTTACAATATCCTTTCCCCAGGAGTGGGGAGGGAATGGGGATTTTGAAATCTTTCCCCTGGAGTGGGGTAGGAATGGAGATTTTGCAGTATCGTTTCCCCTGCCATGCCACCAAGCCACACCCACAGAACTGGTAGTAAAAAAATTTGGATTTCACCACTGGTCCATTTGTCATAGAGAAGAGGGGCCAACTTATTCTCCAAAGCATCTAAGGGCAGGACAAGAAGGGTAGATGTCTATTGAAAAGAGATCCAATTTAGAACTAAGGAGAAATTTTCTTACAGTGAGAACAATTAATCAATGGAATAGCTTCTCTCTCAGATTTATGTATGCTCCATCACCAGATGTTTTCCAGAACAAACTGGATAGGCATTTGTCTAGGATGTTATAAGGTTTCTTGCTTTGAGCAGAGGGCAAGACTACAAGACTTCTGAGCTCCCTTCAATATGTGCTATGTTCTAGCACATATCATAGAACATAGCACATAGAACATCATCCAGATTCCTTCAATTTAAATAATGGTTTTTGTTTTAAAAAAACCTCTCCCAGATATAAAACAAACACATATATAACAAGCAATATAATTAAAGAAGAGGGGAAAAAAAAGGAAATAAGAAAGTGAGAAAAGTGTAAGAGCAAAGGTACAAATAGAAACAAGAAAAAACAAAATATATAAAGAAGTGACTCCTGATCTTATTTACAACAGTTTTTTAAAAAAATCTTCATACCTCCCTTTTTAAAAGTCAACACCAGCTAGAATCAACCACACAAAAAGGAAGAAAATCATCACAACACTTAGGCTCCAGTGGTGGGTTTCAATTTTTTTTACTCTCAGTTCTGTGGGTGTAGCTTGGTGGGCATGGCATGACATGGCTTGGTGGACATGGCACGGTGTCCATTCCAATCTCCATTCCCATTCCACTCCAAGGGAAAGTTACTGTAAAATCTCCATTCCCTCCCCAATCCAGGGGAAGGTTATTGCAAAATCCCCATTTCCTCCCAATCAGGTGGGACTTGGGAGGCAGAGAATAGATGGGGACAGGGACAGTCAGAGGTGGTATTTACCGGTTCTCCTAACTACTCAAATTTCCGCTACCGATTCTACAGAACTGATCAGAACCTGCTGAAATCCACCTCTATTTGGCTCACAATCCTATTCTCTTTAGGCAGTCTAGAAAGATAGAATGCTTGATGGCATCAAAAGCTGTCAAAGAGATCAAAAGGGACCAGGATGGTTGCACCACCCCTTCAGTGTTTTCATTCCTAAATAATATATAGTATAGTATAAATCTATACATACAAGGTGTCCATTTACAGTACAAGAAGCTTGAATATTTAAAGCTCTTATCAAAAACCCAGTGGAAGACTCTGAATTGATTTCTTTTCTTTTCCTAAAAAAAAAGAAAAAACACCTTTGGAGAATAATTATTTACCAAGAGAATTTTCCTCAATGATGAGAGACAGGCTCAGTTTAAAGCTTTTTGATATATATTATAGAATATAGAATAGAATAGAATAGAACTTTGAGCTGAGGTGGCGCAGGGTTAGAGTGCAGTACTGCAGCTACTTCAGCTGACTGCTAGTTCAGCAGATCAGCGGATCAAATCTCACCAGCTCAAGGTTGACTCAGCCTTCCATTCTTCCGAGGTGGGTAAAATGAGGACCCGGATTGTTGGGGGCAATATGCTATTTAGTATACTGTCTTTGGTGTAAGCTGCCCAGAGTCCTCGGATAGTGGGCGGCATAGAAATATGACTAATAAAATAAATAATAAAATAAATAAATATGGTCATCAACCAGCAATAGACATACAATAAATTAAGAATAATACTGACATTAATTGTGAATAATAACATCCCTTTATAAAAATACATGATCTCAAACCGTTAGGGTCACTCCCTAATTTACATGAGTGGAGAGCTGATAAGTATGTGAGTAAATGTATTTTTCCAAAAATTGTTATAGATATCTCCAAAAAATTGGCACAAGTTGACATCTATAATTTTGTAACCAATTTTTTTCTTGTGGACATTGCAGTGACACAGAATTTTGCCACTGCACGCGTGGTAGCCGGATTTGAGTCTTGGAGAAGAAACCCTACATAACAGTCATCTGTCCTCCCTGGCAATCTCTCTAATAAGGGGAGAATATATATTGACATACATACTCTATATAACTCTAAATAACTCACAGTACAATAAAACATTGTACTATAAAACATCAATTTCTCCTTTACCACATATACATACCCATTCTGCTATTGGTGTTCTCTTATACCTATCCTGGAGTAGTGCTGAGGGGAGAATATTAAATCTGGCTCTGAAGAAAGCTATTCTTTGTTTTGGGAAGATCAGATCATTTAGATATGATATATACTATAAATGCTCTTGGGGAGGAAAGCTATGGCAAATCTAGACAGCATACTAGAAAGCAGAGACTGCCAACAAAAGTGCATATAGTCAAGGGTATGATTTTCCCAGTTGCAATGTATGGCTGTGAAAGTTGGACCATAAGAAAAGCTGAGCGCCAAAGAATTGAGGCCTTTGAACTATAGTGCTGAAGAAGACATCTGCGAGTCCCTTGGACTGCAAGGCAATCAAACCAGTCAGTCCTAGAGGAGATCAACCCTGACTGCTCTTTAGAAGGCCAGATCCTGAAGATGAAACTCAAATACTTTGGCCACCTAATGAGATGGAAGGACTCACTGGAGAAGAGCCTAATGCTGGAGAAGATTGAGGGCAAAAAAAAAAAAGGGGACGACAGAGAACGAGGTTGCTGGATGGAGTCACTGAAGCAGTAGGAGTGAGCTTAAATGGACTCCAGATGATGGTAGAGGGCAGGAAGGCCAGGAAGAACATTGTCCATGGGGTTGTGAAGGGTTGGACACGACTTCGCAACTAACAACAACAACAAAATAAATGTTAGAACAAGACTTTTTTAATAATAGTCAGCATATTCCCAGTTGATCATCATATACAAACCACTTATTCATGTTGCCAAGATTTTTTTAAAAAAAATTATAAGTATCAAGTTTATTTACTCTGTGTGTGTGTGTGTGTGTGTGTGTGTGTGTGTGTGTGTGTGTGTGTGTGTAGCAATAGCAATAGCACTTAGACTTATATACTGTTTCAGAGGGCTTTTACAGCCCTCTCTAAGCAGTTTACAGAATAAATATATTGCCTCCTACAATCTTGGTCCTCATGTATGTATGTGAATGTATATATACTCAGACATACACACAGGATTGAATTGTGTTTTGTTGTATATTCCAAACTAGCTTTTCTTCTTACAGATGATTCACTGCAGGCTAGGAAATGTCAACAGTGTATTGTGTTCTCCACAACAGTGTCTATTTAAAAAATACAGCTTCTTTTAAAAGGTTTTATAAAAACCTCATCCACCTGACATAGATAGTTTTTTTAACTGAGGACTCTCTTGGTTTTAGGTCAAATAATCAGGATTATAATTATCCTGAACTATGAATAGAATAGAAAGAATAGAATAGAATAGAATAGAATAGAATAGAATAGAATAGAATAGAATAGAATAGAATAGAATAGAATAGAATAGAATAGAATTTTATTGGCCAAGTGTGATTGGACACACAAGGAATTTGTCTTGGTGCATATGCTCTCAGTGTACATAAAAGAAAAGATACACTCATCAAGAATCATAAGGTACAACACTTAATGATAGTCATAGGGTACAAATAAGCAATCAGGAAACAATGTCAATATAAATCATAAGGATACAAGCAACAAAGTTACAGTCATACAGTCATAAATGGTGGAGATGGGTGGTGGGAACGATGAGAAGATTAATAGTAGTGCAGACTTAGTAAATAGTTTGACAGTGTTGAGGGAATTATTTCTTTAGCAGAGTGATGCGTTCAGGAAAAAACTGTTCTTGTGTCTAGTTGTTCTGGTGTGGAGTGCTCTATAGCGTCGTTTTGAGGGTAGGACTTGAAATAGCTTTTGTCCAGGATGGGAGGGGTCTGTAAATATTTTCACAGCCCTCTTTTTGACTCATGCAGTGTACAGGTCCTCAATGGAAGGCAGGTTGGTAGCAATTATTTTTTCTGCAGTTCTAATTATCCTCTGAAGTCTGTGTCTGTCTTGTTGTGTTGCGGAACCAAACTAGAGAGTGGAAAACTAACATTCCTTCTGAGTCAAAGTCAGTTCTTGGTGACTGTATGAATTTGTCAATATTTATTGATTTAATTTATATATCAAATTTAGAAACCACCCATCTCACCTACAAAACATTATTGTTTTTGAGGCTATAATATGGAAGTTATTTGGCACTGATTTTTCTTCTTCTTTCTCACTTAGTTTAACTCCACATTTGAGCTCAAACCTCTCAGCTTTCCATTAGTCCCTTTTCCAAGTAAGAATCAAATATTTTTCAAGGTCACCTAAGATTGGCTTGATGGGGAAAAAGAAACTATTTTTATTGGAAGTTTTTTGTTTTTTTTATCAGAAGTTTATAATTGGTAAAGTGCATCTGAAAAAAAAATGTCTTTCAAGTTCCTCAAGATACTTTTAAAGCATTTTATGCAGGGTTTCTCTCCCCACAGGATGACTAAAAAATAATAATAACCATTTTCTCATGTAATTAAGTGGAAAAGAGAAATGGGAGAATTGTGGGAGAAATGGGATTAAGTGGAAAAGAGAAAAGCGAAACAGAAAAGAGAAATGGGGAGGGAAATATAGCCAGATACATTTGACAGGGTGAGGAGAGAAAAATAAGTTTGGGGGGTTGTGAGAGAATGTGGGAGATATGCTGCAGTGGTTCTTAGTACCACCATTTTGTGTAGAGGTTAAGATGCTAGCCTAGAAACCAGAAGACGGTGAGTTCTAGTCCCACCTTAGGTATGAAAATCAGCTGGGTAACTTTGGGACAGTCACTACTCTCTCTCAGTCCAACTCCCTTACAAGGTTGTGGTTGTTGGAAAAAGAGGAGGACGAAGGTTATGCACATTTCTTCTTTAAGTTAATTACAAAATAATAAAGGCAGGACAATTAAAAAAATCTAACTAACTGCTGAACAATATAGCAGAATGCAGAAAATGGTGTTTACATGAGGGGCTGCCAATCAATTGTGGGTTGCACCCGGTTCGCACCAGTTCTATAGAACCGGTAGTAAAACCGGCGGTAGGCTCCGCCCACTGACCCTGACATATCAGAACACTTCTGCGCATGCACAGAAGAGCGCACGCGAGAGCGAGTGAAGCAAGTGCGCGCGCGCGGCCCCGTTGCAAACTGGTAGTAAAGGTAAGTAGAACCCACCCTTGCTACCAATGTAGGAAAGCTCTTGATTAATGAAGTAACTGGTAATATGATAGGAAAGTTTTACCCAGGTTTACCACAACTGAATGTCGCTGTCAGGGTTCCAACGGATGCCCTAATTAAATCATGAGCCACAAGCCAAGCTTCAAAAGAAATCCAGTTATCCATCTCTTTTTCTTCTTAGAAAATAACTAGGAACTTCCTTCTTTTATTTTCAACCATGCACAAGCCACATTTACTAAAATGTAACTGGTCAAGGGCCAAACAACTACAGAAAAATAGCATTACTGTGACCTGCATAATGTTATTCTTGTGGGTGGAATCTCTGGACTTAAAAAAAAAACAACACCTTTTAAATGTTCAGAACTAATAGCCTTATTTAGCTTGACAGTTTCTTTCCAAAGTTTCTACCTGAGTTTCTGTTTTACGGAAGTAAATTCCAAAATTTAACCATCTGCTGAATGGGGAACTTTTTATATGTCCCAAATCTCCTACCATAAAAGTTCATTGAATAGTTCAGGATTCTCAGAATATTTTATATACGCAGTATATGATACTGTAAAATTATATCCAGTCCCATTTTGCTCATTACTTTCCTAAAAGAAGAGGACAAGACTTCTGTAAAGAGTTCATTTAAAGTTTTGCTGTAAAGGTAATTTAATTGGATCTCAGAATGAAACTGATCTTCTGAATTAGCTCTGGGATTCAGATATGAATTGTAGAATTGGATGGTGACAAATTAATTGTACAATTTAAAAGATGGAGTTATACACCAATTTGGAGATAATTATAAGTTTGCCCTGTCAATGGGATTTGAAGCATTTAAGCAAAGTGAGTTGATTTTTCTAAATTCAATCAATAATTCAAATTCATTCAGAATAGTTAGCACAATTCCCACCCACCCTTCAGTATTGTGCTCTTTCATTATAAGGAATTGTTTCAGCTCTTTTAATAGATGTCAATGTACTTTTTAAAAAAAATACTTCTCCAGTTCTACAACATGCATTTTTGCTACATTTTTTTTTCCAAAACAGAAATTAAAATTAGATCAAGATTTGTAATATCTTATTAGGATGGTAAAGATTAATTACTGATTTTGCATTTCTTTTTTTAAGCTATCCATTTAAAAATATAACACTCCAGCTTCCTGGATAGCTAAATACAACCGTTCTTCAAAAATCTAATAAAAAATTAAAATTAAAGATGAAAAATGTATTGATGTATATCATAGATAAGCAAAACAAATCCTTCAAAAATAAAAATAATTGTTCCATTGAAGAGTCAGTTATCAGTAATTTGATTTCTGGTTTACAACACATATCAACAATTAGGCTGGATACAAAGCTAGTGCTTTTCTCACAAACATCTAAGAAGTGGTAATTTTGGTCAAGTTATTCCAGCCATGGAAAATGGGAGAGCCAGAACATTACAAAAATTCATAACCTCAGACAAATCTTGACATTTTGTTCAAGATATGGTATGGAAACATCTATTCTGGGTTCTGTTCTCTAGTGATACTATACTCATCCATAAGGAAGAGTTTTGGTCTTAGGAAATTAGAAATTTTAAGGAAACCAAGGGAAATCATCTGTCCAATATATAGTTTTGAGGTCACTTGAGTCCTACCAGATTCAGATATGCATTAGTATATCATGGATATATTTTCTGGTAAAGGATGGTAAGCAGTTTATTATCCGCAGAACTCATGTGTCGAGTTTGCATGATTTCATAATGCCTAAATAGGACTTAAAATGGAAAAGGTATAGAGAGAACTGAACTATCATTCTGTTTCCAAGGCAACCAGGCCGTGTTCCTGGTCTTTCTGCACTATGAGGGAACACAATGAAATGCAGCACAGCGTGGGAAATTAGGGAGCAAAAACTTAGTTTCCTCAGCAACAAGCAGACCCTTTTTGTCACCTCTCAAACTTTCTCACCTTTTGCTTTCTAAAAAGTAGGAACAAGATTGCTTTGGAGATGGGAAGTTCTTGAAGTATATAAAGATAGTTTAAACAAAATCAAATTTGATGGAAGATTGATAGCCCTAAAAGAAATAACTATGATTATCAAGGGTGAGTGGAAGAAGAAGTGGAGTAGGGGGAGAAGAGTATGAAGGATGGATAGGTCTTGGAGAAGTTACAAGATATCACTTGAGAGAAATTGGTCCATTTAATCATCAAGATTTCTGCCCTTGATTGTTTCTATCTAATATATATCAAATAATTACTAAATGTACTATATACTTAGCCAATCCATGCTGTTCATTTTTTACATGGAAATTGAAAGACATAAGAAAGAGATCCCTGGGAATATCAGGGTGAATGTAGCTGAAGGGTGTCCTATTCTACAATTCTACATGAGCTTTTGAATGTAGTATTGCAAGCTAACTTCCCCACAGTCTGGAGTTCGATCCTGTTGGACTCATGGTTGACTCAGCATTCCATTCTTCTGAGGTTGGTAAAATGAGGAGCCAGATTGTTGGGGGCAATATGCTGATGTAAATCACTCAGAGAGTTCTGTAAAGCAGTATATAAGGGCAGTATATAAGACTAAGAGCTAATGCTTTTGCCTTTGCTATTGCTATTCTTAAAATGCAGATAGTCATATGCACTTAAATAAATCACATGGAAAGGGATTTGAACACATTTGTAACCCTGGTATTCCAGGTCCCCATGTGCCTATTATATATTACATATTTGCACATTTACAAAGTTCTACAGCAAAATTGTATAAAACCATCTGTTAAATGTGTCTTGGAATCTTCCTTGATTAAAAATTATATTAAGTAGGCCTCTTAAGTATAGGGGAAATCTCTTAGCATTTCAGCCAAAAGTACACTTTAAAGAACTGAATATGGGAAGATTGCAAAGGAAGTTGAATGCATAAGTATATTGCAGAATGAGGTTTACATGAACATATGCCCCTTGACCATTTTAGCGTTATTTATAGACAAGAAAATATCTCTACTGATAAAGATTAGATCTGATGTTTATCTTCATATCTGGACTCAACAGAAGGCTGAAGCTTCACATACCTCACTGGGAAGTGTATCTAAACTATCTGTATTTTGCAACTTTTAGGCAGACTCTTGAAATATCTTAGGTGCTCTTTAGACATTGTCAGCCCTGTTTGCTCTGTGGGAAAATTAAAATGGGAAGTTGGATAAGTAACACAATGCCAACTTTTCATGAAGTTTCTTAAAAACAAATTCAAGACAATCAAGGAAATACCCTGATGCAGAATTGCTAGATCTCAAATCATTAAAATTTCATCTTCAAGTCATAGTATTTCTTCACCCTTTAAAATTATGTATATGAAAAAGAAATCTGAGTCCTGGAAGGATGTGCTACGTATGTGGGAAGGGTGTGGAGGGGAAACAATGTTATTATAATCTTAAAACTACAAAAGCTTTAAAAGTTTTGAAGAGAACCTTGTATCAACTACTCCATAATTCAGAAGTGTCTCAGCATCTTACACTTATATTTAATCTTCAAATTTGTATTGAATTAATCACCCATCTGCTAACATATCTTAGTATAACACCTGCTGATGCCGTTTGCCTACAGTCTACCCACACGAAAGCATAAGACTATACATTATTATTAGTTTAATCATTGCAAAGTATTATTCATTCATCCTTGGAGTATCAGTTCTGTACCCTTAATTACACAAGCTATCAAAAGAACAGATGATTATTTCTTTGTGACTTTAGATGACTTCAAGAAAGCATTTGACATCTTGAAATAGGGAAATGGCACTTTCCTCCTTCACTAATATGGAATTGCTCCAGAAGTAGTTAAGGTTATCAGAGCTCTTTATAGCACTTTTAAGAGCTCAGTGCTCACTGAGGGATGCCAATCTGGAGAATTCAATGTGACTAGTGAGGTGTTGCAAGGAGATATTCCACCCTGATTTCTCCTTGCAATTGTCATGTAGATGAAACTCAGAAAAGAACTTCAGTTTCATTATTCAATCCCAGTGAGTCCCACAAACATTGTAATAAAGTCTCAAACAACTAAAGTTTGCTACTCCAAATACTTTTGCAAAGGACACCTCTAACTGCCTGCATGATTTTTCCAATGCTTAACCATGATGTGACACGGAAAGCACCGCAGTGAACAATTTTGAGAGACAGGCTTCATTTTGAATAGCCACACTCATGCCTCTTTGTCTGGCACCTCATTATGCACTTCTGCATTACAATATTTGTGAACAAGGGAATGCAGCTAAATTAGCTTTGTTTACTTATGCTTGAGTGACTAAGTTAAAAAACTAGAGCAGCTCAGTTTACTGACAAATTTTAGATGATTTGTCATAGAAGACAAAATAATACATCTATTAAAAGGAGCACCTTTTAAGCAGGTGCACATACATATAAATTGGTATGAGTACCCCAAATATTCTCTGAATTATTAAGAAAACATTTAGCCTTTAAAAAAAAAACTTCTGTTGAATTATTCACATAATAGTTGTGGCAAATAATATGGAAAAAAGGTGAATTATACTTTAATCAGAAGGATTTTGGATTCAGTTTTCAATAACTTTTAATGTATGTTAGTCCTTAGTTTCTTTACATAACTGAATGTCTGTATAGATTCTCTACAGAGGTCAGAGGTGATGGTTCTCCCAAAGGTGCTTTTTTCAGGAGGCAACTGAACTGTCTTGTTTTGAAAAAGTTGCCTCCTGAAAAAAGCACCTTTGGGATAAATATCTGAATATATTCCTTCTTTCCCGCTTCCTCATTGGTACCACTTCCTTTAAACAACCAAAACAATGACAGATGGAGTGCATGGAAATAAAATTGACTATGTTACTGCTAAAACAGGTAGAGAATTTCAACTATAGCGTCAAAGATATGCTCAGGTATTGACCGTAAACAAATCACAAGTTGTCCAGGAGCAGAAGAAACCTAGCTAGAAGCCTAGTCAGAAGCTAAAGAAGAAACTTAGTTCAAAACTTAGTTGTAGACTGTCCTTTTTCTGTTCAAAGTTATTTTGATTACTGGGCAAGGAAAATCAAAAGTGTATATATGTAACTCAGTGAGTATTGTACCTAAGATGTATGTGCATTTCTGGAGGATTAGGATCTGAAAAACTGGACAAAGAGAATTCTAAAAAAAATTCTGAAGAAAGTGAAGGGAGAAGGACAAAGAGGAGTTTCTGAAAACTATTGATGACTAAAGAGAGGAAAGAAACCAAGAAGAAAATGAGAGTTCAGGAAGGAATTATCCAGATAAGCAGCTGAGTTTGCATGGATGCATCTAGCATAAAAGGACACACTCCACTTGTCAAGCTTGTTTGTATTGAATTAAAGGAATCCATTGATTTCTGCCTAGATGAATAAATCTTTGGCATAAGTGTTTAAAAGTGCAGAAAAGAATTTCATGGAGACTAACACTCATTGGACTGAATTACAAAAGGTTGCGAATAAACTATCACAAAACACTTTTTCCAAATTGTTCCTTTAAGTTAAACTAATTCTTGGTTAAAAATTAAGATGAGATATGATGATGAGCATATTGTACAGAATAGATTGTATCTATAGATAGATTTTATCAAACAATGCTCATTTACAAATGGAAAAAAGTTTAATTGAAACAACAGCAGTGTTTTGTTGGTTTAACCTTTAACTCCTTAAAATCTCCCAACAGCAGATAGGGTGGAATATAAAGCTGGCTTTTAGGAAAAAGATCTAAAGAGAATATCCTATTTTGCAACTGGAACTCCATTTGTATGATGTAAGTAGCCTTTCATGCTTTATTCAAATACTACAAACTAGAAAGAGAAATTTCAATCAGCATGAATGTGCTAATATGTTTCATACTCACTCATTAAACAGTGTGTAGCAATTGGACTTAGTCAGGCACCCAACCTTTATTGCCAAGATACCCAATAACTACTCTGCCTCCCTTCCCTATGGCATAATTAGTTAATCTGGAAGTAGCTAACCAATGGAAGGAGGGCTTTTATTTTGATGTCATGCCCTCCCATCATATGTTGCTGAAAGTCAATTCAGAAAAATCCCCTACCTAGAGAAATAATGCCACTGTGGGTTTGAACATGTAAAAAGAACAGAACATGTATACAATTCCTCCATTGCCTGTACTACACTAATCTTGCCATTATTAGATGATTACACAAGGCGCATAGGACAATCTTACATTTCCCTGCTGCTTTCAGATACTAGCCCTGTAAAGGTAAAGGTAAAGGTTCCCCTCATACATATGTGCTAGTCGTTCCCAACTCTAGGGGGCGGTGATCATCTCCATTTCAAAGCCGAAGAGCCAGCGCTGTCCAAAGACATCTCCATGGTCATGTGGCCAGCATGACTAAACAGCAAACGTGCATGGAATGCTGTTACCTTCCTCACAAAGGTGGTCCCTATTTTTCTACTTGCATTTTTTACGTGCTTTCAAACTGCTAGGTTCTAAGCTGGGAGAAGTAACGGGAGCTCACCCCTTTACATGGCACTAGGGATTCGAACCGCTGAATTGCCGACCTTTTGATCGACAAGCTCAGCATTTTAGCCACTGAGCCACCACATCCCACCATTAGCACTATCTCTGTACAACATATTATATTGCCAGGTTCTGTGAAGCTGCCCTTAAAATGCATCAGATGATGACCTGGGCCATAAACCAGTTTTAATGAGCAGCCAATTCATTATTCTAGAATGATCTTTATTATGAGAGATCTAGTATGCCATGTTCTCCTATACCCATCTAACTATACATAATTGTTTATTTGATGCATCTTTTATGCTCTTTAACTGTTTGTACCATGTTCTCATTATTACTGGTCTTTGACCACAATAAAGGTTTGATTTTGATTTCTGGATTTTGATGATTAAGTACTATACACACTTCTTTATCAGGATGTATGGAGAATAATGCAACGAAAAAACTCTTGTGAATGCTGCTCTCCTAAAACCTCAGGATTTGATCATTAGTGATGGAATTTATTCCTTTCTTAACATTTTGAAAATGACTTTCCCAATGCATTTAAACCTAGATGTTTAAAAATTCATGCTGTTTCTTAATCACTTTCATATAGTTCCTATATGCTATAAATTAGAGCTGCAAAAATTGTTACTATTTATTCAGTACTTACTGGAATACTGGAATAATATTCACTCTAGAAGGCTGTTTGATCCAAAATTCTTAGGAACCAGTTTGGGAAAGAAAGAGCACCTAGTGCTGTATCCATTGTTTTCCACAACAAGAAGAAGAACCCAAGAAGAACAACTGAAGTGTGATTTCCAAAATGTTCTGAGAACACAAAACTCTACTTAAAACAGAAAAAATACACGGAATAACAGAGTTGGAAGGTACCTTGGAGGTCTTCTAGTCCAACCCCCTGCTTAGGCAGGAAACCGTACACCACTTCAGACAAATGATTATCCAATATCTTCTTAAAAACTTCTGCAGGCAAGTTGTTTGACTGATTAATTGTTCTAACTGTCAGGAAATTTCTCCTTAGTTCTAGGTTGCTTCTCTCCTTGATTAGTTTGCACCCATTGCTTCTTGTCCTGCCCTCAGGTGCTTTGGAGAATAGCTTACCCCCCTCTTCTTTGTGGCAACCCCTGAGATATTGGAACACTGCTATCATGTCTCCCCTAGTCCTTCTTTTCATTAAACTAGACATACCCAGTTCCTGCAACCATTCTTCATATGTTTTAGCTTCCAGTCCCCTAATCATCTTTGTTGCTCTTCTCTGCACTCTTTCTAGAACAGTGGGTCTCATCTTTCCTAATGCTGTGACCCTTTAATACAGTTCTTCATGTTCTGGTGACCCCCAACCATAAAATTATTCCTAAGACCATTGAAAATATGTGTTTTCCGATGGTCTTAGGCGACCCCTGTGAAACGGTTGTTCGACCCCCAAAGGGGTCCCGACCCACAGGTTGAAAACCACTGTTCTCAACATCATTTTTACATCATGGTGACCACAACTGGATGCAGTATTCCAAGTGTGGCCTTACCAAGGCATTATAAAGTGGTATTAACACTTCACGTGATCTTGATTTTATCCCTCTGTTTATGCTGCCTAGATGTGTTGGCTTTTTTTGGCAGCTACTGCACACTGCTGGCTCATATTTAAATGGTTTTCCACTGGGACTCCAAGATCCCTCTCACAGTCACTATTAATGTTCAACTTTTCTTATTGCTGTCTTGATCCTTATTTATTTATTTATTTATTAATCAAATTTCTATACCGCCCTACTCCCGAAGGACTCAGGGCGGTGAACAGCCAAGATAAAATACAGATAATACAAATATTAAAAAATCCCTTAAAATTATTAAGTATTTCGGCCGAAACACAGATTAAAACACCCAATTTGTAAAATCACGAATTAAAAAATTTAAAAATTTAAAAGATGGGAGTTAGGCCAGGCCAGCTTGCTGAAATAGAAAAGTTTTGAGACTTTTGATCCTTATGACACCTTGATCTAAGGAATATTTCAGATAAGAACCTTAGCCTATTGTTTAAAAACAAATCTATTCTTTGAATTCAGATTTTAAATATTTCAGTTTAATTTGGAAGTAATTAAACATGGTTGTCCTTTTTTAGATGCATTATTTTATTTTGCATTTTCCATTTAAAAAAATCTTTCCTTCTGCAATGTACTATATTTGTCACCATTTTACTATAAACTTCAATGCTATAAACTTTTCAAGATTTTTGCTAGTGCTAGTTAGCAATGAAGGTTGGCAAACCTATATTTTATTACTGCGCTAATCTCTTTTCCTCCCCATCTTAAATTGGCTACATGGCTTGGCCTCTACTGTACTCCTGGGTCCCATTTCTTTAGTTTAGAGGACATGATAGAGACTGTAGTACCTCTGAGAAGCTTCAGAGTTCATTGCTTAATTCATTAACTCATTTTTTATTTTATTTTACTTATTTGTAACCTGGATTTGATCAGCATCTGTTGTCTTAGTGATTACTTTTCCCCACCATACAACTGCCAGCGCTTCACGCCCACATCTCTTCACAAAGTGAGAAGCAACTCAACACAGAGAAACATTAAACATTCATAAGATTCTTTGTTTAAAAAAAAAAAAGCAATAGGCATTAATACCTATCCCCAGCTTCATCTTTTGCAGGAAATGACATTTTAAAGATTTTTAACCTCTAATGAGGCATTATGAAGAACTTTTCCACTCCTGGGTGATTTGGATGACTTTGAACCTGCTCAGCTGAAGAAACATTTCGGTGTTTACAATGACTGTGGAAGGGATCAATGAGTAAAACAAGAGTCTCTGCCAAAAGGCAGTAAAATCCGTGAAGAATTGTGTGGCAGAGGTCTCTAAGCAGGCATAAAATGGATGTTGCTTAGAAGGCAATTTTTCATTTGTTTGTATTCAATTTCACTGCACCAGGAAGGAATCCTGAACTTCTGACTTAATCCTTTTCAGGACTATAGACCCAAACTTCAGACAACTATCTTTTTAATATATAATTTTTATTAAAGTTTTTCAAATTGTATATAACTAATAGAAACTAATAGAGAAGGAAGGAAGAAGGAAGGAAGGATGGAAGGGAGGGAGGGAGGGAGGAAGAAAAGAAGGAAGGAAAGAAGGAAGGAAGGAAGGAAGGAAGGAAGGAAGGAAGGAAGGAAGGAAGGAAGGAAGGAGAGAAAAATCAAAAGTACAGAATGGAAGAAAAAAAAGAAAAACCTAAAGAAAACTGTTGTCTTCCCTCAAAATATCTTTTGACAATTTGTCATGTCAATTTAAAAATGGTTGTTTATTTCCTTGCAGTCTCTACCCTTTGAGCAGAATTACCCTATTAAGAATTAAGAAGAATTATACCCTCCCCTTTAAGCAGAATTCATAGGCACAACTTCCAAACTAAACCAATAACAATTCAACTTTCACAAAACAGAATTGTAATTAGATAGCCTGAAGCTCTAATTCAGAAACACATCAGCTCAAAAAGAAAGAAAGAAAGAAAGAAAACCAAACAAAACAAAACCCCAAACAATCTCCTATCTCTTCACTTGAAATGGTTGTAGGGGACACTTTTTATCACACCATAATTCATGTGTACAAATTCTCCCACAAATAGATATATATTCCTCTCACAAATTGATTTTGCAGAGGAATTTAGGGCAGTGAAGCCAGATGGTGACAGATGAGGTGGTGAAATCGCTGGTGTTATTTGATCTTACCATTTGAATTTGGATTCATACCAGTGAAAAAAGTTTGCCCTCGTCTACTTTCTTTAATTGCTGGTGTCTCTCATACTTCTTTTTCTAAAGTTATACTTCTAATCCTATACTTCTTTTTTCTAATTCTTTAAGTTGGTCTGTGCATAAAGGGAGAAGATGGAAAGAAGCAGTACAGAAACCTTCATTTTCTTTTTTCCCATAAAGGTAAAGGTTCCCCTCACACATATGTGCTAGTCATTCCTGACTCTAGGGGGCGGGACTCATTTCTGTTTCAAAACAGAAGAGCCAGCGGTGTCCTAAGACGTCTCCGTGGTCATTTGACTAAATGCCAAAGGTGCAAGGAACGCTGTTACCTTCCCACCAAATGTGGTCCCTATTTTTCTACTTGCATTTTTTACATTCTTTCGAACTGCTAGGTTGGCAGAAGCTGGGACAAGTAACGGGAGCTCACCCCGTTATGCGGCACTTGGGATTCAAACCGCTGAACTGCCAATCTTTCGATCGACAAGCTCAGCGTTTTAGCCACTGAGCCACTGTGTCTCCTTTTCTGCTCCATAGAAGGGGATTAAAAGGACCATGGGAATGCTATTTCTTCCAAAACCTCTTTCAGTTTATTAGAAAGAATGAATGGTAGATGGTTCTGGATTGCTCGGATGATAAAAACTGGGCTATGTTAATGTCGGAAGGGTCTTTCACTTCAGTAGACTTTTGAATCAAATATCTTTTTGAAGAGCCTCTATGAAAGAAAGCAGTGGCCAAGTTCATGTAGGTAGAGATAATTACACTTCATCTAGTGACTTCATTGCATTCAGCACCATTGGACTAAGTGGCAGCTGTAGCACATCCCTAATAGTAATATTAACTAGAATCAGAAGAAAGACCCAGACTAATCTAAAGACTTCTGAGATGGGGCTACTATTTCTGGAGACAACTCTTAGTCCCACTGGCTCCTTACCATTATGACGCTTCCTCCTTTTACTTTTTCCTCTTCTCATAGCACACTACTTCCATCATTCCAAAAGTTCTAAGTTAGGCTATAAAAGTCTGAGTTTTAGTTTTAATTATTATCAGTCTGTATTAGCTCAATCCATCTGTGCAATTTCCTTATTCAGACAGTTTATATTTTGTTGCAATGTCTCTTCCATTCTCTGTGCTAAGTTTTGGTGGTAGCAGTTACCCCTGACTCGGGCTCTTGATTTTTACTTTTCAGTTGCCTGATCTATAATCAGACTCAGATTAAGTGACCATCCAATTTCTATTTCTTTCTTATTGCGCTTCTGTATGGAAGCCTTAAATTGTTTGGTTGAATGTGGCTTAAAACATTCCTATGAAGATTTTAATTCATTCTTTAGCTTTGGACATGAGGTTGGCAAGGTGTTCTGCCTGAACCTCAGTTACCATCACCCTGGTTGGTGAATTCTCCCCTTTTCCCCTTATCCCTCAACTACTTTTTTTTCATATGCTAGTCTTTCAAGTCACCTGGTTTTCATTGACATACTTTTTGCATGTATCCCAGGGGTGAAATTCAAATTTTTTCCCTACCGGTTTTATGGGCATGACTTGGTGGGTGTGGCAGGGGAAGGATACTGTAAAATCTCCATTCCCACCCCACTCCAGGGGAAGGATACTGCAAAATCCCCATTTCGTCCCAATCAGCTGGGACTCTGGAGGAATAGAAGAGGGGGTGGGGCCAGCCAGAGGTGGTATTTGCAGGTTCTCCGAACTACTCAAAATTTCCGCTAGAGATTCTCCAGAACCTGTTAGAACCTGCTGGATTTCACCCCTGATATACTTGATATTCCTACATTCAGTATGTTCACTGGTGGAGTGGAACATTAGTTGGTGAGGGCTAGAAGACATGCCTGCCCAATGGAATATTCTCCATGTGGAGATCAGGATGGCCTAGCTTTTTGTTAAGTTCTTAAAAACTGAATTTCTACCTGGCCCCAGGATTCCAAATGTGTGCAAGGAATTGTTGTTATTGTTATTATGTTAGTGATTATGGTGAGTGACTGATTCTTGGTTGCTGTGTATTTTAATTTTAATTTATTTGTTGATCAAATTTCTACAGTGTCCATCCCATTTAAGTGATTTACTGAGTAGTTTGCAAACAACATTTTAATTTTTGTTATTATTGTATTTTTCCCCCTTTTCCTTTTAATCTTGTTTGCCACCCAGAATCACTTGTTGAGATGGCGGCCATACAAATTGCCTAAATATTTATCTATCGCATTTTATTGCATTGCATTTATTATATTGAATATTTATTATCAAATTTTGATGCCACTCCTCTCATCTAAGTGACTCTATGCAGTTTACAAGCAACGTTTCAAGTTTTATATTATTGTAATTGTTTTTATTTTATTTTTAATCTTGTTTGCCAACCAGAGTCACTTATTGAGATGAGTGTCCATACAAATTGGATAAATGTATGTATGTATGTATGTATGTATGTATGTATGTATGTATGTACTGTATGTATGTATGTATGTATGTATGTATGTATGTATCAAGTGGTGGGATTCAAGTAATTTAACAACCAGTTCTCTGCCCATATGATTTCTTCCAACAACCAGTTTGCCAAACTGCTCAGGAAGTTAACAACCAGTTCTCCCAAAGTGGTGCGAACTGGCTGAATCCCACCACTGTATGTATCTATGCATGCATGCATGCATATATGTATGAGCAGGAAGAAAAAAAAAGATTTAATGTTACCTAAGAATCCTAATCTATTTTTTTTTCTCTGTTTCACAAAATCTCACCCTAGTCATTGGTTTTATAACCGCACAATGGTTAGAGTGCCATACTGCAAGCTACTTCTGCTGACTACTGGCTCCCTGAAATTTGACAGTTCGACTCTCACCAGGCTCAAGGTTGACTCAGCCTTCAATCCTTCCGAGGTTGGTAAAATGAGGACCCAGATTGTTAGGGGGCAATATGCTGACTCTGTAAACCGTTAGAGAGGGCTGTAAAAGCACTGTGAAGTGGTATATAAGTCTAAGCGCTATTGCTATTTCACTGGTGCCATGCAGACTGGGGCATTTGCAAAGATGGAAAAAGATTTTTAAAAATCAAATTAAAAACCACATAATCAAAGCTCCGTTGCTTTTTTACATATGTTTCATTGCAAAGCAGGAATGGGCTTTGGTCATGCAATCACAGCCATCATCACATTTTTGTAAAATTCTCCTTGTGATTTCTCTCCCCCCCCCAATATTTTTTCTTACTGTTCCTCATTTTAACTTTGTAAATTGCTTTACAGATTCTTTTCACCCAAAGAATATTGGTGAAATCATCATTGGTGAAGGGTGATTTCATGCCTTGATTTTAGTAAAAGGTCATTGAGGCCTACGTGTAAATGTTCTACTTTTCATTGTGTAAATCCTTTCTCCATCACTTTGTGGTCTCCCTGGACTTGTATGTATGTATGTATGTACTGTATGTATGTATGTATGTATGTATGTATGTATGTATGTATGTATCAAGTGGTGGGATTCAAGTAATTTAACAACCAGTTCTCTGCCCATATGATTTCTTCCAACAACCAGTTTGCCAAACTGCTCAGGAAGTTAACAACCAGTTCTCCCAAAGTGGTGCGAACTGGCTGAATCCCACCACTGTATGTATCTATGCTTCCATTCCACTGCCACTTGGAGATAATCAGCAGAAATGTAGAAAACATTCTCAAGTATCCTGAAATTAAAGTTGAATGAATAGAAGGAGAAGGAAACTTTTCCGAAATAGAAAGCAGAATGCAAAGCTTAAACTACTCCCCCCAGCAAAAAAAAAAAAAAAAATCTATTGGATTACTAGGGCAGGGAAGAGCCTTTTCTTCCTAGGAATTCTGATTTGGAATTAAAAGTTTCTCCATTTCATCCTGATGTGGCAGTAAAACCTGTAGGTGGTTGATGGGAATTTTTCCTACTGCAATTAGCTGTTATTTTCTATTAATTGCAATTATTCTCTTTTCTGAATTAAGCTATATGGCTCTTTGGATCTTAAAGGGTGAGACAACTTTATAGATTTCCCATATATGCTTTATAGCTTCCTCTGTTTTTTAAAAACTGAAATAGTAAAGAGAGGCTTGCTGTGTTTATATTTGTCTATTTTGTACACTCATACTTGCGATGCTCTAGAAGACGAGCTTAACAATGCTTTTACCAAAACAAAGAAGATATCCCAGGTGGTAGAAGCCTGTGGAAGAAAATGTTTGTGTATCAGTGTGTTCCCTTAGGAGCAGATGGAAAAATCCATGCAGTGATTTCAAATAGTAGAATTTCCACTTTGCTTTGTAAATAAATCAGACCACATCCAAGAATTATTGGAAAAGTTACTACTTATTTCTGCAACTGCAGACTTCATCAAAGAGTTGAGTTTATGCTCATCATATTCCGCCCCCTTCTTTTTTGCACCAAAAATATTATATCAACATCATTCAGAAAACCAACATGAAACCTACCCCATCTCAGCACAATGGGGTAGACAGGTAGTCAGAGAAGACCAGTAATTATTGCCAACAATTGCTGCTTTAGTCAGCCAAATACTATACAAATACCAAACTACTATACTTAAAATAACAGTAATACTACCTATAATAAACTAAGCTATTACTAAAGTAATAGTTATGTCACATAAATACTGAATGCTGTTTGGATATTTGTGTGTGTGGTTTCACAATATTATTGATTCATCCCAACCAGTGGTGGGATTCAGCCGATTCGCACTGGTTCAGCAGAACCAATACTGGGGTGAAATCCAGCAGGTTCTGACAGGTTCTGGAGAACCGGTAGCGGAAATTTTGAATAGTTCAGAGAAACAGCAAATACCACCTCTGGCTGGCCCCAGAGTGGGGTGGAAATGGAGATTTTGCAGTATCCTTCCCCTGCCACGCCCACCAAGCGTGGCACGGTAGTAAAAAATTTGAATTTCACCACTGACCGATACCTATTTTTGCCAACCTGGCTCCAAAATGGCTGCCAGACTAGTGTGCATTCATGTGCCTCCAATCCCTTTCTTGCTGCAATCTGGCTTTGCAGCAAGCAAGGAGGTTGGAGGCACATGAATGCACACTAGTCTGGCCATTTCGAAGCTGATTCGCTGAACTCAACAAAAAATTAGGTATCGGTTCTACCAAACCGGATGTTAAATTATTTGAATCCCAGCACTGATCTCACCACGTATTCTTTTTTTAAATACATGCACTACTAGTAAATATTTGTTTTCTCCTTCCTTCCTTCCTTCCTTCCTTCCTTCCTTCCTTCCTTCCTTCCTTCCTTCCTTCCTTCCTCCCTCCCTCCCTCCCTCCCTCCCTCCCTCCCTCCCTCCCTCCCTCAGATGATAGTTTGTAATCTACTTTGCTGATATAAAAATATCTTCCTCACAGAAAGAAAAATAAACGGACCATTAAGCAGTTGTCAGATTTCAATCAAATAATATTATGTTTGCTTTTTGTTTTAGAAAGATACACTCCTAAGCAGGAATAAAGGTTCTATTGAAGGTGGAAGTATCTTCTCTCCCAAATGTGCCACTTTGCATTGAGAGGTTATCATTTGACTTCTCTTCCCATTCCTCTGGTCAACTCTCATACAAAGACTGACATCACATACAAGCAGTAATTTAGCCATTGATATTGACTCGCCAGAACAGTTGACCTGACATACTGTAGATCAGCAAAAAAATACCTATCATTCTCTATCTGAAGACTGACACAGAACACTAATACACCTAGTCCTGTGTGCCAATATTATTCTAAATCTGGATGGATATAGATAAATATTGTTCATATATTCCAATATTTTACTTAACGCTTTACCACTTATTGAACCTTCTATTGATTGAACTCTTAATTTTTCATTGCTTCTAGACTGCACAAAACACGTGCTTGTCAGAAAATCACTAAAATATTGCACATAGTTTCATTCACTTTTTAAAAATAAATAGCCAAACATACTAAATCACTTTTACTTCAATTAGTGAGCAGTACAAGGAAGGATCCACCGCTCTTTCTCAGCTTGGCAGTTAGTTCTCTTTCTCTGCACAGTGGAGAAACAAGAAGAAGAATAAAGAGTAAGGACAAAGGTGTGATGATTATCAGTATCATATACAGAACCATGTCGGACAAGAGAAGGACCAGTGGTGGGTTGCCCCGGTTCTATAGAACTGGTAGTAAAACTGGTGGAAGGCTCAGCCCATTGACCCTGACATCATCACTTCGCTCATGTGCACGGCCCCATTGCGAACCGGTAGTAAAGGTAAGTAGAACCCATCCCTGAGAAGGACTATATACTGTAGTCCAATGTTCTGCTGCTACAAGTTGAAGAAGAAAAAGTTTCATCTTTTTCTCCTATGTTCTCTTAGTCCATTCGATTTGGAATATATTCATGGAATTCTACCTAAAACGTTACTTCCTATTTCTTTGGTTCATTTATTTTCCTGAGAGTGGCCAAACTAAAGTGACCAAACATATGAACACATGTTATTCAGGTCAGAATTTGCTATGAATATAAACCAAAGTGACATAATTGCCAACCCTAAAGCTATTTATTGAATCTGAATACCAGTGCTGTCATTTATCATCCTGCATGCAAGGTGACAAATTGCCTTTTAACCTAAAATATTGCTAGTCATACAAAAGCATGAAAAAGAAGAGGGAAAAAAAAAAGACCCACATGCAGAACAATCTCTTTTTTTTCTCTTTTTGCCTCATATGTTGACACTAATTCCAGAATATTTCTGAAATGACACACACACACACACACACACACACGCATTTTGTCTCTCATATACACAATAATCAGGCCATTCCATAGATGTGTTAGAGAGACCAGAGAGACAACATGGTGTAAAACATTTTAAGAGCATGATTTGAAAGCATTTGGTTGATTGTATCATCACCCGAAGTGATTAGTTAAAAGAAGCAGACACTGCCTACTTCAAAGATAAGTAAATATTGTTTGAAAGGAAAATGGCCTTTAGGATGATGGAGCAAGAATAGAAACAATAAATTAAGTAACAGGAAGTGCCATTAAAGAACTCTTTTAGTATTGTGTGTGTCAGTTTAAAGAGGAAAAGGAGGAGGAGGAGGAGGAGGAGGAGGAGGAGGAGGAGGAGGAGGAGGAGGAGGAGGAGGAGGAAGAAGAAGAAGAGGAGAGAGGAGGAGGCGGGCACCCAGTTTCTATTGATGAACTCTAAATTTCTCCAATCCCAGATTTAAATGCATATTAATAGAGAGTTCAGAATAGAAGCTAACCTAAAAATAATGTCAACATACAGTAGTGGCCAAAATTGAGGAAACTTTTTGGGAAAAGTGTATTTTCTAAAACTAGCTAATAACACCACTTTTTTTTTAAGTAGTACCATAAAATTATATATCAATGAAAAGATAATTTAATCAAGAAAATAATGCAATAACTTTTATGAAGTATTTGCTATTAGAATAGCAGTTACAGTATAAAAAAGAAAAGTAAAACACATAGAAAAAACGAGATATACAAAAATTATCACCATGTCAGTTAATCCTTAGCTGGGTAACCTTTAGCATGAATTACGGCCTTACAACATCTTCCCATGGAGTGAACCAAGTCTTTTAGTTCTGCACCTGTTTTAATGTGAAAGCAAGACTGAATGATTGCTTCTATTAACTGGGTTTTCTTTCTGGGTTGCTTCTGACTAACAAGTTTCTTTAGTCGGCTCCATTGATTTTCAATTGGGTTAAGATCTGGGCTATTCCCAGGTCATTCCAGCAGTGGAATATGATTATCTTGAAACTCCAAGAGTTATTAGCCATCAAACCTCAAAAATACACTTTTCCCAAAAGGTTTTCACAATTTTGGCCACTACTGTATAAGCATATTTGTTTGCTCCAAAACCACCTCCCTCCTCAGTTATCAGGTTGAGGTGTGCTTGGTTCCCACCCCCATCTCATGAAAACCAAGTCTGCAAATATCTGGCATTAATGCTTCTGGAAGGCCAAGCAGTTTATTTAAAATTTCTGTAATCTATTTTATACGCTTACTATTTGGTCAATGTGGCAGGGAATGAAGCAGTCAATGTTGGTCACACAGGGGCCAAGTAGAAATGTTTTAGCAGTGCTTTCCCTGCTTTCAATTTCATGTGCCAGATTAATTTAGCACCTCAAACCAGTCAGTGTTTAACAACAGGGAAAGATATCACCGGTAATGACTGCACAGTTGAAAGATTCTTAATTTTACACTGCTTTCCTCTTAGTCTCTCTCAAATTAAAACAAGAGCCTTCTCCTCTCTCCCTTTTCCCCCAATGAGCTCAGGCATTATACAAATTGGAGTACTGCAGATTTATGTAATTTGTGCAAGAAAAATGGTGCACTTCACTTCTGCAAATGTTCTTCTATGCCATCTACAAGAAAACTTTCCATATTCAGTGGTGAACTACATGGCTTCTGATTTATCTACCGAATAATCTTTAGGTTAAGGAGCAATGATTATTCAAGATTGCTCAACAGTCTTCATTATTGAGTGAAAATTAAAACCTGAATCTCATTCATAGTTCAGCACCCCATTAGAACACTCTATTCACTTTATAACAGTAAACTAACTAAGAGTCTTGGAGGTTAGAATGCAGAATTACAGGCTGAGTCTGCCCACTGTCAGGAGTTCAATCCTAACCAAGTCACGGTGACTCAGTTTTCCATCCTTCTAAGGTTGGTAGAATAAGGACCAAGATTGTTGGGGGAAATATGCTGATTTAGCAAACTGCTTAGAGAGTGCTGTAAAACATTACCGCTGTAAAGCGGTATGCAAGTCTATTTTTATTTATTTATTTGTCAAGCATATATAAGATAACAGATATAAGTATAAACAGGATTATGAATACATGAAATGGATATGAATAAATGTGGACAGTAGGACAGGGATGGTAGGCACGTTGGTGCGTTTATGCACCCCCCCTTACAGATGTCTTAGGAATGGGGTGAGGTCAACAGTAGACATTCTAAGGTTAAAGTTGTGGGGGTTTGGGGATGAAACCACAGAGTCAGGTAGGGCATTCCAGGCATTGACCACTCTGTTGTTGAAGTGTATTTCCTGTAATCAAGTTTAGTGCGGTTTAACATAAATTTGTATCTATTGTGTGCTCGTGTATTGTGATTGAAGCTGGTCATTGACAGGTAGGACATTGTAGCAGATGATTTTATGTACTATGCTTAGGTCAGACTGAAGGCGGCATAGTTCTTGGTTGTCTAAACCCAAAATTTAAAGCCTGCTGGCATAAGGTATTCTGTTGCAAGCAGAGGAGTGGAGGACTCTTCTCATGAAATATCTCTGGACTCGCTGAATTGTATTAAAGTCTGATATGGCGCAAGAGCCTTGGTGGCGCAGTGGACTAAACTACTGCTGTTAAAGTAGTACTTAGCTGCCAGCTGCCTGCAATTACTGCGAGTTCAATTCTCACCAGGCTCAAGGTTGACTCAGCCTTCCATCCTTTCGAGGTAGGTAAAATGAGGACCTACCTACCTATTGTGGGGGCAATAAACTGACTTTGTATAAAATAGAACACCGCTCGGGGGGGCCAAAAAGCCCTACTAAGCAGGTATGTATACAAAAGTATGAAGGCTATTGCTTAATGCATTGTAAGCCACCCTGCGTCTCCAGAGAAGGGTGGCATATATAAATCAAACTAATAAATGAATGAATGAATGAATGAATGAATGAATGAATGAATGAATGAATGAATATGCAGTGCAGGTTCCAGATAGATGAGCTGTATTCGAGAATTGGTCTATCAACTATTACACTAAAGTACTAACCTAGTCTTTGCCCAGAATTTGGCCTTTCTGATTCAAAACAATGATTTGGACGCGATTTTTCAAACGTAGACATACTTCAGTGAGACCTTATGCAATTAATCCCAATTAAAATGAAACCAAGCTCTTAGTGGGTTTAACTTCCTCTCTATATAAAGGAGGAGACTCTAGTTCCTAAGACACCATATTGGAACCATTAAAGATAACTAAACTCATAAAGAAAGGGAGTGGGAAGAAACCTCCCACATGTTATTCTGGAGCTTCCAAACTAGAGTAATAAAAGGAGCATAAAGTTTACATTTCTCTCCAGCCCCTGCTGTTTTATGATTTTTATTGCTTCACCCATGCATAAAGATTTCTGTGGACGGTTCTCATTGGGTGAAGGGTAACCGGTGGGAATCCTTTCCTGCCAAAACATTCTCACTCTGTGCTAGTCAGTGTTTAACAACAGGGAAAAATATAGCTGATAATGATTGCACACTTGAAGGACTCTTAATTTTTATGCTGGTTTACTTTTAGTCACACTGACATTAAGATAAGGGCCTCCTCATCTCTCTCACTCCACTAATCTGATACTTTCATAAGCCCTGTTCAGTCTTTGAACAAATTGAAGCACTCCAGATTTTTATAATTTGTCATTGGTGTAATAGAAACGACTGCACTCCACACCTGCCAATGTTCCATAGATTACAACTACAAGAGAAGCTGCTTTGTTTTTTCCACCAGAGAGGCCCTCATAGTATAGATTTCTGACTCACACAGATGCTAATGCACCAATGACTACACAGATCTGTAGATATTTGGGTAGAAATGAAGCCTAACGGAAACATTCAGATAATGAGTGGCTGGATAGGCCTGAGTCTAGTCTAAATCTGCCATTTAAATAGCCTTTGAAAATTGGTGGAACTTGATTTCACATAGAGATATTGTCTGTGCTGGAGTTTCCAATCCTTGGGCCATGGGCCTGTACTTCTGGCCTGTTACAAACTTGGTTGCATAATCATATCATAATCATAAGTTTATTTGTAAAGTTTATATAAGATAACAGGTAAAAGTATAAATATAATTTGAATACATGAAAAGAGTAAGAGTAAAAAGGAATATTAGGACAGGAATAGGTAGGCCAGCTGGTGCACTTATGCACGCCCCTTACAGACCTCTTAGGAATGGGGTGAGGTCAACAGTAGACAGTTTAAGGTTAAAGTTTTGGGTGTTTGGGGAAGAAACTACAGAGTCAGGTAGTGCATTCCAGGCATTGACCACTTGTTACTGAAGTCATATTTTCTGCAATCAAGTTTGGAGCAGTTTACCTTGAGTTTGTATCTATTATTTGGTAGTGTATTGTTGTGGTTAAAGCTGAAGTAGTCATTGACAGGTAGGACATTGTGGCAGATAATTTTATCTACTATGCTTAGGTCAGACTGAAGTCAGCATAGTTCTAAGTTATCTAAGCCCAAAATTTGGAGTCTGGTGGCACAAGGTATTTTATTGCGGTTAGAGGAATGGAGAACTCTTCTCGTAAAGTATCTCTGGACTCTCTCAATTGTATTTATGTATTGCGTAGCTGGAGTGAGAAAAACCAAAACCATTTCCTCTCTTCAGTCCATAGAAAAATTGTCCTCCACAAAATCAGTCCCTGGTGCCAAAAAGGTTGGGGACCGCTGGTCTATGAAGTCATATATTAGTTAGCAGTCAAAAGCATCAGCAGAATCTGAACATTTTATCAAACTATTATAGCCGAGCCATAGTAGTTCTTTCAAAATTCTCCTCAAACCTCTGGGTAAGAGAAATTGTATGGATAATTTCTCTGAAATTCTGCAGTGAAGGAAAAACTCACCAACTGTTGGATAGAAATCAGGTCATCTCATCACTGGTGGCAGCAGAACTGAAGAAAAGCTCAATTCTGGCTTGCATTCCCGTTTCATATTGGACAGAAACATGAGAAACTAAGGAGGAAAGAAGCCAGTCAAGAGAGGTTGTATAGTAATCCAGGATATGCTCTCTCTCTCTCTCTCTCCCCATCCCATCCCCCCCCCTTTCTCTCTCTCACACACACCCCATTTGGCCATTTTGTAGCTGTCCTCAATGGGACATAAATCAATCAGGTAACCTTACACATTACAGCATTTTAAATACATCTGTCCAAAAGAGTGATTTGCTTCAACAAACCCTTGCACAAACTTGTCAATGGGAATCCAGTCTGCCTCATTCATGCCCACTGTACAGAGTAAAATGCAACTACCTTCAGAAATTTAAACTAAGAAGAATTTTTCTTTATTTGATTTTTATCTTGCCTTTATTACTTGATAACTAACTCAGGGGGTTGAACATATCTAATATTTCTTCCCCTTTTCTATTTTCCCCACAACAACAATGCTATGAGGTCAGTTGGACTGAGAGTCATCAGCCCAAAATCACCCAGCCCATTTTCATGCCTTTTCTACTATGAGCTAGAACTCATAGTATCCTGGTGATTGGACCAAAGTCCCCCAATTGACTTTCACACAGTTGTTATGGATTATATGTATATGTATGTTTATGTGTAGGTGTAGGTGTATACAGACACAGACACAGACACAGACACACACACACACACACACACACAGACACACACACACACACACTATCTGTTAATTAATAAAGAAATGAGATAAATAGAATTTTAAGGCTGGAGAAAAGAAACCATCAGATAGAATAGAATAGAAGAATAGAATAGAATAGAATAGAATAGAATAGAATAGAATAGAATAGAATAGAATAGAATAGAATAGAATAGAATAGAATAGAATAGAATTTTTTATTGGCCAAGTGTGATTGGACACAAAAGGAATTTGTCTTGGTGCAAATGCTCTCAGTGTATATAAAGGAAAAGATACGTTCATCAAGAATCATAAGGTACAACATTTAATGATAGTCATAGGATACAAATAAGCTTTGTCCATCTTCTAAAGTAATGTTACCTATGATCAGCGCAGCAAACCCTGGATCCCAAGATGAGCAAATTTTGGTAAGTATAGTATACTATCCTATGATAGAGCGGACAGTCAGTTTCTTTGGATGGTGTCAGATACAAATGGAGAGCATACACTGTCCAATGTTAGGGAATTGCCAGGGTTTCGATGTCCTAATTAAATCATGAACCTCGAGCCAAACTTCAAAAGAAATCCAGTTATTTATTAGGAGCTTTATGTCGGCATTTTCCAAGTGAAGCCAACTCTGACCCCACTTAATTTACGTTCTGGCTCTGACCCTGTTTCCCCCATCTCCCCAAGGTGTGTCATCAGTCACATTCTCCAACGAAGCAATTTCGCGGGTTGTAGAGATCACTCCCCTCCAGCTACTGTGGGTAACCATGGAGATGGCCTTGACAGAGATATGGCTGGAATGTGCTTTTGTTTTGACTGATGTGCTGCCTTGCTGCGGCCGCAAAGTTAGTTTTTCCATCCCTTCTGGCTATGGCAACTCGAGAGAAGGCCAGAGATGCTTTGCGAGTTGACCAGAATACAAGTAAAAGCAGCAGCTAAGAACAGCCTAAAGCAATGTTTTTGTTCTTGGATGTGTTCCAAAATGTAAGACATCAAGATGTAAGCAAATACCATAGTCAACATTGTTAGAAACAGACATTTCTTTCTCAGTATGGAGAAAAAAAAAGTTTTCACACTGAATTTCTGTGAAGTTTACAGGATTCTAGCCTTCACAAGTTTTTATAACACTTGCTCTTTCTTGTAAGTTGTCATCTGTTCATTCACCTTCATGAGATCAACATGGACCCTTTTTTCAATTCCCCCAAATTGTCCACATGTAGACAATTTAACACTTCACTTAATTTCCCAGCCCCAGCCTACATTCTCATTGGTAAATGAAAACTATACTGAAGGGCAAGGGGTCTTGTCAAATTGGAGACAGCCTTTGATCAGATAAAATTGTTAGCAGTTAAAACAAGGAAAAAGTGTAGCTGAGCTGTAGATCATAGCTTTTAATGCAAAAACTTACAAGTTCAATTCTGTTTCTCCCTTCCCACCTTTCCAACCAGAGTTAAATTTTCTTTTTGAAATGTTAGATTATTGCTAATCAATGGCTGAATCTGTACAACATGTTAATCTTTTTTAGCTGTAACCTTGATTTTTCATTTCCAATATACTATGTACTAAAAAAATCTGCTTGGCTTCTTTGTGAATGAGGTAGAATAGATTAATTCAGTAACCAAATTAAGTGTGTTATAGGGATTCAGTCATAGTACATTAAGGCCTTTTTGGGGGAAGGGGTAAATGATTTGTCTTTGCGTATGGAAGCATCAAAGTATGACTATTTGAAAATGATAAATGGATCAATATTTTACATTCGGGATAATAAATTTAGCAGTTAAAATAAGATTACATTAATACTGCAGTAGTCCGGTTTCCTGCATGGTGCAATTTATCAGACTGCTGATAGAAAGAAAAAAAGAAGAAAGAAAGAAAGAAAGAAAGAAAGAAAGAAAGAAAGAAAGAAAGAAAGAAAGAAAGGGAAGAAGGGAGGGAGGGAGGCTTTAAGAAGAAAATGATAAAGCAGTTACAAAATCAAATAATGCTATCTAATATAAATTCTGTTTTTTTTAGTATGAAAATATACTGTTATCTGAAATGGGTGCAACACATGAAATTTCTGAGTTTTGTAGCTGCATCGGCAGACATGATGTGTGAAATTTTGTATAGTTGCCAAACATCATCTTGCCCTTATAGATTACTATAATGTAATTATATGGAATATAATAATAATATAATATAATATAATATAATATAATATAATATAATATAATATAATATAATATAATATAATATAATATAATATAATATAATATAATATAATATAATATAATATAATATAATATAATATAATATAATATAATGATAAAATACTTTTTGTATTGTGTTTTATCATTTCTCATATGGGCACTGATAAAAAAAGTTGCAAGGACTGAACAAAACTATACTGGATTGTATGTATAGAACTACAGATAAGATTCCTACAGCAAGCTATTTTGCCAATTTTCAGCCATGAGCACAGACACAAATAAACAGTGATGAATATCGAAGTTGCATATTTGCTATTAGAAATATCACAGGAATTGGATTTCTGTGAACTTGTTCATGAGTTAATGTATTTGTATTTTGCTCCCAATCCCAAATAAAATCATCTAAGTGCTGCCATCTATCGAATGTATTCAAAAGTAACACCCTCCCTTGACAAACTATTATTCTATACAAGCAAAGGGGGAAAAAAAGGCCCAACGAATTCAGTGGGATTTTCTTCCAGTTTTGAAGGCATAATATTTTAGCTTTTTTTTAGAATCAATCAAAAATAAAATTGGAATCAAGAAGAAACTTGAATAAAGGTCAAGTACCTTCTCTTTTTCTTTCACTCTCTCTGTGTTGGGTGTGTTTGTATATAGTCACAAATATATGTCTGTGAGAAGGAAAGTGTGAACTATGAACTATTTCATGGTGTAGAAGGAACTACGGAACTATTCTGATGCATTTTCTTGGGAAAGAGAATGACTTCACAATTGTAGGACTAATTTTCTATGTTGTATATTCTCAGCTGAAAGTTCTTATAAGTGGTTTAAAGTTCTAAAAACAAGAAATTGGGAGAAAATAAGTTCTTATTTATCCTGTTTGTAAACTGTACAGATTTTCAAAGTTCACATAACCTTAATGATTAAGTGGAAGTTAGAAGATTGGTATAGTATATTCAAAATAAACACCAGATAGAGAGAGTATTCTACAGAAATGTCTTTTTTTTCCTTTGCATATCACATCAACAGCATGAATGAATAGCAGTGCATCCCAACTGTTGACCATAATGAGACCGTAAACTGAGACAAAAAGGCTGCAAGGCAATGTTTCATTTCTTTCTCATTGTTATGGCGACTACCTGAATGGAATATCTCTCTTTTGCTGAATTTCAAAGCTTCTTTTTAATACTTTTTGGATTGAATCTCAGAACGATTTTACCTAGTGGTACTTTTCAATACAATTTTTTGAACTTACTGTATTCAACAACATTTTTATTTTGATATATAATGGAGGTTCATATTGTCAGCTTTAGAGGAGGAAAATATTTCTATATTTTGGTTAATGTGGAGAACTGTGTATTAATAAAATGGAGAAAGAAGGACCAAAAAAGTGTTTTCTTCAAAGACATTAAAGTCATAAGCAAAGTTGTCAAAGAACAAACAGCCTTTAAAATAATTTAGCTAATCAAGCTAATTCAAATTAGCTAAAGTTTATGCGTCATAATGAACATTTATATATCTGCTAAATAAATACCTGAAGCTGTGATTAGAGTAGAACCTAGAAACTGACACTCTGTATATCTGACTCAGTCAATAGTCCAATCACTACCAAAAATACTTTAAAATATGTAATTAAATTTAAATTAGTGAATAGAGATTTTGTGTCACAGAATCATGTCGTGGGTGAAAGGGAAACATTAGAAAATGGACAAATGTTATTTTAAAGGTCTATATAAATGAGAAGGTGTTTTGGAAATAAGATGTCATGACCAAAAAGTCCTTTCTTTTACAGTCACTGATTTCATCTGATTTGTTGGTGACATTTAACAGTAGAAAAAGGAGAGATATTTTAAAAGCGTGGTTGCAAGGTTGAACAAGTGAGAGATGACGGTATTAAAAGAAAGTAAAACCTACTCAGGTAAAGGACTGTTATAGAATTGCTGTTACCTACTTCCTGTTGGGAGCAAAATAATAAATTAATTTTAAGTGAAAAAAAAAATGATTCAAAAGTACCTACTTTTTTATGTATATATTACACATTCAATCTCATACATATCTACTCAAAAGTAGTTTGAATCCACTGGTTTTAGTTTCAGTTACCCCCAAAATGATCTTTTAGGACTCTGATAGTTTTTCCTTATGTCAAATCAAGTTTACAGTTTCTCATGGAAATTTAAAGAAACAAGGTAAGATCCATCTTAAATAAAGCACTTTGCAGGCAAATTTATCAAAGAGCAACAAATATAATTAGGGGACTGGACGCTAAAACATATGAAGAATGGTTGCTGGAATTGGGTATGTCTAGTTTAGTGAAAAGAAGGACTAGGAGTGACATGATAACAGCATTCCAATATCTCAGGGGTTGCCACAAAGAAGAGGGGGACAAGCTATTCTCCAAAGCACCTGAAGACAGGATAAGAAGCAATGGGTGGAAACGAATCATGGAGAGAAGCAACCTAGAACTAAGGAGAAATTTCCTGATAGTTAGAACAATTAATTATTGGAACAACTTGCCTCCAGAAGTTATGAATGCTCCAACACTGGAAGTTTTTAAGAAGAGTTTGGACAACCATTTGTCTGAAATAGTATAGGATTTCCTGTCTGAGCAGGGAATTAGACTACAGTAGAAGTCCCTTCCAACTCTGTTATTTTGTTCTTTTATTCTGTTATTCTGTGATCTCATTGGGAAAGAGTAAAGCATCTGTGTTTTTTTTTTTTAAAAAGAATTCTATGGGGTTCTATGGTACAATAAAGGTTAATGGAAAATTTAAAAATCAGTCTCAGGATAAGGAACATTTTATAAGAAAGAAACAGCAGGTAAGAAGAAATGATTAAACTTTTGAAAGTCATTACAAGAAGAGCAGGAAAAAATAAGATGAATTCCAGAGAACAATTGGTTACAGAGGGATTTAGTTTCCAATGGTTTTCATATGCACAGCTAAGAGAAAGATGTAAGATAGATAATAACAGCACATTTAGAATTGAGCAACAAAGATAGAATTTGAAATTGAATCATTGTACAGATGATGAACATGTAATTGCCGAAATGTGCAAACCCTTGCTGAAATTTGTAATGGCAAGTAAAGAATTTTGGACAGAGCATTTTGTTGAAAGAGTAGGAAAACATGTAGTTGAAAGAATTGAAATACACATAATGTTACAACCTAAAAGAAAATGTTTATAAAAATGATATTCCATTGGTAAATAATCCCAGAAGAATTATCTAGAATGTATAAAGGTACCTCAAATTTAAGCTGGATATATCACGGTATGAAGGGTCTTTGTATCATGTCTGACAGACTTCTAAAAAAAAAAATCAGAAAATGTTGGGCTCAAATCCATATACTGATACAAAGAACCTGAGAACAGGTTCTAGGAATGAATGAAACTTCTATGATACTAAGTTGAATCCTTCTCTTTAGATCTATTTCATTTCTAGGGTTTGCAGATCCGTTGCATTTTGAGCTATCGGGATAGTGTAATCAGGAAAGCACACATTATTGATGTTTATTCCTCCAATTTTAAAAGCACAAAGACCATTATTTCAATGTTGTAACAGTGCAAAAGAATGCAAAACAAACTTTAATAATTGATAATATTAGAAAATGAACCAATAAAATGCTAAAGTCAGAGTCACCTTGAAAGATGGGCGACAAATAAATAACAGAACAGTAATAAATTAAATCCAAAGAAATGTAGTATATGGAGTTGATTTGAAAGAGAAAAAGTTGGATTTTGGGGATGTCCTTCTCCAGAAGGAGCAGGTTCATATTCTGAGACTTTTTCCTCAATCACCAACTGTTAGTGGATTAGAAGATAACTGCTGTCATATGGAATATATTGGCACATACTCATAGAAGAAGCACATAATCACTGTACTTTGCATTGGTCTGCGGCCTGGCAGAAATATTTTGCCTTAATTGCAATATCTTGACTGTTTCCAAGGGTAGTCTTACCTACCACCTATTGCAGTAATGAAGACGTTATGAAACCTAAGCATGGATAAATGTTGGTAAGTTCATCTTTTTCAAGAAATTTGCACTTGTCCCATTAGCCATAATTGTCCCAACATATTACATGCCGCATCCACTAATACAGATTCCCGTTCATGTTGGGATGAAAAAAAGAAAACATGTACATTTATGTTCTCCATAAGAAACAAATAAAACAAGCTGTTGGAAGACATACATTTTCTAAGAAATCAGTGTTGATTTTAAAAGAAAATGGACAGAAGTTTATTGAAGCTAGATCAGAAATGATTTATTTTTTCTTCCATCAGACTTTAACGTGCAATAGTCACATTTAAATTATTGCTGGGTAAATTCAAGGAGCTGAACTAATTGTCTGGTGAAATAAGCAATTAATTCAAATAGTAAGTTTTGAGCTTGAATCTCAAAAAAGACTTAAATATTATTCAAACAAACAAATTTAAAAAAAAGCTAATCTAAAAGAAATAAAATTTCTATCGTAGTAGATATCTAGTATGTTCCACATATCATATTGACGGAGGTATACTGGGCCAAAACTGGACAGCTGAATAGTTGATTATGAGTCAAGCTGACCATCTTGATGAATGTATCTTTTCTTTCATGCACTCCGAGAGTGTATGCACCAAGACAAATTCCTTGTGTGTCCAATCACACTTGGCCAATAAAGAATTCTATTCTATTCTATTCTATTCTATTCTATTCTATTCTATTCTATTCTATTCTATTCTATTATTCTACTCTACTCTACTCTACTCTACTCTACTCTACTCTACTCTACTCTACTCTACTCTACTCTACTCTACTCTACTCTACTCTACTCTATTCTATCTCATGGATATATACACCCCAAATCTATTTATGATGTGTTCACATTTGAATATATCTGAAATGGTATGTTCTTTCTAGGACACATTTTGCCTGCTTCTCTAAATATGCATATTCCAGCGAGGTCTGAATGGGCTTTTGGAAATTATCCATTACGCTTGGGAAAATGATACTGGAGGAATAATTTCTCAGAAGAAGAAAAAAAAAATCTACATAACTTCTCAAAGGTAGGATGCCCATGCAAACGCACACACACACACATATAATATAATCATTTGAAACTATAAAACTCAATTAAAGCGTTAAAAACAACAAAAATTGGCACCAATCAATTCTAATGATCATCTAATTTTCTCCCAGAGATTGCAGGAAAAGCCAGGTCTTTATGGAAGATTAATAGGGTGGATGGGGGCCTGGTAAACCTCAGAAGGCTGAGCGTTTCATAAGGCCGGGTGTCCCTATTACAGGCACCCCTTCCAGTTCTCATCGGATTAAATATTTAAGGGAACGGACTAGGAATGCGCCCACCCTAGCTGGGAGGATGGGTAGAAATCCTCAGGAAAGGTGGCCCTGCAGATAGCCTGGCCCTGTGCCATATAGGGTTTAAAGATGATAACCAGCACCTTAAATTGCTTATAAAAAGAGACTGGAAGCCAGTAACAACAGAGGTGTTACATAGGCAAACTAGGGACCTCCATTATTGTGCACACTGTTATATCATAAATCAATTCAAGTTTCCAGTGGCCTTTAAGTTCAGCCGCAAAAATCATTGTGAGAAAATCCTGTATTTCCTTGGGAATTTAATAGAAGCATGAAAACTATCTACTATAACTGTACATCATATGTCTCATGCAAGAGGGATCTAAAGGCCTTGGGAATGGACATTAACGACTGGGAAACCTTGACCTCCGATCGTTCAGCTTGGAGGCTAAAGACGCAGCATGGCCTTCGCCAATTCGAAGAGACACTTGTTCAGCAGGCTGAGGCAAAGAGGCAGTCCCGGAACCAGCGAAATCTGGGGGCTGGGCAGGGGACAGAATGTATATGCCCTTAGTTTGGAAGGGATTGCCACTCTCGAATTGGCCTTTTTAGTCACTAGATGCTTTTTAGGACCTCATTCCAGAGCACGATACCATAGTCTTTTGAGACTGAAGGATGCCAATGTCAATGTGTCAACATCATGATGTCTCAGCCAAAGATCCAACCTTTTATTTTTATATATAATAATTTTTATTAAATAGTGTTTAAAAAAACAAACAAAAAGCAAGCAAACAAACAAAAACAGATATTTACATCTTCTTCTTTTCAACATCTTCACATCAGTAATCCATATTTATACATTTTCTCTTTCTTATCTTAATATATCTTTTATACATATATTTCTAGATATCATATATATACCATTACAATATAGTCTCTTAATCTAAATATTTTATTTACATTTAACATAAACAGGTACCTAATTTTCTTTCCACAATTTTTATATCTTCCCATTTGTTTCCATATTCCTCCCCCTGATTTAACCATTGTTTAGTTTTCTTTTGTCCCCCCCTTTTTCCCCTTTCTCCTCCAACCATTTATACCATTTCTCCCAGACTAAGTAATATTCTGTTTAATCTTTTTCTTGTATCTCCTTTGTGAGCTTATCCATTTCTGCACACTCCATAATTTTTCTAATCACCTTGTCTTCTGATGGTATGACATTGTTTTTCCAGATCCAACCTTTTATATTTGTGTTGCAACTGTTGCATTCAAGTATGCAAGGCATGGAGTCTGCATCTCAAGATTATGACACACTTTTTGTTACTTGCCCTCTTCTGCCTATCCAGATGCCCGTGGTAGAAAGCATTGGCAAGATGAATGTACAGGGAAATGCATGGCATTCAAAGACTCTCTTTGGTTAACTCATAGTGCAAGAACAGTCTGACTTCAATACAAAGAATGACGAAAATGGATAGGAAATGTGACATTTTCATGCCTTTCCTCTTTTCACATGCAGAAGTTACAAGTCAATGAACAAATTAGTTTTGAGTATATCAAATAATGAATTGAAACATGATTTAGTGCAATTCCACTGGGCAATCTCTGTACTGGTTATACTCATTTGGCATAAAATATACTTTCTGATCTTTTTTTTTCTAAAATCCTTACAGTTTGCAAAGGGACAGTGATTGCATCAGTGATCATGTCAATTCATTGTGATACTAAACAAGAAATCATATACAATTTAATTTATTTGCATTAGTAAGTTTCATAGTCAGATATGCGGCACAGAGTGTTTATCATAGATGTAAAGCAATCCTAGGTAATTTTTTTAGGCTTGAGGCAAATCTGAAATTTTCAGACCAATGGTAGGAACTTCCATTAGAAGTCTGTCATGGGGTTTAGAGGTTTGCTCTAGTTACAAAATGGCTGCCATAGGGAACATAGCCAGTCACCAAATAACTACTCATGAATAGGTGAACTAACCTCCTGTCTCTTTATCATTCCAGAGGGATCTGTCTGGAGTCCAAAGGCTTTCTAAAAGTTGACATATTTCTTATTACAAAGAAATAAAATGATATTATGTATTTTATAGAGTGAGGAGGGGTGTAGAACCAAGAGTTATGACTGGGAATATGGCATTGTCTATAGGGATCCTGTTGCTTCCTCTCAGTAAAGCCCCATATTTGCTCATTTGAAAAAGAAGCAGAATGCATCTGAAGATGAAGAGAAAAAAACTAAAATGCCCCAAAATAAATGTCCTAGTACTGACAGCTCCCATTATTTTTCAGCTAATGGTTTAGGATTAATAATTAATGGTTTAGGACAGTGGTCGGCAAACCATGGCTCGCGAGCCACATGCGGCTCTTTGGCCCCTTGAGTGTGGCTCTTCCACACTCGTGATGCCCTGGCCGGCTGTGGCTGAGCCGGGAGCATGCGCAAATGCAAGGAGACGCTCCTCAAGTGAGCGCCGAAGCTCAGGAAAGGTGCACGCAGGGTGAGCCGTGTGTTGCTTAAGGAGGGTCTCCCCACGTGTGCGCATGCTCTTGGCTCAGCCACAGCGGGCCAGGGCATCACGAGAGTGGGAGGAGGAGGAGAGTGCAGGAGAGAAGCTGCGTTCGCGCCACATTTGCATGTAAGGCAGCCTTTGCTTCCTGCCGCTTCAGGCTGGAGTTCGCACCCTCCGCACTCAGCCGAAGAGCTGCTGGGGGTGGGAGATGAAACAGCAAGGCAATGGTCAGAGGAGGGGGAGAAGGACGGTCACCCAAAGGGAGGGAGACACAGAGAGAGAGAGATGGGGGGAGTGAGAGAGACATAGAGACACATACAGAGTGATACATAGAGAGGGGTGAGAGAGGGGAAGAGAGGGAGAGATAAAGAGGGAGAGAGACATGGGGGGAGAGAGGGGGAGATAGGAAGAGGGAGAGAGAGACAGAATGGTTTTGTGGCTGGGTAGGCATGGCTAGGGGAGGTCATGTGACTGGATGAGTGAGTGACATTGGCCACGCCCACCCAGATTTTGTGGCTCCAGTGGTTTTTTTCTATGTGAAATGGGTCCAAGTGGCTCTTTGAGTGTTTAAGTTTGCCGACCCCTGGTTTAGGATAAAAGGAGTGCTTATTCAAAAATAAGTGAAATTGCCTAGGAAAAGGGCCTCACAAATTTAATTTCTGCATTTATTTTATCAGCAATTAAACTACCTTTCTTTCTCTCTCCCTCCTTCTTCCCTTTTTCCTTTCCCTTTCCTTCCACTTTGAAATTGGTTACAGGAAAAGATAGAGATGCATTTTTATGCTATTTTGTTTATTTATATATCAAATTTAGAGACAAACCATCAAGGTAACTCTAGGTGGCGGATTTGGGATTTGCACTGAGGCAAACACAACAGTAGCATCTAACCATGATTAACTTCAGTTCTATGGGAAAGCATCTCAAAATAGCATATGATACTTTGAAACCTATTTACCCAAAGATGGAAAAAAAGCATTCAAATTTGAAGAGAGAAATTGTTACCCTCTCAGATACTGTGAATTCAATTGACACTAGCAATCAGATATTGGAAAGACCCAACAAAATGGAAGCTGAGGATGGGAAGGACGGAACGCCAGAAAAAGTTATGGATTTACAGAGTCCAATGGTATCATTGTGCTCTAACTTTGTTTTATATCAGCAGGTTATCGATGTCAACGCAGCAACTCGTGGCTATTCCAATCTGCACATTGCATGAGTAAATTCCATCCCCTTGGTTTCCACTGGAGAAAATCAGCTAAAGAAAAATAATAAAACCCTGCAAGGGAAGGAAAAGTGGCGATAGCACTCCTCACACCCTTCTGCTTTGCTAATCCATTGCCAGCAGGGTTTTGAAATTGTTGGAAGCTCCGATGTTGGAGTTCTTCACAACATGTGGTAGGATTGCCCTGCCCATCTGTTTCCACCCCTGTGGTTGGGTTTCTCATCATATTTTTGTATGCAGAACGTGCCAAAATAGCAACCACAAATAAATCATCAAGGAATGGGGAGGGGGGGAAGAGTAACAAACAAGCAGATGGAGATGTCTATAAAATTTTCTAAGAAGTTTTCACTGATGCATTAATAGGAGAAAATTCTTCAAAAACAAGGCTGCCTCCAAATCCAGATTCTAGTTGGGATGTGAAAAAGAGCCTTCTTCTTTTTTTAAAAAAAAAATCATTTAAGGAAAAAAAAATGCTGTTACAAGAGTTTTGAAAGCATTGAAAAATTGTAAGCAATTTTTGTGCACTTACTCTTTCAGTTTCCTTTCTAATCCATGTGGTCAACATCTGTGGCAGCAATGAAACATTTTTTTCCCTTTCCTTTTTGCTGTGTCATTTCTTCATTGCTTTAAGAATCTTGGTTAAAATGCTGTAGCAGCAACAACTGTAATTTGATCCTATAATTAGTTTTTCAATAGGCTTTGCCTCCAAACTTTGAATTCAATCTACTGTTTTTTTGGGGGGGACTTCAGTCCTTGTTACTGTTTATATATGATATGCCTAACTCAATCCTGTATATGTGCTGGGAAAGCAGCATGTTTTGATTGAAATCCAGAAGTGAATATCAGCTAATTTCCCTATCATGTGAATTGTTTTCAGGTGAGTTAACTGTCACTTTCAATGTTCATGATTGAAATAAAGTCCTAGGGATACTCTAGGAAAATAGAGATTCCTGTAGGCAATACTTTTCTGTGAGGATTTCAATTTCTTCCTTTCACTTTGTCTTTCACACATATAGAAAAGAGAAGGGGGAACGGAGAAAAAAAGGAGAGGGAGAAGGGAGAAGAAGGGAAGGGAAGGAAGAGGAGGGAAGAGGGGAGGGGAGGGAGAGGAGAGGAGAGGAGAGGAGAGGAGAGGAGAGGAGAGAAGAGAAGAGAAGAGAAGAGAAGAGAAGAGAAGAGAAGAGAAGAGAAGAGAAGAGAAGAGAAGAGAAGAGAAGAGAAGAAGAGAAGAGGCACTTTTCTGCCACATTTTAATGACTGAATAAACCCATTTTCTGAAGTGGAATGAGAAGAAGGATTGACAACATTACTAACTACAGGTAGTTCTGGACTGGTTCCAATTGAGGTTTTAAAGTAAGAACTACCTATAACAGGGCTGTGAAACTCACGGCCCGCGACCCGGATGCATCATGCGCTGGCCACGCCCATGCCTGGTTTAGCAAAGTGGGGAAAAAAATCACAATACGTCAAGTGATGCCACCATGACGACGTTTAGTTTGACACCCCTGACCTATAATTTTAAAACATGAGAACCTCTCAAGAATTGGAATCGGTATCACCCCATCTCTGACATTTGCATATTAGTCGCTGGAGACATTTTCTTTTTTCTTCAGCAGTTCACGACTTTATAATTTTAAGACAGTAGATGTAGATAAAGGAAAATAGAAGACCTTTGACCTTTGGAGGTAATTGCATTACCTTTTAGGACTTCTGTTTAAAGGTACAATTAAAGCAGTTTTAGATACATGTGGGTATATGCATATATTTTTTTTTATTTTGTCATGTTTATGTAGTTTATGTTGGAGGTGGAGACCCTTTGAGAGCTGTATGAAACAAAATTTCATTTTAATGTATGCCAATTAGTGTATGTTCAAAGTGACAATAATTCTATTCTATTCTATTCTATTCTATTCTATTCTATTCTATTCTATTCTATTCTATTCTATTCTATTCTATTCTATTCTATTCTATTCTATTCCATATAGAATTGGTATTATATTGCTTTCAGGCATGAGAAAACTCCTGCTATTAATAGCCTTTTATTTTTCACTGTGTATATGGCAGTTAGTTAAATGATTTATTTCTGATAACTCTTTTTTTCTTTTCATTTTGATACTTTTTGGAGAATATTTTTACTAAATCGTTTATATATTTTCCCCTAAACTGTTTTTATATTAAAAAAAGATACTGTCTGTAGGCAGCACTGCTGAGACACTGTAAGTCTTTTTCTTTAAATTTTGCTTTTCAGAGCAAATACCAAGATTCTTTCAATTCCCAGTGATTTTAAAACCCATAATCTTTATACCAATCATGAAAGGAGACAAATTATCTTTTTGCAGTTGTTATTTTTTTTCCCTTGCAGAAAGCCACTTCATTGGAATGCGGGTTTATAATTCTTTTCTAAGTACTTTTAAACATATCTTAATAGTAGATGGGCTGTCACAATATGACTATTCTCTGTAGGAATTGTAGATGGATTGTTATGCTGCTAAGATTTTTTTTTTAAAGAAAAATAGGGTGTTTTTTTCTTAAATAAAAGAAGTATTAGCTTTCCTCAGAGTATTTTAAAAATATACATATACAGTAAGATTGTCAAGGATTGTATTAACTGTTGTGGGAGTGTATTATATAGTTTAATGATCTTACATCTTCAACTAAATCTAGAAAGTTGTGAAGATCAAATAAATAATTCACTACTATCTAAAATTGCAAACATAATTGCTTTTTTGTGATAAGCAGAAAATGTAAATTATATTTGCCCCTGAAAATGAAGTTATTTCTGTTTCTTAGGATGTTTTGCTTTCTGGATATTGTATTCCATTCTTTGTGTTTGAAGGCTTTTCCCTCTTAAATAATTATGCAGTTAAATAAATAATTTATTAATTAAATAATAAAAGAGCACATAAAGGCCATGAAGTTGACTATGCCTAGTTTAGATTCAAGAAGCCAACAGCTCTTGGCTTGTCTATAGGAGTTCAGCAAATAACCTATTGTTGGGAAACACCAAGAGCAGGGGTGTCAAACTTCATCCCATATCAGGATTTTGTTTGCCCATGGGGGGGCTGGGGTGGGTGTGGCCTGGTCATCGCGACTGACTGGGTAGGCATGGCTGGGGACTGGGTAGGCATGGCTAACCTGTAGACTGGAGTTTTATCCAGTTGATGATACAGTTTTATCATCTCTGAAAATAAACTATAATCTTGTATTTCTGTAAAGCCATGATGGCCTTCTACTTAGTTCATATTTTACAGAGAATGACCAAGTTGTTAGCTTTGGGATTCTTCTGCTTTAGACTAAGATGTTGGTAATCACTCAGATATATTTGCCTGGCTAAAACTACTCTTCTCTTCTCTTCTCTTCTCTTCTCTTCTCTTCTCTTCTCTTCTCTTCTCTTCTCTTCTCTTCTCTTCTCTTCTCTTCTCTTCTCTCTCTTCCACTCCCCTCCCCACTCCTCTCCTCTCCCCTCCTCTTCCTTCCCTTCCCTTCTTCTCTCTTCTCCCTCTCCCTTTTTTCTCCGTTCCCCCTTCCCTTTTCTATGTGTGTGAAAGACAAAGTGAAAGGAAGAAATTGAAATCTTCTCTTCTCTTCTCTTCTCTTCTCTTCTCTTCTCTTCTCTTCTCTTCTCTTCTCTTCTCTTCTCTTCTCTTCTCTTCTCTTCTCTTCTCTTCTCTTCTCTTCTCTTCTCTCTTCTCCCTCCCTCCCTCCTGCTCTGCCCTGTCCTGCCCTGCCCTTGAGATTACAATTTTATAATAAATTTGAAATGGTCTCAAGATGCCACAAATAAAAGATGGTGACAGGGATCTTTGAGACCTTGGTTTTTGATTTTGATTTTAAATAGTGTTTATCTGAGATTCAGTTTATTTGAGATTCAGTTTACCGTAATATAGTGGTTAAGGCACCAGGATTAAATCCTGGGAAAGTTTAAGAGCAAAGTCAGTTGGTCAGTCCAGGCCTAGGAAGCAGGCAATGGCAAATCAGTTCTGAAATTTTGCCAAGAAAACAGCAGGGACTTGTCCAGGAATCAACACTCCAAAGGTACATGCACACACACACAGATACACAAACCCTTTATATGAGTAGCTGAAATGAATTTGTTCTGATGGATAATAGACAAAAGATAACATCTTTTTAAAACACACATTGGTAATTTAACAAACAATAATTTAAGAAAAATAAGAAATATTTTTAAGTTAACCCAGAAAGATCACTTGGTACTTCAGTCTACATGCTTAAGAAAGGAGTGGATCCTAATTTCTATGCTATCTCCTGTCCCCAAGTTGAACTTTAATAAACTAGGTCTACTGTTTCATTATGTATAATTCGTTGCGAAGATTCATACATAAGTGAACGAACATAAAAGAAAATGAGTCTTTCAAAATGGTGAATGACAATCAGATAATGAGAAAATATAATAGATAGCCACGGAAATTTCCCTAACCATCTCTTCAAAACATTGCAACAGGTAATTAGATATTTCTAAGTAATGGTTATCCACAGAAAGTAGCAATTTTCTGTTGTCAAGTAATGGTTCCTCTCTTAAATTAGCAATAGTGTTTGAAATCTGTTTGGTGTATATTTAATTTTGTTTTGTATCCTTTTTTTTTTTTTACAGAAGCACACTTGATTTTTTTTAATAAAAGAACTTTAATTCAAAAAATGTCTCATTTTAAATTAAATCCACTAGTTCCAGAACAGGGCAATTAAAGCTAACCAGATTGCAACCTTCTTTCTCTTTGTACTTCCTACTGTCCTACTGCAACATTCTCCCAATTTTTATAATGGGAGAATAAAGTCAGATATAATATTAAAATCAATGCTAAATTTCCTTCCCAAATTATTCCTATTCAGTTTTATGTAAGGAATTATTACAGAGATTATGGTTTATACAGTTTCAAATATCCTAAAGATGCAATATTAAGATAAAAGTATGAGTTCTTGTTACCACTTTGGAATCAGTACATGAATTTACATATTATGAAGCTATTCTTCAAAATTCAGATGTCCTAATTCTGTGTTGCAAGTCTGATTTTTTTTTTTTAAAAAAGAATCTATCTATCTATCTATAGGTACAGTCATACCTATCTTCAAAAAAGATGACCCCGGCCTTGTTGAGAGTTACAGACTAATCTCCCATTGTTGTGTCATGGCATCCATCATAAACCAATCCATCACCCTCCACTTAGCGGCAAATAACCAACTCTCTAATAAGCAATTTGGTTTCAGGAAAAAAATGTCATATAATCTGCAACTCATACACTGCAAAAACATTTGGACCTCTCAACTCGTCCAGGGTAAAACAGTAGATGCAATCTACATAGACTTCTGCAAAGACTTTGATTCAGTGGTATATGACAAACTTATGTTAAAACTAAGTTCTTATGGATTTTCTGGATCTTTGCACAAGTAGATAGCTACATTCCAGGGGTGGGTTTTACTTACCTTTACTACCGGTTCACAACGGGATCTCCAGTCCCTCCCCACTCCAGGGGAAGGTTACTGCAAAATCCACATTTTCTCCCAATCAGCTGGGACTTGAGAGGCAGAGAATAGATGGGGTGGGGCCAATCAGAGGTGGTATTTACCACTTCTCTGAACTATTCAAAATTTCTGCTACTAGTTCTCCAGAACTGGTCAGAACCTGCTGAATACCACCTCTGGTGTAGATTGAATATTGCAGACAGCTTGAAAAGTCTGCAATAGACTGTTGAAGCCGATAGGGCTGATTTGGGGTTATTCCATGGAAGACTTGAATCCTTAACATTTTTTAAAAAATCCAGTAGGTGTGAGCTTTCCCCTTCACCCAGACCTCTACTTACTCAGGATAAGACCGGACTACATTGACAAGAAGGATTGGTATATATTTGTCCATGTCTCAACAGCAGCGAGAATGGCATTTGCTCAACTGTGGAAAGATGCAGATACGCCCCCTGACCATCTGATAATAAACAAGATTCTCCGATGTGCTGAGATGGACAGGCTAACGTATATCTTAAAAGACAAGAAAGATTCAGTATATAATAGAAGTTGGGACAGATGCTTTGTCTGGCTCAAAAGAAGGTTAAACTTCTTTAACTTTTAACCTTCTTTTGAGAAGGGTGATAAGATCGTCTAATTAGATTAACTAGATATTTACTAGGCTTTATAACTCTTTATAATTTTGATAAAAACAGGCCAATTGTTTTGTAGTTAGTAAAAAGAACTTGACTGCATTGAAATGTTTGGCTAGGATGATATTAGTTAATATTAATTGGAGAGTGAGCTTAACTCTCGGTTAGTCATGTTTATTGTTTCGTTTTAGTCCTAGCAGCAGCAAACAGACAAACCACTCAATGTGTTCGAACATGTGGTCCACAGGTCCCCATATCTTCAGGGCCTTTCAAAAGAGTATCAAGGTGGAAGCCAGTCTTATCTCCATGGGGATGATGTTTCACAAGAAGGGATCCACATGGAGAAAACCCTTTTTCTTGGTCCCACCAAATGGACCTTCTTAATTGGGGAGGGGACCTATAATATTCCTGGTCTCTGGTAGGTTGGATCAGTGGTGAAATGTAAAATTTGTTACTACCGGTACTGTGGGCAGGGCTTGGGGGGGGGGGTTAATGTGACTGGGTGGGCATGGCAACTTTTTTTTTTTTTTTACTTTTAAAAGCATTTTTCTACAACTTCTTCGGCTGAAGAGGTTGTAGAAAAAAAAATGCTTTTAAAAGCCTCTGACAATCAGGCAACTCAGCTGGGATCGTCAGAGGCTTTTACAAGCATTTTTTTTTCTACAACCTCCTCGGCCGAAAAGGTTATGGAAAAAATGCTTTTAAAAGGCTCTGATGATCCCAGCTGAGCCTCGTGATCATCAGAGCCTTTTTTTTTTTTTACTTTTAAAAGCATTTTTTCATCCAAAGAGGTTGTAGAAAAAATGCTTTTAAAAGTAAAAAAACAGCCTCTGATGATCGCATGGCTCAGCTGGGCATTGGGGGGGGGGGTTTGCAGGGATTTTTGCTACCGGTTCTCCAAACCACCCGCCACCATCATTACCGGATTGGGCGATCTGGTCCGAACTGGGAGCATTTCACCCCTGAGTTGGATAGATGGGAAAAGATGGTCCTTTGCATATCTTTGTTCCTAGCCATGTAATCAGTGGTGGGTTTCACATTATGTTACTACTGATTTGCCTCCTGTGCGCATACCTGGTTTGCACGTGCACCTGCCTTCCGCGCATGCACTCAGCACAAAAAAATGTGCCTAAATAGGATGCATAGAGCCGGGGCGGGTGGGCATGCCCACCCACATTTTCTGCTACCAGTTTGGGTGAACCGATCCTAACCGGCTGAATACTACCTCTGCATGTAATGTAACATAATGTAATGTAAGCCTAATGTCAGTACAATATAACATATTATTTTCCTATCTTTAAGGAATTGCTAGTGAGAGACATATATCTGTTTTCTATTCCTGTCTCTAAATCATACTCTAAAAGAACTCTCTTCCAATCTTCTACAAAAATATGTGATCCTTCTAATGTAGCTGTACTGGCAAAAGATATAATAGTAAAAAAGGAGAGACAGAATGTATGGAAGTAAAAAGGAAGGTGATTGCATATAAAATGGAAGAAAGAAAAGCTGGCTTGAGGCTGTCTTTGGCTTTACTTATTTATGTGATCAAAATAAGATTTCTGATATGGAAACAGCCCGAATCTATTTCATATTACTATGACAAGTTTAAGATGTCAGGAGCACAGGTCTTTCTGGCTGAAAATCAACTGGCTGATTAAATTTGATAGCCTTGTAATAGAATTTTATAAAACTTCTGCAGAGGTGTACAGCTTAAAAGGAAAAGAAAAGAAATTCTGCATGCTGCATAAGTTTTTTTGTTTCCTCTTCTAGGTTTATTACCACCCGCTTCCTTAAAACCCAAGCTTACGATTTTTTACTCTTTGCTTAAATGAGCTGCTAAATTTAACGTGTAGAGAAGGAACAGCAAATAGGCACATCTACATGGTTCTGATATGGGAAGAAGTGAATGAATGTGAACCCAAAATATGCATTTATGCATATATACTATAGAAAGTTAGCACCCACCCCCCTCCTAGAAGAATAAAATATTCTAGGGAATATTAAAAAGACAGAATATTATATTTCCCTGGATGAGAAATGGAGAAACATGTTTTTTTTTGAGGCAGGAAGCAGACTTACTCTTAATAGCCTCCACCCTCCTCAATAGCCCCCACCAGATGTCAGTACTTAAGAGATAAAGAGATGGCTAGGTCTATTCATAAGCAAATACCCTCACCCAAGATCCAACAAAGGTAGGATTAGCTCTCAGCCATAATAAGAATTGCCCGAAGCTCCTTCATTGCAACACCCAGCAAGATTCAACCAAGCTTGGGACACAGACAGCCTACAAAGTTAGATAAGACCCCCGCATAGCCCCCTAGGAGTCTGGCAACCAATAGGATACATTTCTTGCACAGGAATAGGAACCTCAAAGGCAAGGCCCAAGAGAGGGTTTAAATATCTCTCTCTCTCCCCTCCACGCGGTCAGCTACCCAGAATCACATGTGCTTGGTGGTTCTGCTTCACCATTAAACCATTCTTCCAAGCAGCCTCCATGTTTCCAGTGTCTTTCCCCCCACTTGGAACTGAACCCAGATGGACATTTCTTCCAACAATACCTATATGCATATACATCAGTGGTGGGTTGCCCCCGGTTTGGACCGGTTCGCAAGAACCGGTAGTAAAATCAGCGGGAGGTCATCATTGGCAATCTGCGCATGCGTAGAAGCGCCATCCCATTGCGAACCGGTAGTAAAGGTAAGTAGAACACACCCCTGATATACATGTATATTCATGCACATATACACGCATACACACACGCATACACACATACATACATACACGCATACACAGTGTGTGTGTGCGTGTGCAATCTAATCTGCAGAATGGTGCTTGCAGATAGAAAGCTTTATCACAGAGCAGTTGGTTTCCCAGGCGATGCTTTTGATCACTGTTAACATCTTTGCCTGCAGTTGGTGAGAAGCATATCAAATCTGCATGCATAAACAAATGACAGAGTTCATTTGCAAGCTAAATAACCCTGGGAAAAGACATCCATACATTTTCATTTACTTCTGAAAACAAAAGATGTTTTCTGTTTCCTGCCATTAAACTTAAAATAATTTTATTTTCACATTTGTTATTTTCTGCTGTGTGTAATCTCTTCCCCCATCTCCCTCCCTAAACCCTCTCTTTGCCTGTCCAGTAGAAATCTCTCCGTACAGAAAGTTAATGTGCAAACACGTTTGTATGAATTTAACAAACAATTGATAGTTTGGGGTATCAATTGTTTCTATGGCAACGTACTCTGGTGGGAGAATTTAGAGGCAACTGCACAATTATGAAGATGTTTTGGAGAAATTGGGCATTTGTTCAGATGTAAGATTTAAATAAAATAGAAGAGGTTTTTTTAATCACTCAATGTAATTTCTTCTTTAGAAAAAAGTGGAAGAAAACATAGTATGCAAATACTTTTCTTTATTGAATAACAGTCTGTATTGGGTTAAACAGATGAGGCTAATATGGATATCAACATATCTCTTGTCACTTTTCTTGATGTCCCCCTTGGCAAATCACAGTTGAGCTTTTGTTTATAAACTGGAAGTCAATCACACAAGCATTTTTTAAAATATAACAATAATAAGTTATTGCAGCCAGGTTTTGTTTATATATAGGTCATCCTGCTCAGAAGAAGGAAAATAAGTAAGCTGGGATAACAGAGAGCGACCCGGGTAAGGCACTAGTACCCAGAGAGGATCCACCTGATAGTAGAAGCATTCCAAGATGCTAATAACCTCAAATCATGATTTTACTGCTTCACTAGATCTCAAAGTCAAACCACAGTACAATTGCTTTCCATAGGATGAGGCTGTTGGCCTCTCAACTGTTGTATCTAGCCTTTGAATTCCAAAGTTAATCCTTTCAAACAATTCCTGATTTTGCTTTTCTGTCTAAGACAGCTGGCTTCTTTCTAGGGAGCCTATCTTGGAGATATCTTGGAAGCATATTTTGGTCTCAGTAACTGGGACATGTCTTGCCCAAAATCTGAAGGACTGTCTGCAATATTCAATCTACACCAGAGGTGGTATTCAGCAGGTTCTAACCAGTTCTGGAGAACCGGTAGCAGAAATTTTGAGTAGTTCAGAGAACCGGTAAATACCACCTCTGACTGGCCCTGCCCCCATCTATTCTCTGCCTCCCGAGTCCCAGCTGATTGGGAGGAAATGGGGATTTTGAAGTAACCTTCCCCTGGATTGGGGTGGGAATGGAGATTTTACAGTATCTTTCCCCTGCCATGCCCACCAAGTCATACACACCAAGCCATGCCACGCCCACCAAGCCACACCCACAGAACTGGTAGTAAAAAAATTTGAAACCCACCACTGAGGACTTCCATATTTTTCACTCCATAAGACGCACTTCCTCCCCCCCCCCAAAAAAAGTGGGTAGAAATGTCTGTGCATTTTATGGAGTGAATATTGTGTCACAGTTCGAGCTGCAGTGGCACGATCTTTTCACAGTGCTGAACCCTGCCTCTTCTGTCTTTGTCATTGTCTACCTCTTCTATCTCTTTTCTGCAGTGCAGGAGTCAATAGGCAGAACTGACATATGAAAGGATACCTATCTATGGTCCTCTCAGGCTCCGCCTGATTTTTTTTTCTTTCATGTTTTCTTTCTCTGAAGCTAGGTGTGTCTTATGGTCAGGTGTGTCTTATGGAGTGAAAAATACAGTACTTTGATGGGATCATTCCTGGCTGTCTTTGTCTCCCATTTTCTTCGGCTTCGTTTGTCCCACAGTAAATGGTTTGTCTCTCTGCTTTTATCTTCTTTATTGTAATTGTTCTGCAGTCCTCCATTTTACTCATATAAAGGTATTTATTCTTCTTGGATTCAATAATGACAAAGAGCAGGTGTTACTTTACTTGGACATGAGCCAAGTCCAAAAACACTAGGGAATACCTAGAAATACCTAGCATTCTGACAACAGAATGCTTGGCCATCAACAGATACATAGACATGAACTGTCATGCCCCAACATATAATTTGTGTATATTCTGTTGTTGTTCTCTGGCCCCATCTAGTGGCCTGGGCCAAATACCGATCTGTATTGTTTGGAAGATGAACTGGCCACTTAAGAGTCATCTTTCCAGCAACCCTCTCCCCCAAAACAAGTGCATCCTGGGAAGCCAGACGCCATAGCATCATTTCCAACCAATAGGGGGAACACGACTATCGTCAGGGAAACATGCCGAATGTAACACCCACAAAAAAATCAGCACTCAGATAAGCATGTTTCACTTCCAAGATCAGACCAACAATCAAGAAGTAGACTATAGAGTAAAATATACCCCAATCAAGGAACTGCCAAACAAGCTAACAGTAAACAGTCCAACCAAAGAACCTCCAAGACCACTCCCACCAACACTGACAAGATAAGCCATTAGAATATAGGAGCCTGGATAGCTCAACAGACTAAAAGCCTGTTATTAACATTCAGCTGTCTGCAATTATTGCAAGTTCGAATCTCCCCAGGCTCAAGGTTGACTCAGCCTTCCATCCTTTCTAAGGATGGGGAGGACCCAGTTTGTGGGGGCAATAAGCTGACTTTGTATAAAATATACAAAACTATGAAGGCTATTGCTTAACACATTGTAAGCTGCCCTGAGTCTCCGGAGAAGGGCGGCATATAAATCTAATTAATAATAAATAATAAAATAAAAATAATAAACCCGACTACTTTCTAGCACTGATGTTACCTTCATCGGATAATGAAACATCTGCAAGACAACAACCAAACTCAAAAGCACCAAGGAGCTCTTATTATGGGCTCCTAAATCCTTGCTAAGAATCCTATGTTTTGAAGAATGGCCCTGATGTTGTTTCCATTTCATTTTTATTGAACGTTTTTTTACAATAAACATCTGATCTGAGAATTCTTTCCTTCCCCTAATGGAAGTTCAAAAACTTTAAAGACTAATTTTTAAGTCATACCATCCATATCCCCCTCCTACGCAATCTGTCCACAGCTCAGGAAGTTTGCTGCTGAAGTTTCTGTCTTTCAGAAAATAAAGAAATACATTAGCTTCACTGGCAGCTGCCATTTCAAATTTCTCCATGTACATTTCCCATAGGAAAGGGTTAGAAAACAGCATCTTGCTTCTAGTTAAGGGTAAAGAGTCTGTCAGTTTTGTTTTATCCTTCATTTGAGTATTCAATATCTCAAGTTCTTTCCATCTCATCTAAGAAGAAACTGCTTAATTGCTTCAACGTGCTTGAAGCACCTTGTTTTTCAAGAAGCAGCTTTCTTTTAATTGCAACAATAACAGCAAAGGCAAAATTATTTGTGTTTATGGATAATAAGCTAGACCTAACTATTTGCAACATTTCATGTTCTTTTCATCTCATTTAGGAAAGTGGTTATGAGTTGCTTCACTGTAACTGGAAAAACTTAAAGCAGTTGTTTCTTATGGAGAAGCTTCCTCCTCATCACAGCAGCAGAAACAAAATATGTATATGACAACCTATATATGAAAAAGAGGGAGGTAGATCTGTCTATTTGTTGAATACAACCCATATTATCACTCCCTGCAGCAGGGGTGAAATCCAGCAGGTTCTGACAGGTTTGGAGAACCAGTAGCGGAAATTTTGAGTAGTTTGGAGAACTGGCAAATACCACTCTGGCCCCAGAGTGGGGTTGGAATGGAGATTTTGCAATATCCTTCCCCCAGGAGTGGGGAGGGAATGGGGATTTTGCAACATCCTTCCGCTGGAGTGGGGGTGGGAATGGAGATTTTGCAGCATCCTTCCCCTGGAGTGGGAAGGGAATGGAGATTTTGCAGTATCCTTCCCTGGAATGGGGAGGGAATGGGGATTTTGCAGTATCCTTCTCCTGCAATGGCCACCAAGCCACACCCACCAAGCCACACCATGCTGACCAAGCCACGCCCACAGAACCAGTAGTAAAAAAAATTGAGTTTCACCACTGCCCTGCAGTCCCCAATTCTGCAGGAAACTAATGTTCTTTTAGGAAATCTTTCCTTCTTTGCACATGCTCTGAAGCTCTTGAAACTTCAGATAGTTAAGAAAACAATTATCTAAATTAACCTACTTTTTCATTTTGTTTGAAAGCATAAGCATGATTTTATTTTTTTTGTTGGTTTGGTTTTACTATGTTCAACTATTTTTGCCCTACATCCATTCCTCATCTACATGAATTCTTATTTCTAAAAGACATTTCCTTGAAATATTCTAGCATATATTCCATACTTAGTGGACTGCAAAGTAAGATGTATCATATGATATAAACGGTATTATATTTACAGCATTCCAAGGAATTTTGCGTCCTTTCAGCTTGGAGGTATGAAACAAAAGCTCTTTCTTTTTAAATGGGTAGGGAATTCCAAATATCTGGACTGACACTGTTTTTAACACTAGTTTAACACTATCATCTCAGCTTATGAGATGGTAATTCATTATGACTATTTTTGGTACCCGTTCCAAAGTAGGAAGTCCCATTCAGACCCTGGAGCATTTATGAGGGGTGATGAGGAGGAATCAAAAGATGGCACTTTTGGCCATGTGATCAAAGTCCTGTTCCTGTTTATCTGAGTTTGAGAATCCAATCGTTGTAGCTATCATATTAACTTTTTTGACCCCCTCCCCCATGGCTCTGTCAGGCACTACTGTAGACTGAATGGTAAAAAACTCCGAAAAAACAAATGCCTTAATTCACACAGGTGTTCCTTATTACAAGTTTGGTATGCTCATTCATGTAGGAGATGATCAGGCTGACCCTCAGGGACCAGTCAAACACATCATAAGTCACGAGTCCCTGCATGCCTGCAAGAAATCCAAGTCCAACCCACCTTGAATGCCTCTTAATTCCCACTCATTTCCTTTGACTGTTAGTAGCTCAGATTTTGTAGTGAGCTCAAAATTGCAATAAAACTTTATATGCATTTGAACTGCCCAAATCCCCCGATTTCCCTGAGGTTGACAATTCTGTTAGACCACACCAGCACTTTCACTACTGAAGTTTGCTTCTATAGCACTAGCATCCCTTAGACCAAGGGTGTCAAACTCGCGATGACATGTTATCGTCATGTGACATATTGCAATTTTTCTCCCTTCGCTAAACCAGGGTAGGCGTGGCCAGTGTGTGACACATCTGGCCCATGTATCATGAGTTTGACACCCCTGACTTTGACTTATATACTGTTTCACAGTGCTTTACAGCCCTCTCTAAGCAGTTTACAGAGTCAACATATTGCCCCTCAACAATCTGGGTCCTCACTTTACTGACCTCAGAAGGATGGAAGACTGAATCAACCTTAAGCTGGTCAGAATCAAATTTCTGGAGTAAGCAGTGAGTTAGCCTGCAGTGCTGCATTCTAACCCCTGCGCCACCATGGCTCTTTAAGCACAGAGAACGGCATGGATAGAAGAAAAATAACAACTCTTTTCTGAGCTTTTTGGAGTTCTAACTGCTTTCTCAAACTGTCCTCACTGACGTCTGGTCTGTCCTTTCAAAATGCTGCAGTCTGTTTCCACTGGCCTGATGGCTCAGTAAATCCTGCTGGGTCTTCAGCTGCAGATGCCTCCTCCAGCTGTGATTCTCCTTTGATTCTTTGGAGAAGATTCCTTCTCCAGCTGTGCCTGGATTTATACAGCATGTGCAATTAGCACAACACACGCACCATACTGGCAACCTCCAACAATCTCCTCCTTTGCCTAAGTCTCCTGCTCTTTTATTTATTTTCATCAAAAAGCAGACATCTCTTAATTAGGAAGATAGTTTCTAAGCATTTATATTACAGTTTGTGTGGTGCCAACATGAAGAGAAAGAAAGAAAATTTAATTTTGAAACCATTTTGTCATGCGTGGGCCCATCACTTCATTATATCTTGTCACAAAAGCACGGTTCTAAGGGCTGAAGCTTTAAATTTATCAGAAGGAATGTTTACCAACTTTTCATTGAAAAACATATAGAATAGAATAGATTTTTTTTTTATTGGCCAAGTGTGATTGGACACACAAAGAATTTGTCTTGATGCATATTCTCTCAGTGTACATAAAAGAAAAGATACGTCCGTCACGTATCAAGTATTGTGTTCTCTACAACAGTGTCTATTTAAAAAATACAGCTTCCTTGAAAATAATAATTTTAAAAGGTTTTATAAAAACCTCATCCATCTGACATGGATAATTTTGTTAACTGAGGACTGTCTTGATTTTAGGTCAGATAATCAGGATTATAATTATCCTGAACTAAATAGAATAGAATAGAATAGAATAGAATAGAATAGAATAGAATAGAATAGAATAGAATAGAATAGAATAGAATAGAATAGAATAGAATTTTATTGGCCAAGTGTGATTGGAAAACACAAGGAATTTGTCTTGGTGCATACGCTCTCAGTGTACATAAAAGAAAAGATACGTTCATCAAGAATCATAAGGTACAACACTTAATGATAGTCATAGAGTACAAATAAGCAATCAGAAAACAATCTCAATATAAATTGTAAGGATACAAGCAACAAAGTTACAGTCATACAGTCATAAGTGGAGGGAGATGGGTGGTGGGAATGAAGATTTATAGTAGTGCAGACTTAGTAAATAGTTTGACAATGTTGAGGAAATTATTTGTTTAGCAGAGTGATGGTGTTCGGGAAAAAACTGTTCTTGTGTCTAGTTGCCTTGGTGTGCAGTGCTTGACAGCATTGTTTTGAGGGTAGGAGTTGAAACAATTTATGTCCAGGATGTGAGGGGTCTGTAAATATTTTCACAGCCCTCTTTTTGACTCGTGCAGTATACAGGTCCTCAATGGAAGGCAGGCTGGTAGCAATTGTTTTTTCTCTGAAGTCTGTGTCTGTCTTGTTGGGTTGCAGAACCAAACCAGACAGTTATAGAGGTGCAGATGACAGACTCAATAATTCCTCTGTAGAACTCGTCTTTATATATTATAGAATATATAAAGGAATCATAGAAAAAGAGGCTTCTCTAATCTCTAGAACATGCTTTAAGATATTAAGACACAAATTCTGGATAACTGCCATTATATTGCAGTGTTTCTCAACCTTGGCTACTTGAAGAAGTATGGATTTCAACCATCAGAATTCCTCAGCCAGCAAGGGGAAATACAAGGAGTTGAAGTTCATATCTCTTCAAGCTGCCAAGGTGGAGAAAAAGCCAGTGAGGAAACAATAAACCAAGTAATTCACATTTTACAACTCAGTGCATTTTATTCACCTTCTTCTGCTGAGGAGAAATATGTTCCTTTCATGTGATATTTGATTTTGTGTCTGTTTTTCCATGGGGTATTAAGCAAAGCTGTCAGGCCTTCCCTCCCCCCCACCCCATGTATATTTTCAATGCTTTGGGTCAGACCATAGGTAGTTATTTGACTTGTTAATACAGCTCTGTTTATAAGTGCAAAGGCTTTCCTCTACTTGTATGGGTTCTTTTTTCCCCCACCTCATGCCTTCAGTATAACAGCTAAAGAAATGTATGTTTATAAATAGAATCTCTTCTGCCCTCAAACTTCTGCAGTGAACTTGCCCTGATAGTCTAAGAGAATCCAATTTTCTCCACAAAATCTTCGAAGTTATCCAGTTAACTCTTTGAGAAAGAGGTGTCACTCCCAGTTTAGTCTGAAAAATAGCAAAGTTATTTCCTCCATTGACAAAAGAGTTGATGACCAACTATGGTTGAAGGAGTAGAGTAACTATATGTGTTCCAATCAGCTGTGGTTAATCCAAAGGTTAATTTTGAGGTAAGTATCATTCTACTATTTCTCCTACTCATTTACATCAGTCTGGGTAGAAATGTAGATGGCTGAAATTTCTCTCCCCCTTTCTCTATTTTTTTAGAAAGGGAATTTTCCCCCCATTAAGATTCATCCAGAGTCACAATACTGCATGGAAAAAAGTCAGACCCCTGTTGTCAATGTTCCAAAGCAGGCAAATTCTAAAGGCAGGGAAATTCCTCAAAGAACAGTTTTATTGGGTATATCATATTGGCACAACTGGTGAAAGCCGTCTCTAAAAGTTCCCACGGCTTTCGCCTAATTAATCACCTGAAGTGATCATGGCTGAGGCCATCTTGAAGGCTTCAAGGTTGCCAGCCGTTTTTTGAGGGATAGAGTTTGGGTAATGAAATATCCACAAGAGAACCAACCAAGTCCAGAGAACATCAAGGACTCCTCATCTCAATCCTGAACTACAAATATTATCCTTTATTGGTTCTTTTTTCTTTCCATTTTTTCTGCTTCTCCATTCTTTCTTCTACTTTTCATTCTTATTTGTATTTTATATTATCAAAAATGTTAATAAAATATTTTTTTAAATATTTTTTTAAAAAAGATTCTTGGAATCTTATTTGAGGATCTGTTGATTTAGGTATGCTGCACCACCAGTTTAGCAAGTCTTTAGTATTTATTTTCAACACTGCAATAGTTTAAATTAGAATTTGCAAATAAATTAACCGGTCAAGCTTCCTTTATTTATTCAGAAGTAATGAAAACTAAGGTCAGTGGGATTTGCTTGTTTAATTTGCCTTTTAAGTGAATTTCAATTTACTTAAACACACATTTCCAACCCTGCATGTCATATATCCTTCAAAAGATTCAGCCTTCAAATGTAATTCCCAAACCAACCCATGTCTTCAAAAATAAGTATATTAGGAAAAAAAATGTGTGCCTATACTTATAGTTTAGAATAAATGGATACAGGTGTTCAAAATAAAATTTAAATAAAACAGCTGTCACAGAATGGATGTCAGGTTCCAAGAACCAAGAAAAAACCCATAAATTTACTTCTAAATACATTCCTTTATTGTTTCTCACCTATAGACAGAGAACTTTCCAAAATAAAGAACTATTTGCATCATTAATATATATTCTGAGAATTGCTAGGGAGGAACCATCTTAATTCTCTTCCTCCTGACCAAACTATCTAAACTTTTGTCTCCTTGCTCTCTGGAATGCAGCCCCTCCCTTCTGGGAACCAAGGCTACCTTCCAACACAATGGGATAAATAAACCACAGTTAAGATTTTAAAAAGGAAGGGCTTGAGATCTTGTGTAGAAAAATATTGTGGCCTAATATCATCAGGTCTTTTTCTCTTACCAGGAAAGAGCCGCAGTTGCGCAGTGGTTAGAGTGAAGTACTGCATGCTACTTCTGCTGATCACTGGCTGCCAACAGTTTGGCAGATCGAATCTCACCAGGCTCAAGGTTGACTCAGTCTTCCATCCTTCTGAGGTAAAATGAGGACTCAGATTGTTGGGGGCAATAGGCTGATTCTGTAAACTGCTTAAAGAGGGCTGTAAAGCACTGTGAAGCAGTATATAAGTCTAAATGCTATTGCTATAGATAAAGGAAAGATATGAAAGAAAGAAAATGAAAACTTCCACTGCCTAGCAAAATCCATCATTCATTCATAAAAATGGCAACTCCTAGTCACCTGGGCGACCTGCCCTTACTCTAGCTGCCTTTTATTCAAGTTCCAAAGATGCATTTTCAAAAAGCAATTGAACTTTGTTTTTCCATAAAGATGTTTTGCTTCTCATCTTTAAGGAAGATGCTTTTTTCAAAAGCCAATTGGACTTTATTTTTCTTCAAGGAAAAACAAAGTCAAGTTCCTTTTGAAAAAGCACCTTTGGGACAACCATGAGCTGGATGACTGAGAATTTCTATAGACCAGTGGTGGGTTTCAAATTTTTTTACTACTTGTTCTGTGGGTGTGGCAGGGAAGGATATTGTAAAATCTCCATTTCCACCCCGCTCCAGGGGAAGGATGCTGCAAAATTCCCATTTCCTCCCAATCAGCTGGGACTTGGGAGGCAGAGAATAGATGGGGGCAGGGCCAGTCAGAATTTTTACTATTGGTTCTCTGAACTACTCAAAATTTCTGCTATCGGTTCTCCAGGACTGGTCAGAACCTGCTGAAATCCACCTCTGCTATAGACATCTTTCTATTCAAGGAAAAATAAACTCTCCCAGAGTCCCCTGACTATGGGGACTATGGCCATTTTTGCCCACCAATCTTCTCCTCACCATGATCTCTCACCATTTCATTCATTTCATTTTTTCATTTTATTTGATTTATATACCGCCCTACTCCCGAAGGACTCAGGGCGGTGAATAGGCATAAGATAAAACACATAGAATACAGAAATTTAAGAGCAGAAGTAAAATCGAATTAAATCAATTTAGTCCAAGACAAATTTAAAACCCCAGGTTAAGAACAAATTAAAATTTACATTAAAATTTACATTAAAAAGAGAATGGGAGAGGTTAGGCCAGACCAGCCTGGTGAAATAAAAAGGTCTTGAGAGCGCGGCGGAAGCTGCGTAGATCCGGGATCCTCCGTATCTCCAGGGGGAGCTCGTTCCAGATAGTAGGTGCTCCCACAGAGAAGGCTCTCCCCCTGGGGACCGCCAGCCAACATTGTTTGGCCAATGGCACCTGGAGGAGTACCTCTCTGTGAGAGCGTACCGGCCGGTGGGCGGCCATTTGCGGCAGCAGGTGGTCCCGTAAATAAGCCATGGAGCGCTCTAAAGGTGGTAACCAAAACCTTGAAGCGCACCCGGAAGACCATCGGGAGCCAGTGCAGCTCGCTCAGGAGAGGTGTTACATGGGAGCGCCACGTCGCTCCCATAACCACCCGCGCGGCCGCACTCTGCACCAGTTGGAGCCTCTGGGTGCTCCTCAAGGGGAGCCCCATGTAGATACTACCTGAGACTTCTCAGGAAACAACAACTGAATGAAAAATTGCTGGTAACCTCCTACCGCTGCACCATAGAGAGTGTTTTAACTTACTGCCCCTATGTATAGTTTGCCAATTGCACAATGGGATAGGACAGCATTCCAGAGGGTTAATGTCATTGTCCAGAAGATCATTGGTTGCCCTCTCCCCTCTTTGGAAGAGGTTTATAACTCCCATTGCCTTAAGAAAGTTCAAAACATTCTTAAAGATCCATCTTATCCTCGGCACCCTTTTTTTTTTTTTTGAACTATTACCATTGGGCAGATGGTACAGAACAATAAAAACAAAGACAAATAGGCTGAAAAACAGCTTCTATCCCAGGGCAATAACTATATTGAATTCTACTGTATAGTGCAATATTAATGCAATATCAGGGGTTTTCAATTCAATTGTACAGAATGTGAAAGATGTTTGTTTGTGGTTTATTTTTATAGTTATAATGTACAGTGAAGACGCATTTAATTTCGTTGTACGAGTTGCAATGACAATAAAGTAAACTAAATAAACTAAATGAGGCAAAACATAAGCTGCTCAGTAACAGTGTTTAAAAAGACCTTCTTCCTCTGTGCCATCACTGAATGTCAGGCTGGTCCTCTCAAAATGAAAGGATCAACATTGGCTCCTTGCAAGGAACACCAAACCGTTAAAGAGGAAGAGAATCAACAAGAATCACCATCCTTCTCCTCAGCTACAAGACTGAAGAGGGCACAAAGCAACCACAGAGCAGAAAAAGACAGTGAGACGTGCAAGTAGCTCAGGAAACATCCTGGATGACTAGTTCAGGCTAACATATTATTTCACCTTTTTTTAAAAAAAAAAACTTTCAAACTGCTTTGTGTAAAGCTTTTTTGTTTACATTTGTACACATGTGGGAATGTTTCCAAAAGTTTTAAATCTTAGGTGCTGAAGTTTTGCTTTGCTTTTTGCTGTGCTAGTAGCAGGAAGCCTAAGCAGGGCTTAGCAGGGGCGGCAGTTGATTGGTTGTTCTCTTCAGCCAATCATTGTAATGTTCAGTGCTTACTGGAATCTGAAAAGGACTAGACATCCTAGATTTTCCAACAGTCCCAAATCTTTTTCTTGAGAAACTAAGTAGGAAGGGCTCAATATTTGCCCCGTGTTTCACTGGATTCTAGCATTTTTAAGGGACCCAACTGGCCAAGACAACGTGCTTTGAGCCAAAACAAAACTATACATGATTTGGGATTAGAATCGTCTCCCAGGACACCAGTGGTGGGCGAACCGGTAGTGGTGGTGGCAAGAGGCTTTGCTCTGCACATGTGCAGAAGCACTGCGTGCGCGTGAAATGAGTGCACACACATGCTCACAGGTAGCGTAGGTGAGTGAAAACCACTACTGCAGCACACAGTTGACTCATTTAAATATCCCCTCCTCATGATCAATATTCTAATTGCTATGGGATTGAAATATTAATCATAAATAGAAATTATTGTTATATTAAACCGAAAAATATAATGTATACAAGTCCCTTACAAAGACTGGAAAAATCATTGGTGTCCTTTTTCTACTACCTACTTACCTACCTTTCTATCTACCTACCACCTCTCATCTCCCATTTGTCTCTCTGTCTATCTTTCTCTCTCATGTGCCTGCTTATCTATAATCTGTCTGTCTGTCTGTCTCTCTCTCTCTTCATCCATCCATCCATCCATCCATCCATCCATCCATCCATCCAGTTGTATTCATTCTTTGAAAGATGGAATACTAATTTGAAGTGCCTCAGAGCTAAAACAAAAAAACAAAACAAAATAATACAAGCGTACATCTGAAATAGAATAAGAGAATAGTTTTCTCCAGTGTTTTTTGATGACAACAACTCATAGAAATTATGCTTGACTGGAAATTCTGGAAGGTTTGTTCCCAATACACTTAGCAGGCACCTAGTGGGAAATAGAGTCAGTAATAATGAGAGGTAGGTTTTTCTAAGGGTCCCAAGAAATATTTTCCTTTGATTAACATCCATGCATCACAGGAAAGCATGTAGACTTAACAAAGGTTATGAAGCATCAGAAACTGTATTTCATTTTTGTAAGAATATTTTTCTTCAAACATTAATGTCCCATAAATCTAAAACATATTTCTTCTAAATTTTTTAAAAAGGGAGGGTGGAAGGCAAAGTTCTTTGCTGTTTGTAGGAGTAATGCATCATTTCAGGTGAAAATTGGGTTGGTTATAAACTCTTAATGTCAGTCACAGCTTCTTCCTTCCTTCTTTTCTATTTTCACCTGGAAAAACAAAAAACAAATATCTAGCAGAGATGGCCAGAAGTTATAGTTTTGCCTCACCATGGCTTAATTTTATTTTTCATTGTCAATCATTGTCAAAAAGAAACATATCATTTACATTAACTTGCTTACTGAAAAAGAGGAATATATATTGGTATATCATTATACATTTTTCTTTTGAATGTTATTAAAATGATTTAAACAGAAAGCAAAGGGGAAAGAGCAACATATTTCATCAGATTTCACTGCAAGGATGTTTGTCAAATTTAGGAAAACAAAGACTGAAAGTCTATTTGAAATTATATTTTGCATTAAAGTAGGGAGAAGATTTTGAAAGTTGCTGAGAAATGAAACAGGTTCTTAGTAGCATCTTGAGAATCATTTGCTGCTGTGTCAAATTATTTTTAATGATTTACTGCATGTTGAACGCTGAACTTCATTTTTAAATCTCTTGGCTCATTATCAAAAGGTAAAGGAGGGATAAAAAGGTTTTGTTACTATTTTTGGTTATTCTATTGGGTGGAGACATACTGAAACATTTGATCCTTCCTCTACACTGCCAAGTTATGCACAAAATAGGACAAATTTTTACTTATTTAGGAGATTTATATTGCTGCCAATTCGCACATGATGACTGAAGGTGGCTTACAAGAATATAAAAATATATAAAAAGCAGTAAAACTAATAAAAGAGAGAATCATATATGATAAATTGATAAAATAAGCCACACTCTCCCCATCCTGGTGACAACACATCATATGAGCCAGCCAAATGCTTCTGGTTTAGACCGGATCGCCTGATCTGGTAGCAATGGTGGTGGGTGATTCGGAGAACCAGTAGCAAAAATCCCTGCGCCGCCCCCCCTCCCCCCCATGCCTAGCTGAGCTGCACAATCATCAGAGGCTGTTTTTTTAAACTTGTAAAAGCATTTTTTCTACAACCTCTTTGGCTGAAAAAATGCTTTTAAAAGTTTAAAAAAACACTTCTGATGGTTATGTGGCTCATCTGGCATCGTCAGAGGCTTTTAAAAACATTTTTTACAACCTCTTCAGCCAAAGAGATTGTAGAAAAAATGCTTTTAAAAGTAAAAAAAAAAAAAACAGTTGGCCACACCCACCCAGTCACATTACCACCACCACCACCAAGCCATGCTCACAGAACTGGTAGTAACAAATTTTAACATTTCACCACTGATACGAGCCATTTAATGGGCTCCATCCCGCTCTGCGTTCTTCACACCCACTGGCAGAACCAGGTCTTCAGCGCATTCCAGAAGAGTGTTAGAGTGGGGGCCATTCTAATCTCTGGAGGAATGATGTTCCAGAGAGAGGGAGCCACCAAAGAGAAGGCCCTTTTTCTGGGTCCCACCAGGTGTATCTCCCTAGGGGATGGGACCCTCAACCAGTGGTGGGTTTCAAAATTTTTTACTACTGGTTCTTTGAGCCGTGGCTTGGTGGCCATGGCTTGGTGGGTGTGGCAGGAGAAGGATACTATAAAATCTCCATTCCCACCCCATTCCAGGGGAAGGATACTGCAAAATCCTCATTTCCTCCCGATCAGCTGGGACTTGGGAGGCAGAGAATAGATGGGAGTGGGGTCAGTCAGAATTTTTACTACCGGTTCTCTGAACTACTCAAAATTTCTGCTACCTGTTCTCCAGAACTGGTCAAAACCTGCTAAAACAACTCTGCCCTCAACATCCCTTGCCTCCTTGCTCTGGTGGGTCAGGTAGATGTGACCGGCAAGAGACGGTCCTTCAGATAACCTGGTCCCAAGCCATGAAACTTTAAAGGTGACAACCAGCACCTTGAATTGCAACCAGAAGCAAATTGGCAACCAATGCAGCTCCTGCAGAAGAGGTGATACATGTGCACACTGGGGTCTGCAAAAAGCCATGTGGGGCACTGCATTTTGCGCCAACTGGAGCTTACGGATGTTCTTCAAGGGCAGACATAAATATGGTCCTTGGCCATAGAATGCCCATCAGAATTCCTTTGATACCTTCACAGCATCCTGGAGTGAATATGTTGAAAAATCCTTAAAAAACCCCTGAGGATGTTTTATATTTGTCATGATTTCAAGAGACCAAAAAGGTAAGTGGAGTTATGCGTGTTCTTAAGGCATTCATTTCATGTCTTAAAAATTCCCAAGATGGATTCATTTAAGGTGTTTGCCCCATCCACTGATGTACGACATTCAATATTCTGCACAAAGCTCCATGCAGTTCCAGACCAAGAGCAGTTGTATGCTCCTAATTTAGGCTATTTGGTTGAATTAATATATGGTTATTTCATATTTTAGGAAAAAGGGAAACCCAGGGCTTCTGAAGAGATTATTCTGATAAAGAGAGAACACAAACAGAATCAACTTCTAAATATCAATTAAAAATTCAGTGAATGCAGAAGAAATTTTGAATTGCCAAACAGATTTTCTTCTGAGTTTCATTTCTTAAGGCACATTAAAAGTGACAACGAAGTTCCTCCTTGGTGTTTTGTTTTGCTTCTTTAAAATATTACACAACAAAATCTTTTCTGCAAGCATTTAAAATTAAAAGATAACTTACCAGGATCGATTCTCCTCTTTCCTATGTTTCAACGCAGAATATATCACCCAGAAGCTATTTGGATATTCTGGTGTATTTAATTTAGTACACGAATGGCTCTTGAAAGTAAATCTGGGAAAAGAAAAAATCCATTAATCTTCAAAAAACAAAACAAAAAAAAATCTTCTGCTTGATTATTATTTTTTTTTTAGCTTACCACTTACAGGCTCTTTGTTTTTGACCTCTGCGGACCTAAATTATTACTGCTGGAGGTGATGCATGCCAACAGGAGTGAATGCAGTATTTCTGACTGATGGTTCATTTCTAGCATAAATATTACTATAATGCCTCATGCTTTGAAGGCTTAGCTATTTTCAATTATATTAATAGATAATGGAAACTTTTCTTACAGTTGCTTCAGTTATTAGGAACAAAGTGTACCAAAGTCTGTCTGTAGCAAGCACATGAAGCCACAGTTGCAAAGACACTTCTCAATATAAATGTCAGGTGTGAAGAATCAGGATTACACATAAATTCCATAACTAAAGAACTAAATACATAAATAAATAAATAAATAAAAATATAAATAAAGATCAAAAGATGCACTGCTCAAACCTATACATAAGACTCCGGTCAACTAACGGTCACCACTAAATTGACACTACATAAAAGGCTGATTTGGAGCCTTTGTGGACATATAACAATTCTAGGCTGAGTCCTTTCTTGACTCCATCCCTAGGTTCTTTCTGCTCTTCTCCTATACTAACAGTGGAATACCACTGACATCATCCATAATCATGTCACTCTACCTACTGTATTGCACAATAGAATGGAGAAACTTATTCCTGGGCAGACTCAGTGGTGGGATTCAGCCAGTTCGCACCACTTCGGGAGAACCGGTTGTTAACTTTCTGAGCAGTTTGGCAAACTGGGTGTTGGAAGAAATCAATAGGGCAGAGAACCGGTTGTTAAATTACTTGAATCTCACCACTGGGCAGACTCCATAAAAAGCAAGAGAAAATAATAAAGCCAAGTAATTTAATTTCAATGACTTACTTTCAAGTACATAATAAGTCCCAAAGAGTACAGTTTAAAGAACTACAAACTTGGTCAAGCTGTTGATGTCAAATTTTAAATGCATTTTTTTTAAAAAAAAGAAAATAATCATTAATATCAAAAGGGAGAAAATTTGACTTTTCAGGGAAAAGATTTCTGAAAGATCAGCGCTGTAAACCATTCATTGATGGTACATATATTATTAAAAAAAAACAAAGCCTGAAAATAATATCTCATGTAGTGTTTGATAACAGCCTCAGACCTGCAGGGTGCACTTGCTAAGTTGCCTTCAATGGCAGAACCACATAGAACAGTGATGGTGAACCTTTTCGGCACCGAGTGCCCAAACCGGAATGTGTGTGTGCGCATATGCACATGTGTGTGCCGGAGCCCCGGAAACTCGAAGACCAGCTGGCCAGTGCGCATGCATGCACTGGCCACTTGGTCTTCTGTTTTCCAGTGCGCGCATGTGTGCTGGTCACCTGTTGGAGCACCAGAATGCACATGCTAGAAACAAGAAGAGCAGCTGGTGACTGCACGTGTGCCCACAGAGAGGGCTCTGCGTGCCACCTCTGGCACGCGTGCCATAGGTTTGCCATCATAAATATAGAAGGTGCTGCCTTACTCTAAACATGGTGATCCCAGAACATTCACTATTTTGGCCTGATGACACCCATCCATGAAATTGCAGAAGCATGTACTCTGGGAATTATTAGGGAGGGACTGACTTCACCCTCTTTCTCTCACACAAACCATCTGAACTGTATTGTCTCCTACTTGTCTGGAATGCATCCCTCTCTCCTGGGAATCCAGCCGACTACATTCCATTACAGAGATGAAATATAGGAAGAACTGTTCTGTTTTATTTTCAAAGAAAGTGATAAGTTACTGTGCTAAAAGGAAAGAAAAAGAAATATAAAACTGGTTTATTTGATTGAGGTTAAAATATGTAGCATGTAGCTATTTCTGGTAACGCTTAATGGACTTTTGTTGATTAGGTCTGAATGATGAGCTTTGAAGAATCTGTTTATAGATGAGAGATGAAATATGGGAAGAAAAAATCTTTTATGATAGAATCAGAGGTGATAAATTATTAAAATTGCACTTGTGATGAAGGGGAACGTCATTTCTTTATATATCTCTTTTCTTTTTTCTTCACTATCTATTTTCTTTCTTTTTCTTTTTTACTTTTTCACTGCACTTTTTGTGTTTTATATTTACTCTATTATTATTATTTTCATGCTTTGCATTAGTTCTTTATCTTTCCGTATATAAATTTTAATAAAAGTATTAGTTTTAAAAAGAGACAGCTCTGATTAAGGGACTAAAACTGAAGTCCTGAGAATGTTTAGTGTTGAGAAGAGTGAGGGAGGATTAAAATGACACCATTCTGTGTCACTTGAAAGGATATTATGCAGGGAATCAAGACTCAACATTCATTATCATTCTAGAGTGCAGAAGACCAAATAATGGACTTAAGCTGCAGAAAAGCAGGTTTTGATAGAAAATTAGAAAAAGGACAACAACTCCCATCAATTAAAGGAGTTTGACAGTAGAACCAAATATTCAGAGGAAATTTATTTAATGTTGAAGATGCTTTTCATCCAAAAATGGAGTGTTTTGGGGGGGAGGGAGTCTCCCCCATGCCCCCTTTGGCTTCCAGTGGGCCAGTACTTTTCTGTTTCCAGGCCGACCCCATGGGCCAGATTTAACACCTTGTGGGCCAGATCTGGCCCATGGGCCTTGAGTCTGATACCCCTGGTCTAAGCAATGATTAGAAAAGCAAATTACAGATTTTGTGCTCCTTGCAGGTGTGTTGGTAAAAATATAGCTAGTTAGCTATCACTTAGACCTGTGATGGTGAACCTATGGCATGCGTGGGTGGGACTGGAAGTTGGCAAATGAGCCGTTTCTGGCCTCTGGAGGGGGGGTGGGGAATGGGGAGAGTGTTTTCACCCTCCCTAAGCTCCTAGAAAGGCTCTGGAGCCTGGAGAAGAGCAAAAAATGTGCCTTCTGGTCCCACCGGAAGTTGGCAAACGGGCCATTTCTGGCCTCTGGAGGGCCTCCAGGGGGTGGGGAGGGCCATTTTTGCCCTCCCCAAGCTTCTAGAAAGGCTCTGGAGCTGAGGGAGAGAGAGAAATGGGCCTACCAGGCCCACCGGGCCATCAAATGCCAGGAATGGGGGGGAGTGTGGGGGTTGTGCATGTATGTGCGGGGGTGGGGCACATAGAATTATGGATGTGGGCACACGTGCACGCGACCCCTCCCTCCCCCCCACCCTCTCCTGGCATGCAATGGCAAAAAGGTTAGCCATCGCTGACTTAGACCAATGGTCCCCAACCTTTATGACTCTGCAGATAGACAGTGGCGGTGGGGAAGGAAGAGATGGTTTAACACATGCACGTTGTTTGTGCAAATATATCTACACATGCTTGCATGCCACTTGCACAGCCCAGTATAAGGCCACAGCTTGGGAGTTAGGGACCCCTGACTTAGGCTACAATGGGAAATTTCTTAAATAAAGAACAGAAGAAACATAGAGTACATCTGTAATTCTCCTATCTCCACCTCATTTCCCATTGTGGTCAGTAGGTCATGAGATGTTGAAGAATCAGTATCATTGGAAATTCCCCTCCAATACTAGAACATATTGGAGAGTTATAGAACCAATGCAAACAAACATTATGGGTTATGAGGTACTGGAGACTGTGGTCCAGGGTTTGGATAAGCACTGTTACTTTAAGAGGACTGTTGTGTTTCATATACTTTATTTTAACAGAAATGGACATTGCTTCATTATATTATTTCAAGGAGAGATGTTATTTTATTTTGTCTGATTGAAGCAAACATTGCTTTATTATGTACTCCAGAATGAAGAGAGATTTGATTTGCAACAATGATTCAGCACCGGTTAGCTTTCTCTCCCTCAGATGTTATTTGGATGTGTGCGCAGTTAAGATTAGGCCTAAAAAAATCAGATAAAATCAAATAATATTTTGCACACAGGCTCTGCTTTCTGTAACATCTTCCCATTGGTTAGAAAACATTTTATTTAGGGCATTGTAAGAAAGATAAAAGTTGATCAATTCTCCTTTTAACATGCAACTTTCTTTGATAAATATATTCACAAATGCATCATTTATTTTATTTTATTCAACCGACTAGGCCTCTAGACTTTAGGAAGAGTTCATTAACCATTTATCTTACCTGGAATGATAAAATGAAAATGACTATCTTCTACGCATTAGTAGAGAAATTTGTGCCCACCCCCATAACACCGGTAGTTCTTGACTAAAAACCGTTGTTTGGTGATTGTTCAAAGTTACATCGGCACTGAAAATAGTGACTTATAACCATTTTTCATGCTTATGACCATTGCAGCATCCCCATGGTCATGTGATTTACAGTCGGATGCTCGACAGTTGACTCATATTTATGACGGTTGCAGTGTCCTGGAGTCATGTGATCCCCTTTTGCAAACTTCGGACGAGCAAAGTCAGTGGGGAAGCCAGATTTACTTCACAGCTGGGTTACTAACTTGGGAACAACTGCAGTGATTCCACTTAAAATGGGGCAAAACTCACTTAACAAATGTCTCACTTAGGAACATAAATTTTGGGCCACAGGTTATGGTCACAAGTTGAGGAATACCTGTAATTTGAGTTAGAATCCAATCAGCCTCAGGGAGCAGGAAGAGAGATCAAAGGTTATAGCAGTTAGAACCCAAATATGCAGTTTGCCAAACCCTGATGTATACTCTGTCAGGGTTCCAAGTAACACCCCCATCGAAAGAAGACTCCGAAGCTAGAAGTTCCTCAAAGTTCCATTTTATTAGAGATGTCATATTGGCACATCTGGGAAAACCCGAATCTGAAAGCTTCCAGGTTTTCTCCACCCAAAAGAAAGTCCAAGTCCTTTCCCCTGCACCCACATGTCCATTACATGGTCTAATCAATGCACCGTCTCAACTGGAGATGCCTCCCAGTCACGCCACTCCAGGTGCAGGACAGGATGTCCTTGACTCTCAGAGAAAAGAATGTTATTATGGCTAGATTTCTCCCCAGCTCCATACAATCCCCCCTCCCAGTTTCCTACAGCACTAAATGTGGCAGGTCTGAAGAGCCAATGTAAAAGATGGCTTCCAGGACTGACATACCCATTGAGATAAACTCTTCAAGTTTGTCTAACTTAAAGTACCCCTCCCCTTAATCAAACTACAAAATACTGCAAAATGTGTCTCTAGTACTAAAGTTCCCCCTCCCCCCTCCCCCCATTTGGTTATATATTGTATAAGGTAGGTGTCGACTCATGAAGCTTCCCTGACCTGCTCCCGAATTGCCATAGGCAGGGGGATGGGAAATCATGCTTCACAGCTGCACCAAGGAATTTATTCCTCAGTCATAACAAGATGCATTCTGGCTGAGCAAGTCAAGGCCATCTCCGTGGATACCAGTAATGCCTGGAGGGAGTGACTTCTACAACCCACAAAATTACCTTGTTGGGGAATGGGACTGGGTAACACACTTTAGGGGAGGGGGAAACAGGGTCAGAGGCAAGGTGTGAAGGGGTTGAAGTCAGAGTTGGCTTCACCTAGGTAATGCTGACATGGTGCTCCTAATAAAATATTGGTTTATTGCCAGATGGCTTGAGACTCTTAATTGCATCAGGGCACTGATCAGAACCTTCACAGTAGGGAAACAAAAAACTTTTACAGCATTTTAAGCCTAAAATATTTTCTTTCTTTCTTTCCACCAAACTAAATCAAGAAGTCAGTAATGGCTACCATTGCTAGGAAAACCACATAGTTACTTGACTATAAAGAAGTAGAAGTTCATCTTCTCACTTTGAATAAGTCTTGTCTTTTCATGAGCTAAATGTGGAAATGTAAAACAGTCTTTGCAATCCTTATTAGCATAGTGAGGTTTTTTAATATGTGCATTAAATACGATTATTAAATTTATTTGTGTTAATTAGACGATAAAAATACTGCATAGCAATAAATGTAAAAGTATTCTCAGAAATGCATAAATAGTAGGGCTATGCAGTGCTTAAGATCCTATTGCAAAAAGAGAGAGAAGAGAGAGCAGTCTATGTAGCATATGGCGATGCCTGCCTGTGACTCTTAAAAATAACTGTCTTAATCGGGGATTGCACAACAGCTGCAAAGTCTGGGTAGTCACATGATCCTAGAAAAAGCTAGAAATGTGTTAAAGAATTTCAGGTTGGTATAGTATTCCTTTTCCTGCATGCCCCAAATCACTACATGGTTCAAATGCATTTAGTGCATATAATACATAAACCAGTGGTAAAATCCAAACCTTTTTACTAGTGGTTCTGTGTGCGTGGCTTGGTGTGCGTGGCTTGGTGGGCATGGCAGGGGAAAGATATTGCAAAATCTCATTCCCACCCCATTCTGGCGCCAGCCAGAGGAGGTATTTGTCGGTTCTCCGAACTACTCAAAATTTCCGTTACTGGTTCTCTGAACTACTCAAAATTTCTGCTACCAGTTCTCCAGAACCTGTCAGAACCTGCTGGATTTCACCCCAACATAAACGTCAAAGAATACAGCAACCAACTAATCAGAAAAAAAGTAGACTGACAAAAATGAATATAGCAAATTAAAAAAAGGCCACATATTCAACCATTTCTGGAGTATTTGGTTTTCCATATCATCTTACTGTCGCTTTGAAGTCATACCTTTATTTAAACATCTGCACAATAACGTAATACCCTGTAATTCACTCTAAGCTGTTAAAATGCAATCCTTGCTGAACATAAGGAAATACTAGATCCAGAATTGTTTTTCACAGCTGGTGAAGGCACAGGATTAGTTTACATTCAGGTGCTTTTCCTACAGAAATTGAATAACTAGCATCAAGGCTACACCTTGATTTAGTTCCAAGGCTAGTTAAACTTGGCTTTCTGCATTTTGAAAAACAGAGTGGCTATGTTGAAGTAACCACACTATAATGTTTTTTATGACATAAGATCCCTAATGCGATCTAATTGATTAAGAACAGAAAGGTATTCAGATTATGTCATAATCTGAATACCTTTCTGTTCTTAATCAATTAGATCGCATTAGGGATCTTAGGATATTTGATGTTTGCAAACCCTACCAAAAAAATTCTTTGCGAAGTTCAAATTTTGAATTTTGAGAGAAAGTTGGAAACACAAAATGGCTGCCATCTGAGGATTCTATTTCACAAAATGCCTGATGATTACAAAATATCAGATTTTGTACATCATACCATATCAAAAGGCTATATTGCTGGCGTTGTTCCCTTCCTTTCATTACTCCTTTCAGTTCTTTCCAACAAACACACTGTTTTCTCCCATAAAAAGATCACAGAGTACACTCTTGAACAAAACAAGTAGGTATCCATTTAAATATTCTAAGGATGCCTGTAATACAGCTATTTTGGTCTGGGCGGGGTGAAGGAGTAAGACACAATTTTGTAAATAACAATGATGCTTCCCCCCCCACTTTTAGCAGGCAAGTTTCTGTTCAATACTTTCTTGTTTAAAATAACATGTTTTTCAAAAATAGATGTCAAGGACAAAAAACTATGTAGGTATCTTGATACATTTATGAATGCATGCTTGTGTAACACTTAAACACACTCTTCTTCTTAAATCCACAAATGGTAGCTATATTCGGCCTCCCACTTTACAATTTTTTCCACTCATAGTTTAAATAGCTTCTCAAAACAAAGGGATAAAATATTTTGCATGATGGGTAGAAGAGTTTATTCATAAGTAGGACAATTAATGAAAAGATCAAATCACTTTCCATTAAATAGCATATGACTATATGTCTAAACACACACACACATACAATATATATACATGTGTGTGTGTGCATGCGTGTGTGTGTGTATATATATTATATAAGAGGGACGTGGTGGCTCAATGGCTAAGACGTTGAGCTTGTCGATCGAAAGATTGGCATTTCAGTGGTTCGAATCCCTAGTGCCGCGTAATGGGGTGAGCTCCCGTTACTTGTCCCAGCTTCTGCCAACCTAGCAGTTCAAAAGCACGTAAAAAATGCAAGTAGAAAAACAGGGACCACCTTTGGTGGGAAGATAACAGCGTACCATGCACCTTTGGCTTTTAGTCATGCCAGCCACATGACCACAGAGACATCTATGGACAGCACTGGCTCTTCGGCTTTGAAACAGAGATGAGCACCGCCCCCTAGAGTTGGGGACGACTAGCACATATGTGCGAGGGGAACCTTTACCTTTACCTTTTTACATGTCTATATATGTGTGTAATTGTTTTAATGTTAGTAAACTATTTGAATTATTGATACATTATAGAATTGATAGAATCTCTGCCTTTTCCTTCTTTCTGCAGAAACCCCCCACACCCTCTTTTCATTGAATATAATGTTGCTTAGGAAGGTGGGACAGGGGATTTGGATGTAACTTAATGTTTGTGTGAAGGCCAATGTGAAAATACATCCTTTATAACCTATAATTCTAGTATATCTGGTCATCTGTCCACTTCTTTTGCTAATGCTCACACGTGCAATTCCTAAAAGGTGACCTCTAGAGATAAGTGGTCAATTAATTTAAATAAATGTAAACAGGAATTGCAATCTTAAAGTTGTATAAAATACAAATCTTGCAATGAACTCCAGATAGGACCAGTTACCTTGAAATAGGTATTTGGCAAGTTCTGTGTCATTTAATAATAATAATAATAATTTTATTGTAATTGTACGTGTATACACAGTATACCCATACAACGAAATTCACTTGACATCCAAAGACCAGGTCCAACACACATAACAATCCCCAAACACACTCCCACCCATCCCTAAACCACCCAAACATCCACACAACATTTGTTGGGGAAGTGAAGGTGTTAGCTGGGATTTGTCATGAAACAAAATCAGTTCCAAACTGAATAAGCTTTTCTGGATTGATTAATTTGCTTTGTAAATAGGCTATTCTAAGAAGCATGATTATTGTTCAGATTGTCTGATCCAACATATCCACAGTTCAATGTATGGAATTCAACCAGAGGTAGATTTTTGCCTCTGGAATTTCATATTTGCTCATTCTAATTATAGGGCATGGAATCTTACTTTAAGCCCTAGTAACCTGAATTATGGATCCATTTGTCTTAATGCTTGATGAACATATTAAAAGGTGTAAAGCTTTGGAGGGTCTTTCACTTCAAAGAAAGATTGAGCGAAGCATCAGAGCAAATGGTATAGTCCTGAAGCATATTCCTGTTATATTCTTAAGAAAATGGAGAAGTTGTTTTCCACATAAAGTCATGGGGAAATCTGTCTTCTTTTCCCTTCTGAGAAAAAAAGTTTTCTGTGTTTGATATCCTTCTCAGTGTAATGGGGCACTTTTGTTTTCTGAATTTCCCCTAGTCATTTTTCTAAACTTACTTTATTTTGGATGGGTGGTTGCTGATAATGTGATTTTTTTCAATATACTCTTTTGTTTTTCATGCTAAAGCTTCCCTGTTCTCTCATTCCTCACACATAGAAAAAGTCAAAGGGGAGGAATTGTAAAATTCATTTGATTTTACTGGGAACCCAAAAACTGGAAAAGCTGTGCATTGTTGCAGAAGTAATTCTCCATTGAAACACAGGACATTCACATACTCTCCTTGTCTGTGAATTATAGTAGCCACAGGTTTTCTCTCTAGTTTAGAAGAAAAAGTTATTTCCAGCCTAAGACAATTTATATCCTATGCAGCTACTTCTCTTCACTTATACTTGTTTGTGCCACTGATGCCTTAAATATTAGATGGAAATCAGTGCATGAATTATTAATGTTTCAAGTTCTAATTTGAACTTTCCCTCCTATTAGAGAATTGAAAGAAAATCATTTATGAACCAAAATTGTCTCATTGGGAATGAGTGGGAGGTTGATATGCAGTACAAAAAAAAAAAAAAAAAAGATATGAAGGCTGTGGGAGGACATTTTTCAACATTAAGGGTATTAACATATAGCCGATAAAAATGACTAATGCTTTAATAGCTGAAAAGTGATATTGTTGTTGAGTCATTTTAGAAGTACTAGAAGTGTTTGATGGGAGCTTCGTGAAAATTTATTCCATTTAGTATCATCTAGAGTTAACTGACAGCAAAGAGTTGCTTCACTTATATATCTGTTTGTTAATTGCCTCTTGATCATTTAAATCTTCAAGTTGGCCACTGAGTCCAACCTTCTCCTCAGTGCAAGGATCCAAATTTAACCGTCCCAGGCAGATGGCTTCCTAGATGAGTCTACTTCCAGTTAAGGAGAACCCATCCTCTTTCTGAGTAATTTATTTCATTGACCCTGTGATTTTCTGAACCAACTTGTGATGATTAACCACAAGCTATAAGTAAAGGAAGACGATAAGATGCTTCAGGGTTAATCCAAAACGTTTTAATGTCTGAGACAAATTACAGCACTGGTCATTCTCTTCCTTATAGACTAGGCAACTTAACCCGCAGTTCAAACATTCATCATTATTAATTTTGGGGCCTCTGAAGGCATCCAGGAAGCTTTAGCAAGCTGCATACATGAAGCTTTATCCTGTATCACTTTATTTCTATAACCCAAAACCAGTTGCCTGAAACAATTACATTGCTTTGGTTAATGATAAGGTCAGAATTGAGATTGATGAGAATTAAGGATAGATTCCAAGGTTAAATATGGAGCAGAGCTGCAGAACAAGCAACAAAGCAAGTAGATGGACTTCAATTGCAAAACTTCAGAGTGGAGTTACATTTATTTCTCTAAGGCAGAACTATGAGTATGCTACACTGTCGTGTGATACAGCCATGTAGTTAGGTGCAGTTTGTTAAAATTATTTATGCCTACATGCACTTTTGTACTCTTGGTGACAGTGAAGACATTTTGCATAACCCCAAAGTGGCAAAGGGTCACTGAGAGAAGGTGGATGAATAAATTATCTACTGAATGGAAAGGAGATGAGTGGGCAGGAGCTTGAGTGCTTTGAATTCTACAACTTGAGCAGAATAAAATTATGCAAAATGAGACTTGTGCAGATTTTTATGGACCGCCAAATTCTGATGATCTTGGCAACATAATGGATCACCTTGTGTCTTTGACAATAGCATATTCCATTGTATACTGTCTCCTGTGTTGCTAAGTGGTTGGAGAAGATGAAAGATTAGCCTTATGTTTTTGATGAACAAGTATTCCTCTATAAGAAAAGTGGCAGGCTAAAGTCAAAACTGCTGAATTATCTATAATAGAAAAGGAAACAGATGAAAAACGTGAAGTCATAAATCATGCTTTCCTTATGCTAACATTTATAAATTAAATGAGAAACTATAAATACAAAAAAAAAAAAATCCAAAGCAGAAATATTTTCAATAGGACTGTAACATCCACAAAAGATAACACAAATGAACTTTTCACCCCTTGCTTTGCTTTCGTACTATTGTTGAATCTTACATTTTGCTTTCTTTTGTAGTATAAGAATTATCTAAAGACTAGGATAATGGCTACAACTTATTCCTTCGTGCTCTGGCCGAATGCTTCTTTGTCTCCTTTGTAGGAAGGAATTTCATTTCAGCCCTGGATGTAAATGTAAAGCAACAGAGACAAAATCCTATTTTATTAAAAAGTGAGAAGCAAAAAAAAAAAAAAAAAAAAAAAGCATATATGCCACATTCTTTTAAAAAAAGCCTAGGAAGAACGAATACATTTCCATTAAAAATAAAACTCCCAAAATTAACATAGTAAGTAGGAAGTAAGAAACAAAAAAGAAAGGAACATGAGTAAGAAACCAAAGAGAAAGAGGCATTCTCCAAGCTTGTGGGTCAGTTTCTGAACATTTTGGTACCAGACTAGGTAACCTCTTCAGCAGAGTTTAGAGGCTGTTAATGTCAGTTCTTCTGTTTATAAGGGATTTATGTGGTCAGTAGGTCTTGTGATGGTCAGGGATAGGGTGTGTCAAGTGAGGGTTGTCAGGGTTCCAAGCAGTGGTGGGATCCTACTAGTTTAACAACCGGTTCGCTGCACGCGTGTGCACAGTTTCAAGAAAAGTCACCTTCCACTTTGCAGCTGGTGAGGAAAACAGCTGAGGCACAGCAATCCACGCTGATCAGATGGGCTTCAGAAATGGAAATATAGGTGAGTATAATGCAGGGGCATGCGGGTGGGCCCACTTCAAAGTCGAAGCGAACCGGTTCGCTCATGGCTGAAAGTCAGAGCTAACGGTTCTCCCGAACTGGTGAGAACTGGTAGAATCCCACCACTGGTTCCAAGTAACACCCCCGAATGAAAGAAAACGCTGAGGCTTGGATTTCCTCAAAGTTACTTTTTATTAGAGACTAGCTGTACCCGGCCACGCGTTGCTGTGGCCCAGTCTGGGGCTTCCGCTGGGCTAAAAATGCGAGGCTGAAGCTCCAAACTCTCCTCGAACATTTGGTGGGCGTGGCCAACTGAACGTCACTCACTTTCATCAGTCACATGACAGCCCCCAAGCCACGCCTACCCAGCTGGTGATTAGGGCAGAGATCTGGTTGCTAAAAAACAATGGGAACCACAAAATCCTCCCTCTCTGTCTCCCCCTCTCTCTTTGTATCTCTCTATGTCTCTCTCTCCCCCATCTGTATCTCTCTATGTGTCTCTCTCTCCCCCTCTCTGTATCTCTATGTCTCTCTCTCCCCCCACTCTCTGTCTCTCTCTCTGTCTCTCTCTCTCCCCCTCTGTATTTCTCTATCTTTCTCTCCCCCCTCTGTATCTATGTGTCTCTCTCTCCCCCTCTCTCTGTATCTCTCTATGTCTCTCTCTCTCCCCCTCTGTATTTCTCTATCTTTCTCTCCCCCCCCTCTGTATCTCTCTATCTCTCTCTCCCCCCTGTATCTCTCTATGTCTCTCTCTCTCCCCCCTCTCTGTATTCTCTGTCTCTCTCTCTCCCACCCTCTCTCTCTGTATCTCTGTATGTGTCTCTCTCTCCCCCACGTCTCCCTGTATTTCTCTCTGTCTCTCTCTCTCCCTCTCTCTCTGTTTATCTCTGTCTCTGGTTAGGCCTCTTCTGCATCCCCCGCCATTGCCCTTGCCTTTTCAGGCCAGGCCTTTGCAGCTCTCCACACTACCATGGGGCCCGTGGTAGCGCTGGGCCAGGCGCGATTCAGGACAGGCGAGGGATGGAGGGTTCCCATTTGGCGGACTGAGGCAGCCTCATTGCCAAGTGTTCTTTGGAGGGAGCCCCGAGAATAGCTGACAAGGGGGATGGGCAGCAGCGGCGGGCGAGGCTAGGTTGTGGGGTGGGAGGGGGAGGGGGAGGTCAGAGCCAGGCTTGGGCGGGCCCTGTCCAGCCCTAGAAGCACCAGCTGCGAGGGCTTCCCAGCGGGGAGCCAGCTGTCTACCTGCCGAGCCTGGTGGCAGGATATGGCCCTCGGGCATCTCTGCCTTCCAAATGTGCAGTTTCTTGGAAGGAGAGTCTAAATATAAGGAGCAGAAATCTGTTGAGTATAATCAGGGCTGGGAGACTGCCATGTTGGTTTTACGTCCAGCAGATGGTGCTGTTTTTCAATGTTTGTCAATGTTTGTCAATGTTTGTCAATGTCTTTCAATGTTTTTCATTTTTTACCTGTCACAGGTGTGACATGTATATAATATAGGTATATAAAAACACACCCGTAGTCGATTGCAACATTGTGTCAAAATTTGAAAGCAATCAGTGAAGAACTTTCGGAGATGTGCGGTTATGTACGAACTGACATTTACATTTTTATTTATATAGCTATCATATTGGCACATCTGGGAAAACCCAAATCTGAAAGCTTCCATGTTTTCCCACCCAAGTGAAGTGTGGACAACCATTTAGATATGAACTAGCAGTGTGCAGCAGCTGCCAAAAAAGCCAACACAGTTGGCTGCATAATCACTGGATATAATCAAGATCACGTGAAGTGTTAATACCACTTTATAATGCCTTGGTAAGGCCACACTTGGAATATTGCATTCAGATTTGGTCGCCACGATGTAAAAAAGATGTTGAGACTCTAGAAAGAGTGCAGAGAAGAGCAACAAAAATGATTAGGGGACTGGAGTGACTTCCTGTTTGCTGCTGGCCGCCGCCAGACGTTCCTTTGGGATCGTCAGCTTCCACTGCCTGTCAGAGCCGCCTTCACAACGGAACGGCGGCTCGAAAAAACTCCGTTCCCATGAGGAAACGGAGATAGAGCCGGCAGGGGTGGGTAGAACTCTCTGCAGAGTCCCAAAAGTTTTTCTTTTACTTTTGGGATGGAGCGGATGAGATGCCCCATATCCCCAGCCGCTGCTCCGGGCTTTGGGAGACCTCTGCTAATGCAGAGCCAGGCGTCAAAAGCAAGCCTGCGAATTTGACAGATTACTCAAAGAAAATGTGAGCTGGACCTGTAATACTGAAGCGCAAGTATTTTACTTATCTTTTAAAAATTACTTAAGAGAATAGTGGAAGAGAAAGAGGAAAAAAGTTTCTTTTTAAAATGGCGTCTGCCGCGGCTGGAGAAGAGTTTGAGAGGGAAAGTTCTTCCGTTTTTTATTATTACAATGTAGCGGAATAAATACCACTGGCTACATTTGTAGACAAAACTCCGCTCCTGTTTTTGTTTTTTCTCTTTTTCCCCTGGAGGCCTGATTGTTGCTGGCTGGAAGTCTTTTGTCTTGTTTTTTTTTTTTTTCTTCTAACAAAGCCTGCTTAGGCGGAAACATGGCACTGAGGCTTGTGAAGTCAGACAAACAAATAGGTGGGGGGGATTCCCCCACTAAGAATTTAAAGGAACAAGTTTTAACTCTTCAGTCCCAGAAACCTGATTTTAATATAATAGAATTTCTCTTAGAGGAGATTGAAAGAAGGGATGAGATTGTGAATCAGCAACTTGAAAAATTTAAGCAGGAAACTAAGGAATTGGTGAAATCCAAGTTTGATTTTTTGCAGCAAAAAATTTTAAAAGTGTCAGAATTCATGATTCGGTTGGATACAAATACTAATTTACTAGAGTCAAAAATGGATGAAATTCAAGATAAATTGGACAATAGAATTCAAAAAATTGAAAATGATTTGTTAAATATTCAGGATTATAGTTCAGAAGAAAAATTTAAAATGGATGCTGACCAAAAGTCTGGTAATGTAGAAAATCTGCAACAGAGGATTGAAAAAGAGGTTCTAAAGATACAATATAATTTCACAGAATATGCAATAAGACTTAGAGGTTTGCAGGAAAATAACAGAGATGACTTAAGGAAAATATCTTCTGAATTTCTAGCTGGGATTTTAAAGATTCAACCTGAGGAAGTGTTTTGTAGGATTGACAGAGCTTATCGAATAAACTCCTGGACTGCCAAGCAAAGGCAATTGCCTAGAGATGTGGTAATCTATTTTTCAGATAAAGAAATTAGGAATAAAATTGTGCAAAATTCCTTCAATTCTAATTTGCAATTGTATGGAAGAAAGATTTGGATTTACAAGGAACTCCCACCTAAGATATTAATGGAAAGGAAGAAATTTGGCTTTCTGGTGTCTGAGTTAAAAAGGAGAAATATTCAATTCCGGTGGGACGTCCCAGTTGGTATTATATTGAGATATCAAGGAGAAAGATACCAGTTAAATACTGTTGAAAGAGCAGAAGAATTTTATCAAAATAGGTTGAAAATGAATTTAACGTCTTCAGATATAATACAGGATAAGCAGAAGGAGCTGGAACTAAAGACAGAGACTGTACCAGATAAATTGCCTTTGGATTTATCGGATACCCCAGCTGGATTATCTACAAATTTGAGAGAAGTGCCATCTGATTTTAATGTGATGACTTATCAAGGCAAGGACAAGCATGGAAACCAATTAGAGGATATACAAGGGATAAAAAAGAAACGCGAGACACAAAAAATTAGGATGGAAGTCAAACCCACAAAAAGAAAACAAAAAAAGAAACAGGTTGTATAAAAATAGAAATTTCTAACCCAAGCAACAGTGAAGCCAGTGATTTTAAAATATGAATGATTATGTGAAAACATAGAGGAGGCGACATATTGGTCAATATCATCCTGAGGATAGTGGCAGATCTCTGCATTGCCGTAATTTTGGGACATGGAAAGAGCCTCAAATTGATGGTTTTGAATTATCTACTTTGAAACTTCTTTTTGTGTTGATAAATATATTATAATTATCTTGAATTATAAGGCAAGAGAATCACATTGGGACATGCAGAAGATCGGGTTGTTACCCAATACGATGATGGAAATTAATAATCCTGATGAAACCCACAATTATTATTATATGGAATATAATTATAATGTCACTCGGGTGGTTGTTTTTACTTTTATATATATAAGAAGATGTTTACTACTGATGGGGGCAGATATGATTGGAGATCTTGAATAAAATGTTGCATCAGCAAGCTATGTTACCCTATTATGGATGTTGGTTTTAACAATCCAGTGGAAAGACTTCAAGAAGATATTATATGGACTATAAATTTAAAGTTATTGTCTTTTCTTTTTTTATTTAGATATAATGGAATATATATATATATATATATTTAAGTAGTGTGGGCAGTGAATTAAAGATATCAAGAATTGTTGTGTATGGTAAATTTGTAAGACAGTGGGTGAATAAGCTAGCTACAGACTGATTAGTTTAAGAAAAGGGATTTTTAAGTGATACATTTAGGGGAGTGGAGGAAATGGATAGAGTGGAATAAATGTTAAATTAGATTTTATGGGGAGCCCGCTTTGAAATGTTATTAAAGTAGGATTTATCGTATAGTTTTAAAGTGGAAGGTGGTTTTGAATTGTTGCAATAATGTATAGATATAAAACACTATTATGCTAAATTAGAAGTTATTTTATAATAGTTATAGTATAATGTGTTTGTTTTTTTTTTGTTTTTTTTCTCTTCTTCTTTTTTGAAATGTATGGATAAAGGGGGATTTATAATACTTTTAGTAAGTAAAGGTCAGTATTTTGAGGAGGGAGTAAGTAATCTGTTATGAATTAGGGTTTTTTTTTGTTACGAAGAAGTCACAGGGGGGGAAGGGTGGGGAGGGGGGGTTAGGGAGGGGGGGGAGGGGGGGAAAAAGGGGGAAAAATTTGTATTTGAAAACCTTTTCAATAAAAAAAAAATGATTAGGGGACTGGAGGCTAAAACATATGAAGAACGATTGCAGGAACTGGGTATGCCTAGTTTAATGAAGAGAAGGACTAGGGGAGACATGGTAGCAGTGTTCCAATATCTCAGGGGTTGCCACAAGGAAGAGGGATTCAAACTATTCTTCAAAGCACCTGAGGGTAGAACAAGAAGCAATAGGTGGAAACTAATCAAGGAGAGATGCAATTTAGAACTAAGGAGAAATTTCCTGACAGTTAGAACAATTAATAAATGGAACAACTTGCCTGAAGAAGTTGTGAATGCTCCAACATTGGAAATTTTTAAGAAGATGTTGGGTAAACATTTGTCTGAAGTGGTGTAGGGTTTCCTGCCTGGGCAGGGGGTTGGACTAGAAGACTTCCAAGGTCCCTTCCAACTCTGTTTATTCTATTCTGTTCTGTTCTGTTCTGTTCTGTTCTGTTCTATTCTATTCTAAGGTTCAAGTGCTTGCCCAGCACCTGCATGTCCATCACATGGTCTAATCATCTACTGGCCAAACTGAAGACACCTCCCAGTCATCCGACTCCAGGTGCCAGGGCACTGCATCCCTGACTCTCTGAGAAAGGAATGTTATTTTGACTACATATCATCTACACGCTGTGCAATCCCCCCTCCCATTTTCCCACAGAAGAAGATGTGGCAGGCCTAAAGGCCCAAATGTAAAAGATGGCTTCCAGGTCTGACAAGGATCTTATGATGGGTCTTGTGATAAGTCAGGTGTGGTCATCAGTGGGAGTGATGGGTTTTGTGATGGGGAGATTACATCAGGTGAGGGTCATTAGGAGGTTAATGCTGGTTGGGGGGGGATTGCGTGGTTGAATGAGGTCAGTGCTATCTCTGGTTGGCTGTGCAGTTGATTTGGATTCTGAGGATTTTGTAGGCTGGTTGTAGATCAATGTGTCTGTTGATAGAATTGCTTGTGGAGTTGTGCATCTTAAGTTAACTCCAGAAAGGGGCATCTTAATTTTAATCCATAATAAGTAACTGATGGAAGCATGTTATCAGATTTGTATGCAAACTGTTCAGGATGTCTATATTGATTTTATTCTACATCTGGATTCTATACAGTGTTGTACATAAAACCCAATTTGAATCCATATTAACTAGAATCTGAATATTATCTAAACAAACAACTTAAATTGGATCAGAGCTCAGCTGAGTCTCATCCATCAGCTATGGGATGCCCAACCTTCTACTAAAATAATGTTACATTAAAGGCATTACTGGAAATTGGGGAAAAAAAGTTCCCAAGCTCTGTTGTTCAAAGATCAACATGTTGGAGATAGCTCCATCAGAGAGCATACTAAAAAACTCACCTTATTTCATCCTGTGTGACATCCTGACCCAAATGAGGTCTGCAAGAAATCACAAAGGAAATTTAAAAAGATAAAATAACCAAAATCATATATTAACATCAAATCCCACCAGACTTTTTCATTCCTAAAAATTGGAAAATCTTGAGATTTGTTAATCTCTTTATATTTAGGGCATAAAAAAGGAATGTTATCTTGGCAGCTGCCGCAAGGTCAGGGTGAAATCCAGCAGGTTCTGACAGGTTCTGGAGAACCGATAGCTGAAATTTTGAGCAGTTTGGAAAACCGGTAGCGGAAATTTTGAGTAGTTCAGAGAACCATTAAATACCACCTCTGGCTGGCCCCAGAGTGGGGTGGGAATGGAGATTTTGCAATATCCTTCCCCCAGGAGTGGTTTAGGGAATGGGATTTTGCAGTATCCTTCCCTGGAGTGGGGTGAGAATGGAGATTTTGCAATATCCTTCCCCTGCCACACCCACCAAGCCACACTCACAGAACCGATAGTAAAATAAAATTGGATTTCACTACTGAGTAAGGTCCATTTGAAGGGTTGTCACAGACCACTTGTGCTCCCAAGATTAGAAACATGTATGTAATTTACAGTATTGGGCAAATCCAGAATAGTCTAGGAAACGAGTATGATTTATACAACAAACTAAAATGTTGCATCTTATTAGGCCATGATCAATATATCATCTCACTTTTAGTTATGGGCATCACAGCATGGAAGATAGGCATCTGGGGTGGAAACTGGGTGAGACATTCATGAAAGAAATATCCAGACTTCTTTCCTATCTCTGAGCTTGTTTGTTTTTTTAGCAGACATTTCATTACCCAAATTAGGTAACATCATCAGTGGGTAATGAAATGTCTGCAAGAAAACAACCAAGATCAGAGAGCACCAAGGACCTTCATTTCAACTCTGAGCTACAAATATTGGTTCTTCAGTATCTTTTTAAAATCCTCTCATCAAGTGGGATTCTCTAGAGAGAAGCTCTCATTCTCTTTTATCCTATTCTTCTCTCCTTATTCAAAGGAGGCAGCCACTTCACATTTACCCCAAGCTTGTCTGCCTGTTAGCTACTGCCATCCCATACTTTCAAGATATTTTTAGTTTATAATGAGACCAAATGTCTCAAGCAACTATCAGTGTCCAAAATTATATGTCAGACTACTGTAGATGATTAAAGGCATTCATCAAGGTTTGCTAAAAATGCTGATAATTGTGGATCGATTATGAGTAAAACTTAGGGTATTTCCTATCATTATTAAGACCTCCTCCATAGACTTTAAGGGAATCTTGTGAATTACAAAATAGTTAAATTATAATGGCCAAGTCGTAGTAACTGGTTAGAAAGGTGTTTCTGAATTTAAGGTGAACACATTCCCACACTTCTCCTCCACCATAAAATAATAGACAAAAGAAAAAATTGTAACATGGAAAAAATGTATTTGTAATTGCCTAGCTTTCCTACTTAACTAGGGTTTCCAACTCTTAATATAACTTATCCAGGCAGTCCCTTCCCCAAAAAGTATATAACACCCTTGTGTCAGCGTTCCAAGTAACACACCCACTGAAGACAGAACTCTGAGGCAGGTAGATTCCTCAAAGAACATGTTGATTGGATACATCATATCAGCACAGCCGGTGAAAACCAACTCTAACAGTTCCCAGTTTTCACCTAATTAAAAAAGTAAAATCCCCTCTCCCAGATGTCACCGGTCACATTGGATGGCAGGCTCTACTACCACACAAATGGTAGTAACAAATTTTACATTTCACCACTGCCCTAAATCACCCAAACATCCACACAACAGACTAAGTAATGCTGTCCAACAGTTTACAGGTGGCCCTTTAGTTCATTGTTGAGTGCAATTATAACTCTGGGATAAAAACTATTCAGAAAATGTGTGGTCCGAGTTTTAATTGTTCTGTATCTTCTGCCAGAAGGCAACAGATAGATAGATAGATAGATAGATAGATAGATAGATAGATAGATAGATAGATAGATAGATTATAAACATATGCAAATGTATATAGTCTCTCACACAAATAGAAACATAAGCATCTGTTGATCAGAGCTCACATTTTAGAAAGTACACCCACCAAAATACCATTGAATGAAGGAATGGTTAAAAATTCTTTGCCAGGAAAACTAGGCATTACATTCATGAAATTAAGTCATTTCCCCATCTGCACATGCATATATTCTATGGTGTAAACGAAGTGGCCACGTGCTGGGAAGAAGAGACTAGAAATCTCAGCTCAGCAAGCATAAACTTACTGCTAACTGGAAGAGATCCAATTGACTTCAATGGCTTTTATTCTCAGTTAAGTATCTATGTGCTGCTGCTTATACTTGGATTTATTTAGCATATCTTATTCTGTGTAAATTATAGTAGAAACTGGAGAAAACAAAATCCTTGATCCACCGAGCTGCTTCTTTCATCCTACTTGCGATGTGCAGATAGGTTGATAGAGACATTGCGATTACTAGCACACAAAAGACAATGAAAGAAGGCCAAGGCTGATGTATTCATCTCAGGACCCTTTGAAGTTAAAGTGGAGGCTTTTTCACTCCTGCCTTTGTTTCAGCTACTTGCTTTCATGATTTGTGCAAGCTACCTACTTACTCCTTTCAAAATCATCTTCTCTGGCTGCATTCGCCAGAGATGAGGAGAGCAAAACTGGCATCTTTGCTCCCCTCAAATGGTTCATTTTCAAATTGCTTATTTTCCACAACATCTTCCTCTGTTACTATATTATGAGAGAATCCAAAATGTGCTATTGGATTCAATTGGCCCTGGTAGTTTCTATCCGAATTGACTCACAATATGCGATAATCTGAAATTGTGGTGCAATAACAGGTGGTGATTTACAGACTGCCAAGGTCTCTTGATATGCCATGCCAGCCTTGAATTCTTCCAACATGCATTGAAAGTATTCCAGGCTTGGGTGGCTTCTACCAAGACTGGGGGCAATCCTGACATTACCCAACGTTGGCCAATACCGTGGGAGAACCCTTCTTTTGCATGAGTGGTCAAAGCAATTCCAGATCGCATAATCTGTTTCATGGAAGCAAAGTGGGTGACATCTATGTTTCAACAAAGTGAACTGGACCATTTCCATGGCTCAGATCATTTCATTTAAGTGAATCTGTGTTATTTCTCACTGGTCTGGTTGTCAGCACTGGATAGTTATGCATTTGTATCTCTGGCAAGTACATTTATTCCAGTTGCTTTGCTACTCAGTCATATCATGATATGAATAATGTTTGACTTCAAAGGTTGGCTCGTTGTAGTTGAAAAACTATCTGTTCAAAGAAGCTTTTCAAAAGATGAGATTGCAGATGATTCTAGGTTGGGGATCAGGAAGAAATAAAGCATCCCTCTGTTTAATAAGAAAAACAGTCATAAAGTGTAAAAGAAATACTGTAAATTGGATAAACATAAATATTAGATTTAATATGAATATTAGAACATAGGGATGTAGGCAAAAAATTGCCTGAAGCTCTATAAAATAAATACATCTTTTAGTAATAGTAATAGTAGTAGTAGTACCCTGTTTCCCCCAAAATAAGACATTCCCTGATAATAAACCCAATCGGGCTTTTGAGCGCATGGCAATAAGGCCAAGCGCTTATTTCAGGATTCAAAAAATATAAGACAGGGTCTTATTTTCAGGGAAACATGGTAGTAGTAGTAGTAGTAGTAGTTTACTTTATTGTCATTGCACTTTGTACAATGAAATTAAATGCCATCTTCAGTGTACATTATAACTATAAAAATAAAACACAAACACACATCCTTCACATTCTATATAATTGAATTGAAAACCCGATATTGCATTAATATTGCACTATACAGTAGAATTCAATATAGTTACTGCCCTGGGATAGAAGCTGTTTTTCAGCTTCTTTGTCCTTGTTTTTATTATCCTGTACCATCTGCCAGATGGTAACAGTTCAAAGAAAGGGTGCCCAGGATGAGATGGATCTTTAAGAATGTTTTGAATTTTCTTAAAGCAGCAGGAATTATAAAGCTCTTCCAAAGAGGGGAGAGGGCAGCCAATGATCCTCTGGGCAATGACGTTGACCCTCTGGAATGCTGTCCTATTTGCCACTATGCAATTGGCAACCCATACACAGGTGCAGTAGGTTAAAATATTCTCTATGGTGCAGCCGTAGAAGGTCACCAGCAGTTTTTCATTCAGTTGTTGTTTCCTGAGAAATCTCAGGTAGTATAATATCTGCTGGGTCCGTTTGACCCAGCAGATGTAAGTGCCCCAAGCCAGGTCCTCTTTTATGATAACACCCAGAAACTTAAAACTGGCCACTTGCTCCATTCGGTCTCCATTGATAAGCAAGGGCTGGATGTCTGATCTATTCCTTCTATTTCAAGGGATTACTAATGTCTTTAAGATCTTCTGATGAAGTCTTAATCTAGATCAGGGTGTCAAACTCGATTTCATTGAGGGCCGCATCAGGGTTGTGTTTGATCTCGGGAGGCCAAGGTGAGCAGAGCCAGAGTGGGCATGACCAGCTCGACATCACTCAAATCAGGGGCGTCTGTGGTGGCCCAAGCGCTCTGCCAGTAAAAAATGAGCTCCCAAGCTCTGTTTTTGCCTGCCACAGCCTCCTGCAAATCTTTGCCAGGGAAAAGCATGCGGCCCTCCCAAGTTCCGTTTTCGCTGGCACAAGCACCGTGGGCTGGTCCTTTGCTGTTTTCAGGGTGGCCCCGCGGGACAGATCTAAGTACCCTATGTGCCAGATCCAGGCCCCGGGCCTGAATTTGACACCCCTAATCTAGATTCAATTATATAATGCTTAGATGCTAAATAAATTTTCCACCCACTGTCTTAGAAATCTCTATTAGTTTAGCCTTTTACATTCTGTTTTAATCTACTCAGCTTGCCCTGAGTGGACTCACTCATTCAGAGATTTATTTCTGTGGATTTCAAGGAAATAGACTTACCAAATAGTTTCCTGCCTAGTCTTTAACTACTGTAGACATTGGCAGATACAACCTCAAAGCATTTATTATATCTTGTGCCTTCAGATTATGCCCTTGTTCATTGTGAACAGGGCACCAGAAAAAAAAATCACAGAGCTGCAGAGAACCATAGAAAGAGCTTAACTGTTTTGTCCAAGGTTAAATGAATTTTGTCTTAAATGCAGCTGAGAATATCTGTCTCAAATGGAATCACCAATCATTTGCTGAATCTCAAATTAGTACACATAGGAACTCAGGCAAAACCACAAAAGGATAACAAAAGAGAAAATGGTTATCATGACCTTTGCTCTGTACAATCCAAAAGTCAAGTTGATTTTCTATTTGGGGAGCCATGGCTAAATTAATGTTACATATTGCAGTCAAGTGCTTGAAATGTTCAAGTCCCTCTGCATTACCTACTAGTTCAACTATGAAGTAGAAATGTGTCAAAATTTGTCTGTCCTTGCCATCTATTCTAAAGAAATAGTAAGGCCTCTGAAAATGTACATCTATTGGATATATGTAATATGTGGTTTATTGAAAACTAGTGGCAGTGCATGATGGTACATCAGGGATTGAATATCCTCCTCCCCATCCACCACCCACCCCGTTGCTCAATTTCTTTTACTACCTAGCTGAATGCAGAAACAGGATTATCAAATGCTCAGCAGTCCACCATGCATGAACTATAGCAAAGGGACTATATGTTGTGGTCCGCCAGCAGCCTGAGGACCTGGCAGTGGAATCAGACAGCGATGAGGCTGACATAGAACAGGGGCCAGTCCTGGAGGCTGGGGAAGGCCCAGATGAGAGATGGGGCCTGGGCCATCGGGGAGTGATGTGAGGACTCCGGAGCCTCCAGAGGCTGACAGTAGAGAGGCAGAGGAACAGGCAGAGCCTGTTCCTAGTGCACATATGAGAAGAGCTGCCAGAAGGCAAGAAACTCTACAGCAAAGAGGATGATTCAGGAATAGGGCCAAGAGATGATTGGCCCCTCCCATAAGGCTTAAAAGACTAGCAATGGCTCTTGGGCTCTTTGTTGGAAAACAACGTTGATAGACTTGTCTTGCTGCACTTATCTCTGGTCGGCGTCTTCTGCTTCTGAACTTTTGCCAAGAGAAGCCTTTGGCAGTTTGCCTAATTATACCAAGGTTGGTGATTAGACTGAAGAATTTGTATTAAGAAGAATTTGTTTTAATTTAGTTTGGACTACACTGAGAATGAGTTCATTCTCTGCTGTTCTAATAAAATATGTTTGTTTTGGAACTGTTTGCATCTAATACTACCTACTTATGCCTGGGTCACAACACTATGTAAAATTCTTCCTTTGGATGAAAAAATTGACCTAGCTATCCATGTATGACCTGCACTCCTTCGTCCCCACATTTGGAGATACTTAAATTAAGGATCATATGTTAATACCAGCTTTAAGGCTGCAGAAAATAATTTTGTTTTAGAAAACAATAAACTAACTAATCAATGCTGGGAAGTTACCGGGCTCTTAGGATAAAATTCAGAATTCTGTTTGGATTTTAAGCAAATATTGAAGTCCTATTAAGTAGCGATTTATTCTATGCAATCAAGATTGTGAGGAAGGAGAATCTTACTTCCATGTTCTCAACACATTCATGGCACATTTAGACAATAAAGGTGGTATAAAAGTAAAGTTTTAAAAAAGGAAATTAAAAAATACTACAGTTCTATGGATATATTATTATTTTTTTTTGATTTTTTGTGTCACATTCTCAAGGTCTGTCTGGGAAAATCCCTGCAGTTGTCTTGGCAAAGTTTTTCAGAAGTGGTTTGTCATTGCCTCCTTTTAGAAAGGGTTTGACATTGCCTAGATGACCTCCAAGGTCCCTTCCAACACTGTTATTCTATGCTTCTACTCTTCCTTCTTAGAACTGAGACAGAGATTGATTGGCTTTGTGTCTAAGGCAGTACTAGAACTCACAAACTCTAGCCTGATGCCTTAAAACCAGTACACCAAACTCTCATTGGCATCTTAGTTATCAGCAAATTGAGATGGACCGGGACTGGAAACTTTGAGTCAGAAGATCACACTATTCAGAATATGAAAAAAGAAGGAAGGAACAGCGTGGCTTTCATAGTCATTTTGGAAATAATCAGTATACAGTAATTTTGAAATAAATACAATGCATCTTGTCCAGAGGTGAGTTTCAGCAGGTTCTGATCAGTTCTGGAGAACCGGTAACGGAAATTTTGAGTAGTTTGGAGAACCGGTAGTAAAAATTCTGACTGGCCCCGTCCCCATCTCTTCTCTGCCTCCCAAGTCCCAGCTGATCGGGAGGAAATGGGGATTTTGCAGTATCCTTCCCCTGGATTGGAGAGGGAATGGAGATTTTACAGTATCCTTCCTCTGCCATGCCCACCAAGCCACACTCACCAAACCATGCCATGCCCACCAAGCCACACCCACAGAACCGGTAGTAAAAAAATTTGAAACCCACCACTGATCTTATCAGTGCTTTTTTTTTTTTTTTTTTTAATTTAGCTAGAAATTTAGACTGGATGTTGCTAGAAAGTGAGGGCAGCTTTAAAACAGAAGAGTATCCTTTTTGAATTAGGACATAGGGCACCCTAGGCATTAAACAGGAGAACAATGTGCACTCAGCAATATTGTTTTTATAGGAGAGAATATAATTGAGAGGAATGTTAATCTTGTTAAGCATTAAGATTGCTTTGGAGTTCTTTATGTTTTAATAATAACAGTTAAAAAAAAGTAGCATAAGCTATTGTGTGTTGCTGGAGAGAACAATACTTTGCACCGATGCCAGTCCTCTAGGAAATTTGCTTTTCATCTTGTCACTCTATGAACGCTTCAAATATCAATGCTTAATTGTTTCTGAACCATTGGCTTGGGAGGTTGACTTTTCTTTCTTTTTACAGTCCCAAGTGGCAAAGTAATTCCAAGGGAAATAGCACAATTAAAAGGAAAAATGGGAAAGCATATTGTACAGTGGAGATGGGAGAGGGCATGGCAAAGAATGAATACTGAGATAAACAAATCACAAGCGTAGAGAGAAACCAGCGTGGAATAAAATCCTAAAAGAACATAGCACTTTGCATCCAGGGATGGAACTAGTTACAAATGATAAATTTGTTTTGCAGCTCTAGAAAGTGCATTGGTAAGGTTCACTTGAGTTCCCATTCATTCATTTCATTTATCAATTATACAAGGTGCCTAGCAACTTTATTACTTTTCAATTGGAATAATACATATTCAACAATATTGAACAAAAGAGTCAGCACAAATGGCCACTGTTCAAAGATAAAGGGATTTATTGTCTTATGTCTATGGAGACAATGGAGATGATCTCTGCTCCGGCAGTTCAAGTCCTAGCACTGCATGGTAGAATGAGCTCTCATAACTTGTCTCAGGTTCTGCCCACCTAGCAGTTCCAAAGCATGCTACATGTGAGTAGAGAAATGGTACTACTTTGGTGGGAAACATGGCAGCATTTTGTGCAGACGGTCGGATCCTTCTAAGTGCTAGACCTGCTGGTGCTGGACCTCACCCAATTGCAAGATGACAAGAGTGGTGAGAGAAGGCCCCAGAATACACTGCAGGATACCACTTGTCTTTCTGGTGTAAGGTGACCAGACGTCCCGCTTTTGGCGGGACAGTCCCGATTTTTAGCAATTTGTCCCGCGTCCCGCAGTGTTTCAAAAAAGTCCCGATTTTTCATTCTGCCTCCTGAGTCCCGCTGCCTCTTAAGCCCCAGCTGATGGCTAGAAGAAAAAAAAACTGTTTAAACTCTTGCCCGGGGCTTCAAAGGGCCGCCCTACAGGAAATCAGTGTAAAGAGTTCCTGAAGCAATTTTTTTTCCCCCTAGCTAAGCTGCAGAAACGAAACCGAAACCAGGATCTTTGGTGCAACGTGACAAAATGAGGCAGAGAGAGATTTATTTTTATTTTTATTTTTCCTCCCCAAAAAAGGTAGGTGAAAAACTGCAAACAATGGGAAATTTAGGAGGAGAGTTCAAGATTTTAAAACACAAAAGAAAAAAAAGCTGTATTTAACTAGGAAATTGTAATAATTGAGATACTATTAATTGTATATTGTGTTGAAAGCAGAAATGGTTAAGTTGTGGTTCAGAGGAATATATGGGGGAAATTATTTGGTTTATTATTATTGGTAAATATAATTAATTGATTTGTAAGAAATTGGATTGCATGGAAATAATTGGAATATTCATGTTCATATTGATTAATATACAAAAAAGATAGTTTTATAACTAATTGATTTATATTAAAATGTTGAATTTGTATTAAACAACTGTATTACATAATTACATAATTAAACAATGTGAGGATGGATATAAAAATAGATGACAATGGGAAGGGGTATAATATAGAATAGAAGGGAAAAATTGAATTTGATTAAGATTAGAGATGAGGATGAAGGGTAATATTGGTTTTTTTAAAAAAATAGATGAGGAATAAATATGGCAAAAAGGAAATATAGAAATTGTAAATTTAATTGAAGTGACTAAACACTGTTTAAATTTGTGAACCGGCCAAATACTCTGTTCAAAGAAAATACATTGTATGTTTGTATGTGTATTTCTAATTATTGTTATTTATTCATATTTGTTCTTTTTTATTCTTTAAAGTTTAACAATTCATTCTTTATCTTAATATCTTTATATTTGTTTGGGGTTGGCTTTCTTCCCTTTCATCTTTTTTATTGTACAGCAATCTTTCTCCTCAAACCTACCACCTCTCTCTTTTCTTTCCTTCTTACTTTCTCTTCCTCCCCTTCTTCTTCTCCTCCCTACTTCCTCTTCCTTTCTCCTTCTCCTCCTCTCTTCCTCCCCCTCTTACCTTCACTCCTACTCTCATTTCCCTTCCTTTCCTTCATCCCTCTCTATTGCTGTATCCTTTTATGCATATGGACTACTCAGAGGGCTGAAAAAGTTATTTTTGACTGGTCCTCGCACTTTTGACCAGTCCTCAAACTTACGACTGTCTTCACATTTTACTTTTTTTGCCCTATCTTATCACCATGGTGAAGAGAAGCAGTTGTGAAATGAGTGACATGGTTGTTAAGGATGCTGCATGGGCATAAATGTGAGGATGGTCATAAGTGTGAGGACCAGTCAAAAGTGCGAGGACCTGTCAGAAATGACTTTTTTCAGCCCTCTGGTTAGTCCTTTTGTGCATATGGACTACTCAGAGGGCTGAAAAAGTTATTTTTGACTGGTCCTCACACTTTTGACCAGTCCTCGAACTTACGACTGTCCTCACATTTTACATTTTTGCCCTATCTTGTCACCATGGTGAAGAGAAGCAGTTGTGAAATGAGTGACATGGTTGTTAAGAATACTGCACGGGCATAAATGTGAGGATGGTCATAAGTGTGAGGACCAGTCAAAAGTGTGAGGACCTGTCAGAAATGACTTTTCAGCCCTCTGAGTAGTCCCTATACACATAGCCATGGCCACCTGATCACATGACCAGCTAGCTACGCCCACCCAGTCACATGGCCTCCAAGCCACGCCCACACAATAAGTCACGCCCACAATGGTGTCCTTCTTACCAATGTTAAAATCTGTTCACCTTACCCTATACACATAGCCATGGCCACCCGGTCACATGACCAGCTAGCCACGCCCACCCAGTCACACGACCAGCTAGCCACACCCACCCAGTCACATGACCAGCTAGCCACGCCCACAAAATAAGCCACGCCCACAATGTCCCTCTTTACCAATGTTAAAATCTGGTCACCTTATTCTGGTGTGGAATTAGTTCATCCCCTGAGATGACCATGAATGTTCTGACCTAGGCCTCCTGGGTCAGTAAAACACACAAGCAGTCCCAAAAACTTGTTTTATTTTAGCAGTTGTGAATTCTGTTCATTCACAGATGAGTCCCAAAGAGTCCTTTGGGATAAGGCTGATAATCACCCACCTTTATCTCCCTTGATACACTGCCAAAGACTTAATTGGCAAAGCCACACAGAGTCCAGAATTAAACAGAGCTTCAGACTTTAAACTGAACAGAATTAACAATGTTGCTTCCTGCAAAGGCCCACGTGCCTTTGCTCCTCTTTTAAGTCTTATGGGAGGGGCCAATCATCTCCAAGCCCTACTCCCGAATCATCCCTTTTGTTTTAACTGTTCTTGCCTTCTGGCAGCTCTGCACATGTGCGCACTGGGAACAGGCTTCCCCTGTTCCTCTGCCTCACTGAGGTCGAACTCTGGAGGCTCCAGAGGCAGTAGGTACCTCCCAAATGGCCCTTTCTCTGCCTCTGATGCAGAGCCCTTGTCCGAGCCTTCCCCAGACTCCAGGACTGGCCCATGTTCTTCCCCAGCCTCCTCACTGTCCGAATCTGCTGCCAGCTCTGCAGCTGGTGCACCACAACACTGGATAGCACATGAATAAAAAGTACTAGCACTCTTCAACAGCCAAATAACTACTATGTACTAAGATTCTAGTTTCCAGGTTAATTGTAGTTTCCAGGTTAATTGTAGCTTCGCCATGCGCTAAATAAAATATATTAAGAATATCGAGACTACTGGATTGGGAGAAGCTAAGTGACTGCAACTGAATCTATTATTGGAAAACCAGAAGAGTTTATAAGGTCTGAGATTAGCAGTTGGGTAAAATATTTGGAATTTATATAAAGCAAACAAAAAGTCCAGATCTCTAAGTACAGTATGTAAAAAAAAAAAAAAAAAGAACTCTTGATTCCTATAAAGTATGTCAGAGACATCCATCACATGTCCTTTTTTTGCTGCCTATCTCAGGGGTGAAATCCAGCAGGTTCTGACAGGTTCTGGAGAACCGGTAGCAGAAATTTTGAGTAGTTCAGAGAACCGGCATCTCTGCCTGGCCCCAGAGTGGGGTGGGAATAGGGATTTTGCAATAACTTTACCCTGCCACACCCACCAAGTCACACCCACCAAACCACACCACGCCCACCAACCACAGAACTGGTAGTAAAAAAATTTGGATTTCACCACTGTGCCTATCATCTTTAACAGAAAGAACCACACAAATAAATGTCTCAGAACATATAATTCTAGAATACAATAATAATTTTTTTAAAAAATCATGCTTATGACCACAGGTAATGATTCAACTTTTGAAGAAACTTGGTGAAAGGAATTTTTTTTTTTCCTTCTTCTAAACAAGGTGGAAAAAATTAAGAGAATGTTGCTTGAGGTTGTATTGTCCAAACTGTATGGCTCTAACTATAGTGCCTCATTCTACAATTTGCCACCAAATTAAGATCTCTTTCCCCTAAAAGGAGGAAGGATATTATAATGATTTATAGAAGGGCATTCAATGGTTAATAGGTTTGTATTTATGAAGTAAGTGTTCTTTCAAGAAAGTTTATTTTATTACAAAATTCCTTTATGACTTCTCCACCCAACATCCCAAATTCTCACTGACAACATACAGTTCCATCCATTTTTGTGGTGGCTTCCATTTTCTGAGTAAACCATCCAGTAGGATAAACACAGATTCATTAATTTGGTGAAGTCTTAATGTGAGGACATTTACCTACTTCATAATTGTGAATCAAAAGGTAAAAAAGAAATAGGCCGCAGTTGCAGCTGGCTGTGGATAGATGTTCTGATTCTTTTGACTGTTGGCTGTCACTCAAGCTGATATTCTGCAAAATGAATGCTTTTTATACTCTGATTTAACCAGCTCTCTAAACTGCCTATGACCCAACCTCCCAAGTGTCAAATTGTAATCTTTCCAAGGAAGTACTATAACCTTTATTCTGAGCAGGCCTCAATCATGTAATTGCTTTTGAAACTGATTTTTCTCATAACTAAAGAATTAGTCTGTATTGTTCCATTCTACCACTATCTTGTTAAAGTGTTTGCACACATCTGAAATACAGTATGTCTTTTCACTTTCAATCTAGACCGGGGCTGATGAAATTCTATAGATTAATCATGAGTTAAATCAATTTGAAAACTGAAAGGGAAGAACCAGACTTACTAGTTTGACTCTTCTGTTTCCTTTTCCAGTTTCTCCACCATCGTAGAAAAACTGACAGCACTAATAATTTGTTTGGCAGTGCCGTGCCCACGCTCGGGAAAAACCACATGTTCCTCTTCAACATCTAGCACAAACAGTGTGAAATTTAGCAGACCAATCCAAGACGATTATGATGCTTCTCTTTTTGCGGTGTTATTTATAAGAAATGATCAAGGAAAGTGATGTAAAGCTCAAACAGCAAGGTAAAATGTGGATAATACATTTTACAAAGAGGTTTGGTCCGTCATTAAAGATTAAAAATATATTATTGTATATATTTTTACAGATAGAATTCTGCTCCATCAAATATATATAGTACTTTAGCACAATTTATTTATTAGTGAATCATTAAAAATATACATACAAACTATTTATTCCTTTACTTATAAGGTTTTCTTCTAGGAGATCAAGCTTGTGATCTCCTAGAAGAAAACTTTATAAGTAAAGTAATAAATAGTTTGTGTACAAAGATATACAAAGATTCACACAAATATGGACATATGTACAGTCTATCCTTTGTATGAAACAGCCTCATTAGATAGCAACATCAAGACAAATCTGCCTTGGAAGCTAACTATAGTTGGATCTGCTCAGAACGTGGATCAGTAACTACCAAGGATATCATGATGGTATTATTAGGTTGGAAATAACAAAGACAATAGCAACGTGTTGTTGTTGTTTTGAACTATTTCCAAGTAAACTGAATAAACATTTCCATAAATGGCATGTCATATAAGGAGCAATTTATGAATTGCATACCTAAAAATACTTGGCAGAGCTACAACAAAAGAGGCAAAAACTAGATTTAATTAACTGAGAGCTAATTAAGAGAATTAGTCTTTGGTGATGCATTTCTCTGCCATCATTTAAAAATATGATTTCATAAGAACAGAACAACAAAACTGATACAGTGTTCTGTATGATATTAATGTTTTCACTGTCCATGAAGCTTTTGTGCTGTATCTCTTGCTTCATAAAATAGCCTTCTCCCAAAGTGAGTTTGGCTTCATCCTTTTTAACTTACTGGGAATCCCTCAAGTCCGGTTGTATCGTAAGGCTTGGGGACCTCAGGCGACAAGAAAAATATTGAGATTGCTCCAATATTTAATTAATAGTAGTAAGTAAGTAACCAGTTGTTCACCCAAACTCTTTTTATTTTAGTTTTGTACTTTTTATAATTTAAAAAAAATATATATGAATAACATTAATATGAATGTGTGTGTGTGTGTGTAAGTTTCTTGTATGTCATCCAGAGTCATTTGATTATGAGCTGGGCAGCCATATCAATATGACAAATAAATAATTAAATACGCTATAAAAATTATTGTGCCGGTATGCTTTCATTTATTTGGTTTGATCATTGACTGTAATAAAGCAACTAACTCAAATTTAGTCAAGCAGGTTCTTTAATTTAGTGTGTAATTGCTTATATCTGTGTGAAAAGTAGGCCTCTCTTATTTCCTAAAACAGAGAAATACACAATGTTATTCAGGTCAAGGACCATTTTTGGCATAAAAGGGGCAATCCATGAATTACATTCTTAAAAGTGCAGCAGTTGGCAGGACCACAGCAAAAGAGACAAAAAAACAACAACAAAAAACCTAAATTTAATTTACATTTAATTAAAATTAAATATAGTCAAGATGATTACTCTCCGGTGATACATTTAAGTTTTTTTTTCTTTTCCATCATATTTAAAATTATTATTTGATAATAACATGTGGATGCTCAATGACCAGAAATCAAATTAGTCAGATTATGGGAAAATTAGACTCTAGGATCCTAGGAAAATCACTTTCCCCATGTTCTTTTCCAAAATAATTTATATCATGCTACAGATAGTTCCTTTCCTTTCCTTTCCTTTCCTTTCCTTTCCTTTCCTTTCCTTTCCTTTCCTTTCCTTTCCTTTCCTTTCCTTTCTTTCCTTTCTTTCCTTTCCTTTCCTTTCCTTTCCTTTCCCCTCCCCTCCCCTCCCCTCCTCTTCCCTTCCCCCTTTTGTGTAGATAAACACAATTTTTTAACAGAATAACAGAATAACAAATGTTATTCATTGAAAAGAACAGTGAAATGGTGGTGAGGTACCATGACCTCTTGAGTTTGGAAGGAAGTGGGTAAACACTGAGGTGCTGAGAAGGTGGAGTGAGGTGAAAGTTGTCATCACTTGCAAACTTTGCCATCTGATGTAGTAGTTAAAGGCACCAGGCTAGAAATTGGGAGACTGTCAGTTTTAGTCCTGCATAAGGACAAAGCCTGCTGTCTCAGGCCAGCCACTCTCTCTCAGCCCAAGGAAGAAAGCAAAGGCCAACCAGTTCTTTCATTCTGTCAAGAAAACTGCAGGGACTTGTCCAGGCAGTCACCAAAGCTCAAGAGTAATTGAAAAGCAAAATAAAATTTAGAAAAACCACAAAACCCTCACAACCCTATAATTCAGATGTAGCTAAGATATATGATAGACTCCTTACATAATGCTGGCAAACTTGTTTTCTCATTTTCTCAAATACAGCCCTATCCTCTCTGTGCAAAAATTCAGAACACTTAAAGAAGGTCCATTTTAAACCCCGATGGAAGCAATTATGATAATCTGCCTTTATGGCAGGCAGAACCCATAAAAAGTATCTGATTCTATAATCAAGGCCACTGCTGCGTGGAATATGTTCAAACAAAAGAGTGAATGAATAAATAGATTCCCATTCTCAGTCTTTCCAGTTGAGTTGCACTGCAGAATTTCCAGTCCTTGACCTTGTTGAGGAATTGGGGAAATTGAAGTCTGCTACATCTGGATAGCACAAATTTCAGAAATGAACTTTAAATATTACAGATAGATAGCAAGTACAATCCTCTTTGCATCTATTCAGAAATGGACTTATGCCTAAATACAAACAAATGAGGATGACAAAGAGATTGGTGCCTCTATCATTACACAGAGATAATATTTGGATGTCAGGAAAGTCCCATGTGATTATGTATGTATGTATGTATGTATGTATGTATGTATGTATGTATGTATGTATATACAGTACCACCCATCTCACTATACAAAGCAACTCTGGTGGCTTACAAGAGAATGAAAACACAAATCTAAAAACATCAACAAGAGTTAGATAAAACCAAGTACCTAAGGAGGTAGAATCTATGCTTACTCTACTAGTTACTTTCAACATAGAGCACCACCATCGGGCACTCCAAACTGATTGACAGAATCAGGTTTTGAGGCCTTTCCAGAGGGCTAAGAAGGTAGGGGTGGATCTCAGTTCTGGTGGCAAGATGTCCTAAAGGGCAGGGGCCATGTCAGAAAAGAGTCTTCTCCTAGATCCCACCATGAATGAGAAGCCAAACACCTTCAAGCAAAATGCACCTTTGGGACAATTGTGACCTGGATGATTGAGAATCTCCATAGGCCTTGACTGATATGGTCCGCAGCACACCCCTTCTGCTTCTTCGCTTCTTTTAATTCTTTTAATTGCACAGCTCTCATGTGCAGAATAATTCATTTATTGCAACCCTAATAATTCCCTCAACACTGTCAAACTATTTACTCAGTCTGCACTACTATTAATCTTGTCATCATTCCTATCACCCATCTCCTCCCACTTACGACTGTATGTCTGTAACCTTGTTGCTGGTATCCTACGATTTATATTGACTGTTTCCTAATATGATTTGATTGCTTATATGTACCCTATTTCTATCATTAAGTGTTGTACTTTATGATTCTTGATGAATGTATCTTGTCTTTTTATGTACACTGAGAGCATATGCACCAAAGACAAATTCCTTGTGTGTCCAATCACACTTGGCCAATAAAGTATTATATTCTATTCTGTTCTGTTCTGTTCTGTTCTGTTCTGTTCTCTCTATTCTATTCTCTCTACTCTACTCTACTCTACTCTACTCTACTCTACTCTACTCTACTCTACTCTACTCTATTCTATTCTATATTGAAATAATATTGTTTTTTGAAAGAAAATAAAAAGCTGGTCTTATGAAAAGATTCCTGAAATAAATACCAATCTGCTGTTAAGTTCTCTAACTGAAATGGGCTCACTCTAAAAGGATGGTTACAAATGGGTTATCACACTGTACACGCTGTACGAGGGAATTATATCTATCCTTAAGGAAACTCAAAGTGAAAGTCACTGCAATAGTTATCTCCTCAGGAGTCGTCATTTGTGATATTTGGAAAAATTGAAACTATAGGACATTTATAGTTTTTTTTACTAACAGTAAGAAAAATGGGCCATTCTCATTTCTGCAGATGGGAGTCAATTTCAAACAAATCAAAAGAAGGCAGCAGCCCAGTGGGGATGAGTGGGTGGGTGGGGCAGAAGTGGTGATCAAAAGAACATTGTTGGTTGAAGAGCAGCAACAAAGATTACCAAGCACAGCTGAAAATATGATTGAAGTTACATGCATAACTTGCAGGCTGAGCTGGGTTTGCTATGGATTTTTCTTCACCTGTAGGATTTTAGCCTACACGTATGGCTTTGTGCATTACGTGAACCAAAAGATACTGTGCTTCCAAAATTTGGTGCTAAATTTTATGGCAGGATCTATTTTCATTAAAAGCAATAATCCCCTGGAAGACATGTCACCATATCATGAATCTAGAGCAAAAGAGTATTAGTGATGGATGTTGGTGAATAACATTTCCCCTGTTCAATTTTTATAGGAACTGGTCAAAATTTACAAGTTGATTCCTTACCGATGTTTAAAAATAAATATGGCAAAAAGCAGGCAATAAATCTGTATTTTGAGAGTCTCTAGATAATGGTTATATAGAATAGAATAGAATAAAATAGAATAGAATTCTTTACTGGCCAAGTGTGATTGGACACACAAGGAATTTGTCTTTGGTGCATAAGCTCTCAGTGTACATATAAAGACAAGATACACTCGTCAAGAATCACAAGGCACAACACCCAGTGACAGTCATACGGTACAATAAGCAATCAAATCATACTAGGAAACAATCAATATCAATATCAATTGCAAGGATAAAAGCAACAAATTACAGTCATGCAGTCACAAGTGGGAGGAGATGAGCGCCAGGAACAATGAGAAGACCAATAGCAATAATAATGCCATCAAATCAAAGAGTGTTGACTCTTAGTGACCAGATAGATATATTTGAATGTTTGAGTTTTTAAAAATCTTAGTTTGTTTTCCACTGTTTTCCCCACGTGATGAATTGGAGATTCTATATGTGGTTTGATTTCTCTTTTGTAGAATACTCATTTTTACCAGTTATATGGGAGGATATAAAATTCCCTGAACTGGTCTTGAACATTTAACTTTACTGAGAATTAAAGTTGGCAAGAACATATCAAAATCCACCAAGACGATTAAGAGGGCAACAAAGAGCTTATCAATGTCAATATGGGACAAAATAAAATGATCCACCTCATCATTCCTTACTGCCTTGCTAATACCAGCTTTATAGTATGAGAACCATTCTTGTCTCATAGAAATAGGAATGGTTCTCATTCTATAAATCATATCTTGTTCACATGTTTAATTCCATAGTGTGCAAGAATTCATATAATTCATATTTTCCTGATGAGATAATAATATATGTGGTAATCTTTGTTTCCTCCAGAGCTGGTAAACTCACTGACCCAGACTGTACAACACAATGAACCTTAAGTGTGGAGTGCTAATGATTGGCTGACTGCAAAGAATATAAATCCTTCCAATAGCCATAAGTTAGTTGGAACTAAAGAAGCTTCTTGGATGAGAAAGGAAACATTTTCAAATAAAAAACCCAAAGAAAGCCCAGTTCCCTTTTGAAATAAGCACCTTTGGGACAACCATGACCTGAACTATTGAGAATCTCCATAGACATTGACTCTTAATGTTTGGAATCTCTTAGAAGATGCCAAGCAGATCACACTTAATGAAAGCTGAAACATGAAACATGAATATTCAGTGAAGTATTATCTCATTCAGTAGGCACCTTTCTTAAGATAAATCTGTCATAGTCAGTGGCAAAACTTAGTTGACCTTGTTTGATCACCAAAAAATTAAGCTGGTTATTAGAACATGGAAGGAGGAATGCTGGGAAATCTCAACTAAATTTGAACAATAAAAGAGAATATATGCAGCTCAGGATTGATTTGTGTAGTCCTTGGTGCTTAGTTGTTTGCTTGAAGATGTTTCATTACCCAATGAAGTAACATCACCACTACTTAATGATAAATAACCAAGTCCAGAGAGTACCAAGGACTCCACACACTGGAATGAATCAGAGGAAAATAATTTATATATTCCTGCCAAGAAAGCTACATAGTTGTGTCAAGATAGTCAACCATAGCTGAGCTTGACCTGAGAAGTTTTTTCTTTTGTTCTTCATGTATCATAAGATTTTCCTTTAGTATTTTAATCCTCAAGTCAATCCTGACTTCTGGCAACTGTCTGGATTAGTCCCCTGCAGTTTTCCTGACAATATCTTAGAATATTTCACATTCTCTTCTCCCTACAGCTGTGAGGAAGAGACTGGCCCAACATCACCAGCTGGCTTTGTGCTTAAGGCCACACTAGAAGTCATGTTCTCCTAGTTTCTACTTTAACTTCTTTAATTTCTCCATCAAATTGACTTTCACCTATCATGTTATCACCCTTTAAGTCAATATTTCAAATCCAAGATTCATAGTAATTACAGCCAAATTAATTGTTCCCTTGGATAGTGTGTAGCCTAAAAACATTTTAAATAACTTTCTGGTGGAATACATATGAAAGTATATCAAATACAGGATGTGCTCTATCCTTACTACACATTACCCTGTGTGTAACTCACTGTTCAGATTACCCTTCTATCCTTTAATAAACCATACTATGTACATAGATCTTGATGCTTTATTGAAAAACAGGATAAGGTAAAACAGCAATGCTGTGTATTTTGTCTTCAGAAGAACATGTGTCACAGATTAAACTGGATTCTTCTAGATGTTTCTGTTAATTTAGAACATTACAAAATGGAGTCTGGCTTCTCAGACAGTATGGGTACTCATTAAGGTCAAAATGTTACCAAACATTTTGACCACAATGTTCTAAGCAATGAAAGATTGTGTTTGGCCACCAAATGGAGCTCAAGACACATTAAAGAACAGCAGCAATAAAAATACACAAATTATATGCTGGAGGCATGACAGTATGCAAAGAAGATACTCTTTCACAGCCAGGTATAACAACTATTTGTGGGTAAAGGTCAACAGATAAACACACAAATGCATTACTGTAGGAAAAATATGGCCAGTTTTATTATGCTTTTTTTATTAGAAATAAATTTAGAATCTGAATATTGTACCTCAAACAAGTACAAATTGTTTTACCAATTAGCTACCAGAAAATAGATTACACATAACAAGTTTTTCTTCAACATGTTACTAAGTACAAACTAAATTGTAGATCAAAACATTTTAAGGTAATTTGCCTATAAATAGATGGGAAAAATGAAGAAATTAACCTTTGTTGAATGTGCCAAAAAAGATAATTTAAAACTCTTCATCTAGTTCAGAAACATTTCTTAGTATTCATTTTCTCTCTACCTCTCCAGTTACATTGAAATCCTTGAAAAAGAAAAAAAGAATGCATACACACATCCCAATGGTAATGTTCCATTGCTGACACTATCCCAGATAATTGCTTATGGTTTATCAGATTAAGCTTTCAGAATTTATGTTTTATATTCATGCAACAATGCTTATGCTTGAAATGTCAGACGTTTGCATCAAATCTGTATGCTTTTTAGCCTTTCACAAAAATTTCTTTGAAAAGAAATATTATTAATTGATGTTTGGCTTTATTTCATTCATTTTATTGTTGTTGAATTGTTTGGGACAACAATTTTATGCAGTGTTAATGTATGCTATGGTCAAAACTGTTCCATCATGCTTACATTTTTTTAAAAAAAATGCTGAGCCTGGATAATACCACATACTTAACTTAGATTAACAAAATACATTTTTTGTTTGGCCATATAACATGAACAAAATGCCTGAACAAAAATAGCATACCTTAAGGAGCAACATAGCGATTGTCCTCACACAACATGCTAAGGCAGCCGCAGATTGTCACAACATCTCCAATCTCATTGTATTCTGATTTAGGATGTTGCCTGAAGTCAACAAGTTAGCTACTAGCCACTTATTTAAAAAAAAAGAGATCTAGTTTTACTGTTAGTTATTTCTCATGGAACATAACTTACTTGGCATTCCCCACCCACAAGATTAGCAAAAATAAGCAAAAAACATTCATCGATGTGTTGGGAGTGTGAAGTAATGCCAGGGACCTTTTATCACATGTGGTAGGAATGCCCAAAAGCTGAAAGATTTTGGCACCAGATAAGACAATGGATAGAGGAGATACTAATGCAAAATATAGAAGCAAAACCAGAATTCTTTTTGCTGGGTATTATTGAGGGTAAATACAATAAGAGCACAATTTACCTAATGTTACACATTCTAACAGCAGCAAGATTAGCTTTTGCACAAAATGGAAAAACAAAGAGACTCCCACAGAAGAAGAAGTGTTAGCTAAAAATTATTTTGCGTGGAAATGGACAGACTGACCTTGGAACTTAAAGATAAGGATGAATCAGAGTATTATGAAATCTGGAACAAATTTTATTATTGGCTGGAAAGGACGAGAAATGCTGGGATATAGGACCATTGATGAGTAAAATGTTTGGAAGTTTTTATGCTAATTTGTTATGATAGATACGACTGAATTAGATATTGAAATAATTTATATGGATAAAAGAATATACGTATTTGAAATGTGATAATTAGTGTAAATAAGTGTATTATTTATATGACAAAATTTGATGAAAATGTTTAAACTGGAGATGTCACGCTATGTCCATTGTTTTTAATTTGTATTATAAATAAAAAAACTTTTAAAAAAATGGAACATAACTTACTTATTAGATTCTGAAATTCTAGATACCTAGGTTTGCACATAAACGTTGACTTTCGTTGGAATATTTTCTCTTTCAATGAATACATTTTCTTTTCCTCTTTGGTGGCATAATTGTTATTTATTGTGAAGCTCTTGACTTGAGAGATAAAATACAATAATTACAGGAAGGAAAACATCCTCTCCAGTGAAGAGATATCTGTCCTACTATGGAAAAGCAGCAGACAAATAGGTTGGAAATGGAAAGTAGATTAAGTTAAGCAGTTGATTAAGATTCCAGAGCTGCCTCACTAGACTTGATGACTGTATTTCTTTCCATGTCAGGAATTTAATATAGCCTGATGACTTCCAGAATGTACAAATCAAGCAACATATGCTGTGGAATTGCATTTAACATGCTCACAACTAAAGTAGAGTTATATGAAATTCTTGAAAAATTCCTCTGGTTTACTATAGCTCTTTAGGTGAAATGTTGAAGGATAATCACCTGATTCCTTATTGTATAATCGCCACAATAAGATTATTGTGCAATCTTATAGATATCTACTCAGAGGCAGTGGCGGGTTTCAAATTTTTTTACTACCAGTTCTGTGAGAGTGGCTTGCTAGGCATGGCATGGCTTGGTGGGTGTGGCAGGAGAAGGATACTGTAAAATCTCCATTCCTTCCCCAATCCAGGGGAAGGTTACTGCAAAATCCCCATTTCCTCCTGATCACCTGGGACTCTGGAGGCAGAGAATAGATGGGGGAGGGGCCAGTCAGGAATAATTCAGTTCTCTGAACTATTCAAAATTTCTACTACCAGTTCTCCAGAACTGGTCAGAACCTGCTGAAACCCACCTCTGCTCAGAGGTCAGCTTCACTGAGTTTTTAGAGTTATCATAGATTCAGTAGGTGTAGCCATAATTGATTTATTGATCACATGCCATATTTTATTATCCAGCCTTTTTATTTTTATAAATAACTCAAGGTAGTGAACAAACTTATATGAACTTTCACAATAATTGTTCCTCCTCCTCTTATCTTCCCAACAAATACCCTTTGAGGCAAGTTGGGATAAAGTCAGCTGGCTTTCATACCTAAGGGGAGATTAGAACTCATAGTTTCTTTGTTTCTGGCATGATGTCTTAATCACTAGACCAAATATCCACAACAGTTCTAGGCATACTTACCTGACATTTCATTGAGTGCAGCCCCCCATCCCTAATCTTGAGTTAATTTTTATTGCATTTCAAAAATCACATTTAAATTCAAATATGAAGATATCTTTTCAAAAATAATACATGTGTACTTATTCTATATTTATAGTTCTAAAAACAATATTTTTATTTTACACATGCATACTACTGTGATTAGTGACATACAGATGGAAAAGTGGAGAAAAAAAAGATACAGAAAAAATATTCTATCGATCCCATGTTAATATTAAATAAATTTATTATTAAAGTTTCTTTTGAAATCCAGTAAAGTGATATAATATTTAGTACAAAAATCACAAAATGTCACATTTTGGTGAGCACAGCACAAAACTTCGTGGGCTGTCCCCTGATACCACTAGATGAGATCGCTAGGGCTCGCTGCCTTAGAAGAGTGAGGAAAATCCTCAGGGACGACTCACACCCTGCTCATGACTTCTTTATCCTCCTACCATCGGGAAGGAGATATAGAAGCATAGCCAGCTGCACAAATAGGCTGAAGAACAGTTTTTATCCATGGGCTGTCAGAATCCTGAATGAGAAATAACATCATAGAAAGAGAAAGGATGCCCAACGGAAGAACACGTAATCAGTAAAATATTAGAATGCGCAAAAATGTGCAGGCTAACTCATGTGCTAAATGAGAATGAGGACTCAGAATTCTACACGGTATGGGAAATGTGGTATAGATGGTTGGAAAATAAACGTAAATGCTAATTTGAATTAAGAAGGATAGTATCAAACTATGTATGTAACCTATATATTTTAAGTAATAACATGCATCATAATGTAGATTGTAATAGTTTATGAATATTTTATATCCTAATTTTAAAATATTTATATAATCTATTAGATACCACTTATAGCATGATAAGTGATGATAAATATTTATATTTATGATAAATATTTATATAATCTATTAGATACCACTTATAGCATGATTACAGGTAGCCAAACTGAAAATGTTGAATTGTACTATTATGTTATGTAATAAAAAATCAATTAATAAAAAAAAGAGAGAAATAACATCATAACTACATAGTATGATGGACTTGCAGGGCTGGCACAACATGTAACATGTTCACACTGGTGCAATAGGCCTGGGTGTTTTGTTAATATGATTTATAATATCATATTGCGAGCCTCGGTGGTGCAGTGGACTAAAGTGCTGTTAAGTGCTAGCACTTAGCTGCCAGCTGCCTGCAATTAGTGCAAGTTCGAATCTCACCAGGCTCAAGATTGACTCAGCCTTCCATCCTTTCTAGGTAGGTAAATTGAGGACCCGGATTGTGGGGGCAATAAGCCAACTTTGTATAGAACAACACCGCTTGTGGGGGGGGGGCGAAAGCCCTAATAAGCAGGTATATACAAAAAAGTATGCAGGCTATTGCTATAATGCATTGTAAGCCACCCTGAGTCTACGGAGAAGGGCGGCATATAAATTGGATTAATAAATAATAAATAAATAAATAAATATTGGGTTAGGGATTTTCTGTCTTAACTGTGAGTTGTATTGTGTTGTGGGGGGTGCACTTAGGGAGCTCAACTGATCTCATTGTACATATGTTGTGCACTGACAAAGATTTGAAATTGAAATTGAAATTTGATCCATTGTTTTTTAAAAAAAACAGAAAAAATACAAGTAACTACTCACTAGAAATAACTATTTTTCATTGGTGGAAGAAAAAAAACAGAACTAAGTAATGTAATTAAGGAATTATAGAAGGTTTCTGCCTCTATAGCCTAACAGAGATTCATGCAGAATTAAATATAGTTTTATAAATCACTTATCACCAAACCAGGCCATAAAACTGTAGATGAGACCATAGACCTTCATCAATGTTGCAGAAGCTGGGCAAACACACCATTCAGAAGTCCATCAGTCTGACATCAAATTTTCAGAAGATGAGGCACAGGAAGTGATCAAATATAGATCAATTAAGAGATCAAGGAATCATATAAGCAGCAAGGAATTATCTATAAGAGAGATCAGCTGTTATTAAAAATCCCCCCAGCCACTTCTGCACAGACTTGAATGCTTATCCCTTGTATACCCTATCAAGCATTAGCTGAAGATCTGAAGACTTGATTTTGATAGCCTGTGATCCTGCACAGATTCAACTCTTATCCTAAATCTTCTGTGGTAGATAGCCATTCCTTCACCATACATCTTCTGGCTTTCTACTCAGTATCTTCTCCATTCTTGGATGCTGAAAGGACTTGCCTTTAATTCCAAACATCAGACCAAAGAACAAGGAATCTTGAGCCTACTAAACTCATCTGAATGACCACTGAGTGGCAGCAAAACAAAATTGCTGTGGATCTTTGTCGCCAAGAATTTTGTTTTTTTTAAAAAAAATAATATAATATAACTGTCAAAAATAAACATAGTACAAAGGTAATGGCATATTGTGTATGATTGTTTGTATAGGTATGCTTATGTATGCATAAGCATATGTAAGTACACACTGACATATGTGAACAAAGTTGCTGCCACCTATTAATAACACCTCTCCTGCGCGAACTGCACTGGCTCCCAGTGGTCTTCCGGATGCGATTCAAGGTGTTGGTTACCACCTTTAAAGCGCTCCATGGCTCAGGACCTGGGTATCTACGAGACTGCCTTCTGCCACCGATAGCCTCCCACTAACCAGTTCGCTCCCACAGGGAGGGGCTCCTCAGGGTACCGTTGGCCAAATTATGTTGGCTGGCGATGCCCAGGGGCAGAGCCTTCTCTGTGGGAGCCCCTGCCCTTTGGAACGAACTGCCCCCGGAAATACACACAATCTCTGACCCCCGACAGGCAGGGCTATCTTTGTAATGGAGTTTCAAATTTGGAGTTTTTAAATTTTGGGGTTCTTAACGAATTTTGGCCGCAAATGTAAGAATTTTAATAATTTTTAAACTTAATTATGATGTTTGTATTGTGTTTTTACTTGGCTGTGCACCACCCCGAGTCCTTCGGGAGAGGGGTGGTATAGAAATAAAATTATCTATTTATCTATCTATCTAATAGCCTGGAATTTTGAAGATTTGGAATACAAGATCCATCTATCTGAAAGACTAGATTCCTCAGTTGCAGGGGTGGGCTACTGGGAGTTCGCAGGAGTTCGGGAAAACCTCTGGCTAAGATTCTATGCAGTTCAGAGAACCCCAAATCCCACTTCTGACTGGTCCCGCCCATCCTGCCCCTCCCAGGAGTCCCCACGTGGCCTGTTTTGGATGCAGGTAAGTGCAGGGCCCATGTGGAGGCTCGGGGAGGGCAAAAATAGGCCTACTGGAAGTTCAGGAAGGCTGGAAATGGGCCCATTTCCAGCCTCCAGAGGGTCTCCTGAGCCTGAGGAGACCGTTTTCGCCCTCCTGGAGGCTTGAGGAAAGCCTCTGGAGCCTGGGGAGGGCAAAAACACACCCACCCACCATGGTGCAGGAGGCTGACTAGGCCACATCCACCACACCCAGCAACCGGGCAGAGAACCCCTTGATAAAATTTTTGAAGCCCACCCCTGCTTAGTTGATCCTCTTTTGATGATTTTTCCTACAGCTCAAGAAGTCAAGTTTTCTTTTCAATCTCTGAACAGGAATCATTGGGCAAGGAGTGCCCTTCAGTTATGAAGAAAGATGGAAAGAAAGAAAGGTGCATGGTCCAAAGCAGGGGTGGGTTCTACTTACCTTTACTACTGGTTTGCAATGCAGGTGTGCGTGCATGCTCTTCTGCATGTGCACAGAAGCATTTTGATGACATCAGGGTTGGTGGGCGGAGCCTCCCGCCAGTTTTACTATCAGTTCTATAGAACTGGTGTGAACCGGGGGCAACCCACCACTGGTCCAAAGTATAAAACACATAATATGTAAATATCTGTAGGAAGTCTTGAAAGAAAATGTCTGTGAAGATTCATTTATTCAGATCATGGTTGTCCCAAAGGTACTGTTTCCAAAAGTGAACTGGACTTTCTTGGTAAGTCTAAAGGACCACATTCTGGGGATCCTTGGTCTTTTTTTTTTTCCCCAACCTGAGTCTTAATCATCCTGCAACAAATATTTGAGAGTTTACCTGTAATGTGACAGTCTACATTTGAGAATTACCATAAAGCATGGACAGGAGTAATAACATTTTTAATGATAATGAATGTTAATGCAGTACCTGAATGTGCAGATTTGTGGAATTTCTTAAGCTGTTCTATAAAAGAAATAATCAGTTTTCAGTAAATGTTCACTGTCTTGAAATGTAAAGCCTAATTTTTCATTTTAGTGTACCAGTAAATGAAGAAATACAGAGATTTTGTAGCATGGATATGAATCATGCATTTGTTGGTAACTAGATTTTTGGACTCAGGCTTAGAGACAAGCAATGTTGGTGAGTTTGCATAAATTCTCCAAACTAATAACCAGTTTAGAAAATTGAAGAAATGTCAAAATGTAAGTTTAGCTAGACATCAATCTCCTATAAAGATTAACAAACATAAGGAAGGGAAAATCACTTCAGTAGCTTGGAGTTTTTCCTTCTACAATATGAAAACAAAAGACACAGTTCAGATAATTATCTCTACTGAATTTAAACTGAACATACTTAGCTGATGCTAATGAAACTATAAATGTAAAGAGGAGGAGGAGGGGAAGGGGAAGGAGGAGAAGACAGAGAATGAGAAGATGGAAAAGGCAGAGGAGAAGGAAAAGAAGGAGGAGGAGGAGGAGGAGGAGGAGGAGGAGGAGGAGGAGGAGGAGAAGAAGAAGAAGAAGAAGAAGAAGAAGAAGAAGAAGAAGAAGAAGAAGAAGATGATGAAGAAGAAGAAGAAGAAGAAGAAGAAGAAGAAGAAGAAGAAGAAGAAGAAGAAGAAGAAGAAGAAGAAGAAGAAGAAGAAGAAGAAGAAGAAGAAGAAGAAGAAGAAATCCTAGAGCATGAGCGACTGTCTGAAGGCTCCCCCATCTAGAAAAGAACACAACTCACTTTAATTACAGAAAAATATGATTCTATGGGGGGGAAAACACAAATCTCCAGAGTGGCAGAAAACTATAACATTATAATTGAAGGATGGTTTCCAGTCAGAATTAATTCTGCATCAGTTTTACCTTTTACATGGGCAATATTGACATTGAAGCATAATCCCACAATTAGATGAATCATTGTTCCAAAGAAAGAATCGAAAACCTTTTCCAATCAGAAACTTAACAATCCTTGCAGCTATTATATACAGCAATGGTTCAGTGACTTTTGAAGAAATATATGGTTTGGTGGAATTAAATAGAAATATCTCAGTTGAAATGGAATTACAACTTGAAACAGTAGGAATCTTAACACAGTAACAATAAATATACCTCAAATGTTATATTTCGTTTTACACTTAGAGAAAAAAGGTACAAGATGTCTACTATATATTACTCTAGCATTAATTGCTAAAGTAGTTCATTTTCAAAACATTATTTTGAACACACACAAAAGAAGTGAATTGGAAGTCAGGTGAAAACAGCAATGACAAAGCTTGGAGTGTTAAAGCATAACTACCTAATAAAGAATCTCAGAATGTGAATTGAAAATTCAGTTGCATAAAAATATTATAGCTCAGTTTATTATCATTTGCCCAGATGTGTGACCACTTAATGTCATGGTTAGAGACTTCCCATGGTTAATAAATTCCAGATAGACAAGTGTTTTTATGTAAACCTGTAATTAGACATGTAAATCAGATTTCTTTCCCTGCTATGTTGCTTTTGACACACCTAATATAAGAATCAGTAAAACATCCTTATGTTAATTGAATAAAAGCTTTATCATATCACTGAAATAATTGTCAGCACATTATTTTATATACGTTATTCATCCTTCAGCCCATGTATGAACAAATTATTATTTACTAGTAACATGAAGATGAGAAATAATTAAACCTTAAGTGAAATAATTTCATCATCATCAGTCCTTTGGAACTATATTGATATGAGATGTTAAATATGTGGACTCTATGCAAAGCATTTAGGTTTCATGGATGCATTAACATGATTTCTACTCTATGAAGACAGTCATTTAATTTCGGAAGATAGTTTGCTATTCAGACTATGAAACTAAAAGTGGACATCCATTCACATCAGGCTGAAATCAGAAGTATATAAAATATTTATTTATTTATTTATTTAATTTGTCAAACAAAAACGAAAAGAGGAATAATTATAAAAATACAATGACAGAGACGATAGGCACGTTAGTGCACTTATGCACACCCCCTCTACAGACCTCTTAAGCATGAAGAAAGGTCCACAGAAGTCAATTTGTGACTAAAGCTGTGAAAATTTGTATATACCAGTTTATCAATTTTTAGTTATCAAATCATATCTCATATCATACATTTAATGCTTGTTTTTAATGTGGATTTTAACTGCATTAATATCACTTGTTTTACTTTTTTTTAAAAAAAAAATGGTTGCTATTTTAGCTTGTCAAGTGGGAAGAAAAATGGCATGCAAATCTAATAACAAATGATAAAACAGAGCATCAGATTATAGTCCAATTAATTAGTCCAGTCCACTATCCCTCCAAAACCACTTCTCTGCATTAAATATTGTTCGAGGGAAATGTAATGAGAGGTTTAGGTTTATGATCATCATCTGCCAGTGAGCAAAATGAGGGAACTCATGAATTACGTGCTTGCATCAGTGGTGGGTTCCTCCCAGTTCGGTCCGGTTCGGCCGAGCCGGTAGCGGTGACGATACCCACCCACCCATGTTATTCTTACCTTTTATTTGGTCCCACCCCCAATCTATTGCTGCCTCCTGAGTCCCAGCTGATGACTAGAGGGAAGAAAACTGTTTAAACTCTTGCCGCGGGGCTTCAAAGGGCCGTCCTACAGCTGATCAGTGTTAAAAGCAAACAAATGAGTCAGGTCGTAAGTGCGAGGACTGGTTGTAAGTGCGAGGACCTTCCAGAAATGACTCTGACCAGCTAGCCACGCCCACCTAGTCACATGACCTCCAAGCCACACCCACAAAATAAGCCACGCCCACAGAACTGGTAGTAAAAAAATTTAGAACCCACCCCTGGCTTGCATCATTTTGCACCATCACCTTAATGATGACATCATGATACCTATGATGTCATTTTTGAAATCTTTGTGGCTTCTCCCATATGCACATGATTTCAACCTGTAGCATTATTTTCAGTAATATAATTATTATTATATGCAAATTAATAGTTCTCCATTCTCCATTAATGGGTTCTCTTCCTCTGCATGGCCACAGTTGTCTTTATTATGTACTATATTTATATAATAACTAATTATAACTTGTTGTGCACTTTACGGAATTTTTATGCAAAGCAGCACCCACATTGGTTGCCTTTTTGAAAAATGCATTTTCTTTCTTTCCCCCTTTTATCTACCATGTCTAGTCAGTATTATTGCAACCTGGGAATCAACCTCCCTCCCCACCCCCCATTAGCCCCTTTTCAAAGAAAGAGCTCCCTCTACTGACTGTAAATGATGGTACACCAAATGTAGTTTGCTTCTGCAGCTTCTTGAAAGAGAGTCTGTCTTAGTTTTGGCAAAAGCTCATTTTATTGGCTGAAGTCTTTAGAAACTAGCCAATAGAAATCCAAACAAATTTTCTGAGAAAATGAATATCCTATGTTATTATGGAAGTTCAGATCCATATTCCAGTTTCTGTAGGTTTCCAAACGAATGCTTATAAAAGTTTCAAAATCAGGGATTTATGATAAAAAGGGACCAAAAACCTCTATTAGTTCTTTCAGACTGGGAGATAAAATATATTTCATATATATTTCATATATTTCATATATATTATGTCCAAAATGTTGGACATAAATCAACACTTTGGGAAAGAACAAAGTATCTTTCCTCCGTCTTCCTGGATCCGGTGATCTCTTTTCCAACCTGAAATCTCAGATAATTGATCTGCTACAGATTGATTTTCCTTGTGAGAAGCCATTCCCTCTCCCAAAAGAATGAAGTATTTTGGGAAATATTAAAAAGACAGAATATTATATTTCCCTAAATAAGAAATGGAGAAACATGTTTTTTTTAGAGGCAGGAAGCAGACTCACTCTCACCCCAGTGTTTTGTGCCCATTAATAAAGACGGGGCCAGCCTATCTATAAAACAAAAGACCTTCAGCTCCAGGATGATGCGATTAAGAAGAACAGGACATGATCCTTCAGGACATAATAGGATTAACCCACTACCATTTAGCAGAAGACACAGAGCTCACTACATTGCACAATCTCCTACGGGTATGTCAGTCATTGCATCATCTCAGACAGTCCGAACTTCAACCAAACTTAGCTCAGACAAGCACCTAGGATTTGTACTTTGCCTATAGAGCCAGCTATGATCCCTACATGACCCCATGGGAGTCTGACAACAGCCAATAGAATAGCTGTTCTTGCACAGGAACAGGAAGCTCTAGTGCAAAGTCCAAGAGAAAGTATAACCCCCCCTCCTTTCAACTCCATGTGGTCAGCTACCCAGAGCCACATGTGGTTCTGCTTCATCAATAAACCATCTTTCCAAACAGCCTCCATGTTTCCAGTGTCTTTCTCCCATCTTGGAACTGAACCAGATGGATATTTCTTCCCATATCCTCATCCCTTCAGGTTTCTGTAATGTTTTCAGATGGCCATGAGCTGCATTTCTGTCCCATCCTATTTCAGTATAAGCATGATCTCTTTTGTCAACTATGCTGAAAACTTTTCATTAGCTGAGCACAACAAATTGAATAATATTGCCGGTTCATTGATTTTTTAAGTCCATTTTCCCTTTTCCTGAATATGTCATGAAACTAAGCACACATCCATCATTTTGACATGATAAGGCAGCCTCCAAGCACTTTTAATATTACACTTCATTTTCTATTTTTTATTTATTTCTATTTCTATTTTTATTTATTTTTATATTTATTTTTCTATTTTTTAATTTATTTTTTCTATTTTTAAAATTTATTTATTTGTCTGTTTGGTTGGTTGGTTATTTATTTATTTATTTGAATATATTGGTTGCCTACCTCCAATGGACTCTGGGCAGTGTATAAAACCAAATAAGACATTAGCACAGCTAAAAATATACAAGAACCGCATTGAAAATCCAGGTGTAATCCACATTAAGATCAGCCCTCTGATCTTAAAATTTTTGCATTCCTCTGGAATAAAGGAATATTATCCTGCAGCATGGAGTAAAGAACAGCTCATTGTTATTGTTCTATTTTTTTTTATTATTTTTTTTTTGTCCTCTCATTTCCAACTGTTCCATTAAAAGTCTATTAGTTTATTCTCTGAGATAATGTTGACTCTTTTTTGCCTTCAGATGATCTCCTGTGAAGTCAGGTCTCCTCAAGTGTTGATAACTGGCTTTAATTTTGTTAACTGAACCAGATTTGTTCTTTTGGTTCCAGCTTTCAAAAAAGCTAACTTTAAAAGGAATGCCCATCCAGTATTTATTCTGGACTGACAGAAGGTTCCTATTTACAATTCTAAATGAGAACAGAAATATGGAAAGATCCCATTTACTGACAATGCAGTTTCCTTTCATAAAGCCTTCAACAGTTCCTTTGCAATGCTGGAACAAGCCAAGCAATTCTGTTTCTTGTAATTGAATCTTCATTCAGACTAAGTCCCTAGGCGGCTTTTTGGTATGCTCCAGTCTTCTTATCTTCATCTTTGCCAGAGGCTATTGAAATTTCTTCTTTTATGTCTGATGATTTTGGAAGATACTTTTTGGGCAGTGTTGAAATACTTCAGGCTTCTTTTCCTATGCAGGGCTCAAGGGGCATTCCCGTTAATCCAAATATGTTGCCTTCTTGTTTTTCACTTTTTCCAGTTGCTATTTGTTTTATTAGCTAAAATAATCTCAAAGTTGAGCAGCACGGTGAGCTAGAGGTGAAGATGCTAGTCTCCCACTCGGAAGGTTGAGAGTTTAATCCTAGGTGGTGACAGATGTTACTCTATCAGGGCGCAAAGAGAAAAATATTTACTGTGAACTCCATGTAGGCATCAGGAAGGGCATCTGGCTAGTAAATGCTCAGCTCCGTTCCCTGATTCCATTACGATAAAAGGGATTATAGGGTTGTAAAAAGAAAAAAAAAGTCTCAAAATTCCTATATAATATATCCTGCCAATTCTTTCCTTCCCTTCCCGTATGTTTCTATTCCTGCTTCTGTTCTGATGTTCTTCACTAAGTTGGTGAATTTTTCTTTAATGGCAATTATTTTTACAGAGTTTCTAAAATATGCAGGTTAACTGTTATATGTACATCAATTATATCCAAGATTATTCTGCCCTAGCCTTGAATGATGCAATGTGACCTTCTCTCTCTTAGTGCCTTAACTGCAATCTTCAATTGGATTAATTTAAGTTAAACCTTGATATGACTGAGGATTTTTCATTCCAATCATTCTCCTCTATCACCTTCATGTTTCTTTTACTTTTTAGAACTGTCAGATAAAGGAATCTTCTGTGGTATTTGATTTTGGGGTTCTTTATGATGGGAAACATACTTCAAAGACTTTCAACAATAAAATCAGGAGAGTGGATATTTGAATTATTTGTGCATAACTTTAAAAATGGCTAAGCAGCTGTTAATGATATCCTAGTTCCCATACTCCATTGGCAGACCTTCCTGATTCTGTTTTCCACCCACTGATTCAGGCACAGGATAGTGGACTTCATGTAGTCATAGATCTTTCTTGATTGATCGCTGGATCTTCTTTTTAGCCACATCTACTTTGGTTAGATCCTTGGAAGCATTTTTAATTTAAGAGTCCAATAAATAAAATTATTTCTGCTACCAGGATTGTTCCAAAGATGCTTTTTCACGAGGCAACTGGACTTTCTTCTTTTTCCTTGAAGATGATTGGCTTCTCATCCAAGAAGCTTCTTCAGAATTTTGGGGCAACCATGACCTGGATGACTGCAAATCTCCATATCCAGCTACCATAATTACTACCAGTCCTCTATCCTTTTGAAAGATCAGTGATGATGCATTACGATAGGTTAGACAATCTATACAATTTTCTAGGCTAACTGGTAACAGCTCTCTAGGACAAATACCTTTCTCACCATTAGAACTTAGAACCACGCCGTCTTCATTCTGATCTAAGCGTAATACATAAAATCATCTGCTACCTGTCAATGACTACTTCAGCTTCAACTGCAATAATACACAGGCAAACAATAGATACAAACTCATAGTAAACTGCTCCAAACTTGATTGCAGAAAATATGACTTCAGCAACAGAGTGGTCAATACCTGGAATGCTCTACCTGACTCTGTGGTTTCTCCACCAAACCCCCAAAACTTTAACCTTAGACTGTCTACTGTCGACCTCACCCCATTCCTAAGAGGTCTGTAAGGGGCGTGCATAAGAGCACCAGCGTGCCTACCATCCCTGTCCTAATGTTCCCTTTTATTTGTATCCATCTCATGTATTCATAATTATGTCTATACTTATATTTGTTGTCTAATACATGCTTGACAAAATAAATAAATAAAGTAAATAAATAAATAATTAGGTTTGGGATGGGCTATAAAAATAAACATGTAAAAAAACCCTTCTGTTTTTAGCTGGAAATGCTGGAAAATTGACTGCATCTTGTTTTCTGTATAAGATATGCAATGGGCCATTGGAGACCAAACCATGGTCCTTTACCAGTTCAAGCCTTAATTGAAAAACAAACTTTCATTCATACAGAAGGCCTAGGGACATACATTAAGTGTTGATTTTGTTATCAAGACTTTATTGGCTATTAGGGACAGGCAAATATTTGAGTGTTTGTTTGGATTTTTTTTTTTTTTGCCTCAAATCAGCTCCTTTCAGTTTCAAATCCCAGATGATTCCTACAATTCAAATAGTTACTGCAGAGTTAAGTATGTGCCAATTTCCCGGTTAATATGTTGCAGCAAAAACAATCAGAACTAGAACTTTTAAGGCAAATGAATATATTACGTCATGAGTAGTTAATAGTCGATGAACATTCAGGCCATATTATGATGAATGCTGTTTCAGGTTCTACAAGACTTTTCTTTTTCCTAGTTCAAAAGTATTTTAGAGGTGTCTCTAAAATAAAATGTTTGCTTTTAAATCTATACATCAGAGAACTAGAGCGGATCATATTTCTTTCATCTGAAGTTGTTCCTTTCTATTGATCATAACTGTAAATAGTTTATTAGAGAGTTATGAATGTTTTCTTTGGAGACAGAAGAGGGCAATATGCCATTATATAGTTTTGCAATAGCGGTTGCAGCTGATGTAAACTGGGCTATGATCCCATTTTTTGAAGCATCGAGTTCCCTAAGTTCCATAGTTATGTAATGGTTATTTATGCTTTTACAGCAGGATACAATGAGATGTAAAACAGCCCACTACACCATGCAATGCAGCTGAAGATGTAACAGTGCAACAATACTGTGTCTTTATAATGAGCCATAAACCTGATTTATTAAACAAACCCCATTAATGTTACACCAGGGACAGAGTGATTACAGAACCCTTTACATTGTAAGAATGTATAATTATGACTCCTCCTTAAGAAGAGAGCCTCATATTTACAAAATGCTCACTAGCTATTCCACATGCTGGGCTGGATAAAAACTGATAATGACTTGAAAATTAAGACTGTCAGCAGCATATCTCCCTTGCAAACATATACATATTTAAATCCAAACACAATTATAGGTACTCATTCATCTTCCTTCCTTCCTACTTTCCTTCCTTCCACCCAGTTTATTAAAAATATAGAAAGCTTCCCAAGAAGTAGGCAGATAGAATGAAAATATCACTTACAAATTGAGTACTTAATCATGCCACAAATAATACAAATAGTAAATATTTAATGGACTAAGCTAGCCAGCAATTGAGAATACTTCTGCTCTGAAATTTGCAACAGAAGAAATGGGAAATGAGAGCTTTTCCTTAGCATCACTAATGCCGCTTCATTTACATAGCATAATCTTAATCATGATTACTTAGAAATAATTCCCACTGATTTTCAATGGACTTTGCACTTAAGTGTCCTAAATATTGTTAAGTGAATGGTATAAACCCAATTCATTTGGTTCATTTATGATTCAATGTGGTAACTGCAAAAATGGATTAATTCAATAACTTAGTTGAACATGTTATAAGAATCAAACTAAACAAAATTCCTAGTCATCTCAGTAAACTAGGTTAAACAATTAAGTGAGGGCTCGAATTTGGCTCGTTTAAGTCTCAGACCAACACCAAATCATGCTTAGTAAATATATAGAAAGCCTTTTCAGATATTTGGACACCTGGAATTATGAGACATGTGTATCCTGCAAGCAGTGGTTTGATTCAAATAATTTAACAACCCTGCCCTAATGACCGGCTGGGTGGGCGTGGCCATGGTGGGTGTAGCCAGGGGTGTGATAGGCAACACTTGGCCTCCTTGCACTCACCTGGGAGCCAAAACAGGGCCTGAGGGGACTCCTGGAAGGGGAGGGGAGGGGAAGGGCCAGCCAGAAATTTAACAACCTGTTTTCCCAAACCAGCCCGAACCGGCTGAATCCCACCACTGCCTGCAAGCATAAACCATGAGTGAAGAATGCTTTTTGCTGATTTATTTATTTATTTATTTATTTATTTATTTATTTATTTATTTTATTAAATTTTATGCTGCCCTTCTCCTGCTGGACTTAGGGCGGTGAACAGCCAAGAATAAAAAACATCCAATACAAAATTTAAAATTATTAAAAGAATTAAACAAATTTTGGCCCAGATTTAAAACATCCCAATTAAAATCCGTTACAATTAAAATATCTAAGGGGGGGGTTATACATGGACTATATATGTTAGTTTTTATAATAATAGTTTTATTGTAATTGTACGTGTATAAACAGTAAACCCATACAACGAAATTCACTTAACAGCGAAAGACCAGGTCCAACACACAAAACAATCCCTAAACACCCCCCACCCACCCACCATAATTCCCCACCCCTAAACCACCCAAACCGGCCCGAGCCGGCTGAATCCCACCACTGCCTGCAAGCATAAACCATGAGTGAAGAATGCTTTTTGCTGATTTATACATGGACTATATATGTTAGTTTTTACAATAATAATTTTATTGTAATTGTTCGTGTATAAACAGTATACCCATACAACAAAATTCACATAACACCAAAACACCAGGTCCAACACACAAAACAATCCTCAAACACCACCCACCCACCCACCACAATTCCCCACCCCTAAACCACCCCACCCCTAAACCACCCAAACCACAATAGACCAAGTAATACTATCCAACAGCTCACTGATAATTCATCTTTAGTTCATTGTTGAGTGCAATTATAGCTCTGGGATAAAAACTATTCAGAAAACGTGTGGCCCAAGTTTTAATTGTTCTGTATCTTCTGCCAGAAGGCAACAGTCCAAAAAAAATGTAAGCAGGATGGGAAGAGTCTCTGAGAATGTTATGCAACTTTCTCAAACAGCAAGATTTGAAGATGTCATCCAGGACTGGTAGCTGGAATCTGATGATATTCTGGGCAGTTTTAATGATTCTCTGTAGAGCTTTTCTGTCCGCTAGAGAGCTGCTCCCATACCATGCAAGAATGCCGTATGTCAGGAGACTCTCAATTGTGCTGCGATAGTAGGACAGAAGTAGATGCTGAGATAGATTTATCTTCCTGAGCATTCTCAGGAAGTACAGCTTCCTAAGAAGTACAGGAAGTATATGTTGGTTCAACTTTCATAAGCCTAATAAGAAACATCTTGAGGGAGAGTCCAGATTAAAAGAACATTCTTACTGAAAGCCAGGGATTAGATGGATTAGATGGGCCATTTGATAGGCCAGATAAAGTCTATGGGCTGGAAGTTCCCAATGCCTAGCACAGATTCTGCTCTGGGGATCTTTGGAAAATTAATCAGTGTTAGCCTCTCTTTTGAAAGTGAGCTCCTGGACCGCAAGTAATTATCTTTCTATGTAATGCATAGCTGGAGGTAGAAATGGATGTGTTTATAAGTGTGCTTAATTCACATGAGAGAAATGTTGAGGCTGAAGAAGCCTGGTTAATATTTCGCTTACTAATTATGCATGCAAGTCCAGAATCCTCCACTGGAAACAGCTGTTCTTTGACAAATACACAGGCTGTCCTTCCAGATATGATAATGTATTTTTTGATAGCAAAGAGTTTTAAAACCTGTGCCTTAGACAATAACCCCCAACAGTTATTTAACATGATGAAAATAATCATTACTAGTTGGAACAGGCTTTTAAAACTTGTTTTGTGCTGACTTATGATTATGAATTCTTCAGTGTGTATCACACCAACAAGGGGGCTTTCTGCACACCTGAAAAGAGCTAATATCTGACAGACAAATGAAAGCTTGGGCAGGATGTCATAGATCAGGGGTCGGCAACCTTAAACACTCAAAGAGCCACAAAGATCCTAACCAGAAGCCCCTCATTCAATTCTGGAGCTGACCGGAAGTCCGGTTCCCCCACCATAAAGACTCCTCCTAGTGCAGCATCCTTTTTCCTCTACCTGTCCTAACCGAAAGCCCTATCAATTATGGAGCCAGCCAGCAACAGGGAGCTGCAGCAGAGGGATGAAAGAGCCACATGCGGCTCCAGAGCCGCAGGTTGCTGATCCCTGTCATAGATGAACAGGGGAAATACAGTGTGTAGGAAGTCATAAAAACTTTTCTTTATTTAGTAAGGAAAGGTCACCTTTGGCAAAGTTTTCTGCATATGGCCTGCATTCCTTTAAACAACTGATGTTTCAGCAGAAACACACAATCCAGGATCTGGCATAATTACAGATCTGATCTATCAGCAGAGATACATTTTGCATCTGTTTTTTTCAAGATCACATTATACTTTTTTTTTTAAAGTCCTTCCTTATGTACAATCAATAACAACCATGTACATTTTTAGAGTGCTGTGTTTTAGATTCTCCCTAACACATGATTTTAAAGAAAATCTATGTTGAATTAAACCTTTAATGTATAGTGGGGGTTTTTTTTGTCTTTTTTTTAAGTCTTTGGATTAATGTGAGTTTTTGCTAGCATTCTTTTCGTATGAAATGCAGGTTCTCAATTTACCATTGAGAAAGAGAAACATGTTTTTATTGATATAACTTCATCATTAGAAAAGTATTTTTCATGTTTTCACAAGATTGGTCTATCCATTATAGACAAAAAGAAAGAAAACTTAATTTCCTAGGGAATAGGAAATTCGGATATGGTTTTATCAAAGTTCTTGTATAAGTAGTCCTCAAGGTACAACCACAATTGAGCCCAAAATTTCTGTTGCTAAGTGAGACAGTTGTTAAGTTAAGGAGCCTTGGTGGCACAGCGGACTAAAGTGCTGTTAAGTAGCACTTAGCTGCCTGCAATTACTGCGAGTTCAAATCTCACCAGGCTCAAGGTTGACTCAGCCTTCCATCCTTCCGAGGTAGGTAAAATGAGGACCCGGATTGTGGGGGCAATAAGCTGACTTTGTATAAAAAAGAACACCACTGGGGGGGGGGGGCGAAAACCCTACTAAGCTGGTATATACAAAAGTATGAAGGCTATTGCTTAACACATCGTAAGCCGCCCTGAGTCTCCAGAGAAGGGCGGCATATAAATCGAACCAATAAATAAATAAATAAAATAAGTGAATTTCACCCCATTTTACAATCTTTCTTGCCACAGTTGTTAAGTGAATCACTGCAGTTGTTAAAATAGTAACATGGTTGTTAAGTGAATCTGGCTTCCCCATTGACTTTGCTATCCGGTTCGGGAGAATCAGTAGCGGTGGCTGCAGGTGGCTCCGCCCACCCTCCTGGACATAATCATGTCCCATTTATCCATTTTTTGATGCTCCGCGCATGCGCGGAAGACCCTGAGCATGCGTGGAGGTGCGCTCACATTTGCGTGCACGCTCACATTTGTTACTTCACAGTAGCAAAGGTAAGTGAATGCCACCCCTGATGGGGATGCTGCAACAGTCCTAAGTGTAAAAAATGGTCATAGGTCACTTTTTTAAGTGTCATTGTAACTTCGAATGCAGGCACTAAACGAACTGTTGTAAATCAAGGACCCCCTGTATAAACTAAATGAAAAAAAGTCAAGCAGCTGGGTGATTTCTTTAACAAGAGAAGAAATTATCCGGTAATATTTCAAGGGCAAAATATCTCTTTAATAGTGAAACTGTACTAGAAAATACCAATAGCAGATAGTGTGGGAAGCCAGAAAACCCACAGATTGCTGGCAAATGAATTGTATTATAAATGAGAGTCTCTCTCATCTCCATTTGCTAAATAAAGCAGCTAAATAAAGTAAGAGTTATCTGGATGCCTGATAAATTAACAGATTACCTGGAACTCTTCCAGTCAGGATTTAGTCCTGGGTATGAGACAAAAATAGCATTGATTACTTTGGTTAATATTGCACCCATTATATCTCTCAGCAGTATTAAATGCCACCAAACCTGATATGATTCTGGATTGCTTGCAAGAGTTAGGCATAAGAGATACCCTTTTGGTGTTTCTGCCCAGGGGTAAAATCCATCAGGTTCTGACAGGTTCTGGAGAACCGGTAGCAGAAATTCTGAGTAGTTCAGAGAACTAGTAGCAGAAATTTTGAGTAGTTCAAATACTCTGGCTGGCCCTAGAGTGGGGAGGGAATGAGGATTTTGCAATATCATTCCCCTGGAGTGGGGTGGGAATGGAGATTTTGCAGTATCCTTCCCCTGCCATGCCCACCAAGCCACACCCACCAAGCCACGCCATGTTCATGAAGCCACGCCCACAGAACTGGTAGTAAAAAAAATTGGATTTCACCAATGCCCCTTATAAAGAGAACAGTTTCATTTGGTGGTATTTGTCTGGGAGGAATTATTGAGTCCTTGATGATTCTTGAGTGTGGGATGTTACAGAACTTGGTATTTTCCTTAATTTAACAACTTCTGCATAAAATTGCTGACGGAGGCCATCCATTTATTTAGAGCCCGGTATCATGATGATACTCAAACATATGTTGTCATCCCAATGGTATTACAGTCTTCTGTGGAGATCCTGACTAGTGTTTACATACTTTGAAGTTTGGATGGGGTATAATAAGGAAACCACAAATCCTGCATGGTTGAGTGTCTGTTCTTAGGTGAGCAACACAAATTGATTCTGGTCTTTGAATGAATGAATGGATGGATGGATGGATGGATGGATGGATCCATGACTTGATGATGCAAAATGGAGGATGAGACCAAGGGGGCTTCTCCCATATCTGATAGGTATGCCAGTTGCAGACCTTTGCACTAGACATGCCTCATTGGAGTCACTCATGTCCTTATCACCTTCTGTTTGAAATTCAGCAATACTGTATATGTGAGGTTGTCCCTGACAATGACTCAGAAGTTGCAGTTGGTTCAAAATGCAGTGTGCTGATTCCTCTTGAGAAGGAATAGCATTAGCAGCATTGATGCCAGTGCTTCAGTATCTTTGTTGGTTATCCAACCCTTAATTTTGTCCAACCCTTTTATTGTAGTTGACTTTATCTTTGTCAACATTGGAAAGATCCCCAAGCCTTTTGAGATGTGTGATACAGAAATGTTTCTATAAATGAATAAAACTGCAACTTTGGTCTTTCGGAGTTCATCATTTCCTATCCAAATGTTTTCATTGAGACAAATATTTTAATTTTAAATGTGAGATTTCCCCTTTTTCCTGTGACTAGATCTATTGCATAGAAGCAGCTGTGGATTACTACAGATAAGTGGAAGCATAATATTAGATAACTATTGCTTAACTGTGTTATGACCCCCTGGAAGATGCGAGGAGATAGCTGTTCAGATAAGACGGATGGATGGAAGATAGAGTCAAAAGCATCCAGAACTATTAGTTGAGATGGGTGGCTATAGAAATCAAGTAGTAACAGTTCTGTTGGAGATATCAGTACTATTGGAACTAGTGATCCCCACTCTGATTTTAACAAACCCAGCTAATTCACAGGACCACTTATCTGCACCGACACTAATTTAGGATGAGAGGTTCAGCCACATAGTCCTAGGCAAGGCACTTAATGATGATCTCAACTTTGTTTATCTGAGAAGCTAGTCAAAAGGTATGTGAGTACTAACAGAGGAATATACTCTGCAGTTGAGTTTTTGACATACCTCAGCTATACTTATTGTATACTTATTGGTGTGGCTTATTTATTACCCTGAGTTCCTATAGACAATAATGAAAAAAGTTATCAAAACCTCAACTCTTGGGTGTTAATATCTTCTGTTGCTTTCTCTGGTCCTTGGACTTTCTTTGACCTTGTGTCTTCTTTTTTGGATTCCTCATCGGATTGATAGCTTATGGGTCTTGATCTCTGCTTGCCTATTTCAATATCCTCAAATGGCTTCTTTGACTCCAGCTAACTACAATAAAGCTTACATTTGTTTATGTCTAGCCTGCTGGAGATTTATTGCCTGCTAATTTGTTTCCTGGCAACTTGCCCTGTTGGCGCAGGAGAGAGAGCCCTTAAGTTATGGTGGAATATAAGTTTAAATAAATAAATAAACCAGCATGTGCATTTGCAGAAATGTAGCTAAAAACATTATTGTAAAACTAGCAGTGTATAATATTTTTCCTTGAAATTCTAGGCAGCTACTGCTAAGTGCAATAATGCAATGCTGCCAGTATATTAAAAAGTGGACTTCTAATGGCATATTAAAAAAAAACAAAAAACAATATACCAGTTTTTATTAACTCCTCCAAATTTGTTTGGGTTGTCTACTAATCAAATTCTAGAATCCACTATAAATGTTATTTTAGCTTGCATTTCTCTTTCTTAATGTACAGATTCATTTCACTTGAGATAAGAGAGCCATTAGATGGCACTCTGTGTAAAGTTGAAGGAATTATTTAACAAGGCTGGTGTAAGCTTCATTACTTGGGCAAAACAGAACAGGAAGAAAACTGGCAAACAAATTAGTCAGCAAATGAAAAAAAGGGGAGGGAATTCTTTCTGATTCACATTTTAACAGCTTGGCTCTTTGAAACAGATTTTAAAACCAATCATTAGCTCAATTTGTAAGGAAATAAATTCATTTTTTAAAGGAAAGGAAATACAAAGACATTAATGAAGCTCTTTTGTGTACAAGGACTGCATTCCTTCCTCCTATTTTCCATTTTTTTTTTGCCAGTTCTTTGAAAAATGGAGTAAAAGATTAGATTAATACAGAAGGTCAAAAGAAAATAGATTGAACTGAAAAGACGGTGTTGTTATGGAATAATAGGAAAAAGTGTTCATCCGCAGAGAGTAGTCTATTGTAGTTTGTTTTCCTCCTTCCTATGCAATGTGGCAAATGTGACTACTTTCAAACACACCATTGTGCAGTTTCCTTCAACTTCACTTGTTTTATCAAGTCAGTCAATGCCCCTCAATGGAATCAGTGCCAAAAAACATTCTGTGCTTTTTTCAACCGGATTCATTCAAGCTGATGGGAAACAATTATATTTAAAATGTGATTAAAAGAAACAAAAACAATGGCCATAGGCAAAGAATGAGGTTTTGATTTTCCAATGATATGATCAAGAGCTTTACTGGAGAAACAATCTTTCTCTCTGAAAGAAAATAGTCTGCCATCAGATTTGAGTTTTCAGATATAGGCATAGATTCATAGGGGTAGATAAAACCTTGGCGGTCTTCTATTCCAACCTTCTAACCAAGGCAGAGATCTTGCACTATCCTGGATAAACGGTTGTCCAATATTTTCTTGAAAACTTCTAGTGATGGAGTACCCACAACTCTGAGAGGCAAGCAATTCCATTGGTTAATCATTCTCATTGTCAGGAAATTTCCCCTTAGTTCCAGGTTGGCACTGATTCCATTGACTAGTTGCCACCAATTGCTTCTTGTCCTACTCTTCAGGTGTTTTGGAGAATAAGTCAAGCCCTTATTTTCTGTGAGAGCTCCTCAAGTATTGACTGCAGTTGACTGCTATCATGTCAACTCCAAACCTTTTCTTCAAGAAGCTAAACATATCTAGTTCCTTAATGGTTCATCCTCTGTTTTATTCTCCAGACCCATTATCAATTTAGTTGATCTTCTCTACACATCTTTCTCAGCATCTTTTTAAAAAATATATATCTTGATGATCAGAATTGTATGAACTATTCCAAATGTGGCCTCATTAGTGCAATATAAAGTGCAATATAAATCAGTACAGTCACTTCTTTATCTTTTCTTTACATTGATGAAAACTATTTATCTCAATGGGTATGTTTCCCCTGCAGGGACAAAACAATCTAAATATATGCTGGACTTTGTAAGTAATCAGTGAAGGTGGTTAGTCTAAAAAGTTAATTTTGGTCTGAATTTCATAATAGCATTTACAGTGTGCCTTGAACAGCATCTCAGGAACATTATGTTCCTGTGGACCTCCTTACAGGCTGCTATCCATTAAATGGAACCATCAACCCATGGTTTGATTTATGTTCCTATCCATTCTTCTACCTATAAAGGTTAAAACAGCCAAGGAGAAATAAGGGGAAAATAATCTTTTATAGTAATGAAAAAGAATAAATGGAACAGAATAAAACCCCATTAAAATCAGAAGAAGCATCAGCATCTTCTGCAACTCAGCATCTTCAAACTGCTTACATACCTCCATAAATATAATTCTTGCCTGTACAGAAATATAATAAAACAGAAGCCAAACTGATCTCCTCTGACAGATATTGCTAATACACAACAAGCCAGATGCTTAAATTGAAGTCCACAAATAGACAATAGCATCTTTCCACCTGCATTTTGTTCTAACAAATGGTATTCACCAAACTATTGCTTCTGATCCTAGGGACAATATATTGTTATCATGACTAGTTCTGAAATAAAATCCTTTTTAACCATGAATGTATCTAATCCTCATTTGTTCAGCCACTGTCATCACATATTGTGGTGCCCAACTAAACTATGTATTAGGTGAAGACATACTTATATTTTTCCCGATTCTCCAACTCCTACATTCTAATACTTTTTAGAACAACCAAAATAAGGAGCTTAGCAAGGGTCTTGATAAGGGATGTCTCATGAGTTACTCTTAAATCAGAAGGAATTGCTTGACTTTTATTTGACATATAGATCAAGAACAACAATACAAATATCACTAAACTGAAAAATGTCATTTCAATCTTAATTTCCTAGAGAACTTTGCAGCGCTGGAGAGAGTCCATATGAAGGACATGTCACAGAAGCAGTCACCAAGCATATGGTTTGGATGCGGCAAAGTAGACAAAGATGCAGAGGTGAGGGAGTCTAGTGATAGACATTCAGATCTAACAGTAAGTCTTGGTGGAGATAGCCACCTGAAGTAGCCTGAAATGATAGATAGATAGCTAGATAGATAGATGATAGAATGAATTCTTTATTGGCCAAGTGTGATTAGACACACAAGTAATTTATCTGGTGCATACATGCAACAAGTGATAAATCATGATCATCATAATAAAATACAATTTAGATTCTGAGATATAGAATCTAGAAACTTCCATGTGTCTGCTGTTGATACTGTGTAGTCTATACTATACAGGATCTCTCCTAAAATCTACCATCTCTACAGTTTTGAGTGTGTTCAGTTCAAGATTGTTCCAGACGGATGCAACAGAAGATGCTATTGCATACTTAATATTAAGAATTGAATTGTTGCTGCTTTGGTACATGGGGTGTTCTTTAGTTTAGGCATAAGATGATATAAAGAACATTGCCAGGGGAAGCCAGAGGCCAATCCTGCCTTCTGATCAAATAAGGACCATCTGGATACATTGGGAAATTCAGAAATCTATAATGGACAATGGTAGCCACCTTGTACAATTGTTTCCTGTCAACCAATATTTAAAGCATACTGTCTAGGCAACTCATGAAGCTGCATAGTCCACTTTATAAGCCTAATTGGCTGTCATGTCCAAACAGCTGGCAGCAAATCTCAGTTTAACTATATACTCTATGAAAGACTATTTTCTTCTGTAAGATCTAAATGCATTTGATTTCAATCTCAAGTTCTAACATTTTGAGGAAAAGCAAACACATAAGCAAAAACTTTCTCTCTGTTTGATCTATGCCACTCATAATAACAGAATAACAGAGTTGGAAGGAATATTGGAGATCTTTTAGTCCAACCCCTGCTCAAGCAGGAAACTGAACACCATTTTAGACATATAGTTGTCCAATGTTTTCTTAAAAACCTCCAGTGTTGGAGCACCCACAACTTCTGGAAGCAAGTTGTTCCACTGATCAATTGTTCTAACTGTCAGGAAATTTATCTTGGTTCTCTCCTTGATTAGTTCCCATCCATTGCTTCTTATTCTGCCTTCAGGTACTTTGAAGAATAGATTGACCCCTTTTTCTTTGCAGCTGCTTAGATATTGGAACACTGCTATATAATTTTTGTAATATTACTGGGAAGACGCTACTTCAGCCTGTTAATAGTTTTAGATATCCTTTGTTTTCTAGCTTGACCCTTTTACGTTGGGTCAGTTCTGGCTAGAAACGTTTTACAGCTCCAGCACTTCCTGGAAATACTATAATATGATGTTTGTGAGATTTCGGGTCCCTTTCTCCACTCTTCACCTCAGATTGTCAGATCTGTGGCCCGGGTTCAGGTTGTCTGAAGAAGCATCTCATTCAGTTGTGGGATTCTCCTGGCTTAACAACTGGTTTGGTGATTGCATGCTTCACTGTGTGCGCGTGCACAGTTTGAACAAATCTTCACTTCTGGATTTCTTCGGAGGCGTAACACATCTGATTTGCGTGACAAGGAAAATAGTGCGGGTGGGTGGGTGGTGGGTGGGCCCAGCTGATTGTCAGAGCTACCAGTTCTCCAGAATTGGTCCAAACTGGTAGAATCCCACCACTGATCTCATTTTACCCCAAGAATAATCTCATCTCACCCCAATGGGCCAATGCTAGTACAGGGGGCATGCTGCAGATCTCATCAGTCAAGAATTTTCAATAGGGTCTAGGAAAAGAGCCATTTTTGCCATGGCCTCTATATTTTGTTGATAAAGAAACAAAGGGAGACTAGTATAGATCTATTTCAAGCTATTTAGCTCTCATCAGCTAGCCATACTCTTACTCAGATTCAAACTTGAGCTGCCTGCATATTAGGCAGTTATATTAACCTCTGAGCCACAAATTCTCCTCCCTTTATCAGCCTGAGCCAGGGGAGAGATTAAGTGTTTTTCTATCGAAGCACCTGGTCTACCCCAATATAGGAGGGAGCATACTGCTTCCCTTTCACCTTTCAGCTCCAATCCAGGAGCCCTCAAGCAGTCGCATTCATGACAAACCATTTTATACCAAATATATATATATATTATTCCTTGGAATCTTGGCATGCTTTAATAAAATAGGATTATACTATGTGTACAGGCAGAGATAAGAAGATAGGATAAGGGCCATATGGAGTATGAGGTATAGAACGGGAGATGTATCTAATATGCCAAATTTATCTCATTTTAATTCCTCTGGTGGAACCATATTGTGCCCTGACAGATGACCAAGAAATTGCTGCCTCAAATCTGCTTCCAAGCTGCTGTTCCCATGTAATGCTTCGTAGAACCAGCAATATTTTAGAAGGTAGCTGGCTGCTATGAAATAGCAGTGTTTACACGTCCCCAAATTGAACAGTGACTCTGCGCAAGTCATTCGGCTGCACCACCAAACAGCCTGCTGTTTTCAGAAATCTGAAAGCAGCAAGGAGCATAGCGGAAAAATGGACCTTCAGCCTCTCGTTGCTCTCCTAAAACGAAAATGACAGGTTGCAGATGGGAAACTTGATTTTGCTTCACACGGCAGAAGGAACAGAAGATGAGAACAACCAGCTGCAAGTCAAATGATCACATTGCAGAGAGAATCCATGCCTGCCAAAAGGGAAAGGAACCATCTTACTGCAAAAAGTTATTTCAACTCAGTTTTCTATGAAAGCTTAATGTACGTAGAATAAACTGGCATGAGGGAAAACAACAACAACAACAGTATCTGCAAAGGAATTGTGGGCTCAAAAAAAAAATAGTACAGAGTTTTCATTGTTTCATACAGAGTTTCTATTTTCTAAAGAAATAAGTATGAAAAGCATATGTCAGAGATTATGAAAGAACATTCAAGCTGAGCAGATGCCTCATATCAGAGATTGTGAGTACCATGAAGCAACAATGAGATCCTACCAAAGCCTTGGTGGGAAACCAAACATGTCCTCCCAAACGTAACAGTGCCTTTTCTGGTGTCAGGGTTCCAAGGAACACTCCCAACTAAATAAAGCTCTGAGGCCTGAGGTTCCAATTTATTAGAGATATCATGTTGGCACATCTGGGAAAACCTGAATCTGAAAGCTTCCAGGTTTTCTCCACCCAGCTAACAGTTCACAGCCCTGCCCCACACCCACAAGTTCATCACATTGTCCAATAAACTCTTCACACTCAACTGGATACAATCTTCCGGCAGTCTCCATCAGATGCAGGCAAAAGTCCTTGAATACAGAATGTTGTTATGACTAACTTTCTACCGCTCCAACAACAACCCCCTCCCAACTTCCCCAGCTAAAATATGTGGCAGTTAAGAAGCAAAAAAGAAAATTGTCTTCCAAAACTGACATCTGGAGAGTAAAGGAGAGAACGCATGCTGGGAGTTGTAGTCTCTGCCGTTAGGGGCCCCAATCTCAACCTGACTGGAAGTATTGTGAACAGATACTTTTGCCTTATGGTAGGAGTTTTCAGTTGCTGGATTTCAGATAGAGACATTTCCTTTGAGTTTAAAAGATAATCATAGATATAACAATTAAGCTGTTTTCTTGGCCAAAATATGGAACTCCTTTGCCTTGGGTTTCTTCCAGCAAACAGAACAGAAGAGGATGCTTCAATTTAGTCAACAGACTTGAGACTTTATGCATCAAGATCTAATTCTGCTTAACTGTTTGAGACCAGATAAAGTTGGCTAAGTGTATCAATGAGCTTATTATCTTAGTATGCTATCAGAAGACTTCCAAAAGATAGACCATTTTGTTGGCCACTACGAAAAAGTAGGCAATAGAAGATAAGGCTTCCTCTATTCTTATAAGCGTTGCAAATAAATACTTTCATTAAAACAATTGGGTGATTGAAATGTATGTATCCTTTCTAGAAAAAGAAAATCTCTTTGAACGTGGACTTACATTTCAATGAAATTTGTTTGTTTTACATATTCAGTAGGATGACATTTAGCTGACTTATTTTGCACGTGTACATATCAAGAAGAGCCACAATCCCAACTGACAAACTGTCTAAAGGAGCCAAATTTTATACAGCTATGTAGCATAGTAATTCAAGTCCTATAACTTTTCTCTGATGTCTCTACAAGAAAAGTACTCTTACTATGAATCATCAGCATTAAGGCAAACATAATTGTAGTGTGTCTTTCAGGCTGTGTCAATTGAATATAATTCCACAGTCCTATGACAAGGATATATTCCTTTAAATATATTTCTACATTAACAACTTCAAAGTTAAATAAGGGCTAAACACTGAAGTAATATTAACAGTCCTCTAGCAGCAAATTCAATTCCCACATTCAGCCAGAAATAATAATGAGCCACTATAGGTTATCAAGAAACAAGTGAGAAAGATCAGGAATTGTAGGGGAAAATTCATGTCTTGCGGAATTGAGGTCAACCTCTGTCTGTTTCTCTCTCTCTCTCTTCCCCCACCCACACACAGAAACACCCACCACCCACACGTATATATATATATCAAATATGGAGACCACCCCATCTCACCCACAGAGCAAACATGCTAAACAATGCAAACACTGCTAAGATAATGCAGCCTAAATGCCAAATAAGAGCCCGCTAAAACATCACATATTTTTTTGAATAAAAGAAGCTACAGAAATATTATAGGAATGATAACAAAAAGAGTTGTCGAATTCCATAAACTACCATTTCAATATTGCATTGCTGTTTGTACTTAGAAATTTTTCTTCTTCTTCCAAAGCTGTTAGAACTGGAAGTTACTTGGCCATAAACAGCTCAGAAAGTTAATCTCTGTACCTCACAGTTCATGGGATAGTTGTTTAAATGTCTCACTTGTCCCAGGAGAAGGAAAAGAAACTTTCCTTGTCTGGATAAAAATAGCATTTTATTAGTAAGAAACAGAACTTTTTCTATTGTTGAGGAGTTTTTGACACAGTAAAATAATTCCCACCTATGTACTGATGACACGTAGTTTCAAGCAACAGATCTTTAAATAACTCTTCTTGAGGCTGAAGGACCTATATGGCCCTATTAAACAGAAGATGAAGAAGAAACTGTAGTCATGAACAGCAACTAGTTCAATTCCATCTATAAGATGTCAGAAGCCAGAATAGAATAGAAAGATGAAATGGAATGGAAAGAAATGCTATAATTTCTTAGCCTGCATTTCTGAAACAGCATTCAATGCTGCTACAGCATTGTATGGCTTACAGGATAAATTTGGAGGTGAATGGAATGATTAAAGTAGCTTTCTTCTCCTATTTCCTTATCTTTATATATAAAAAAAAAGACAACACAATATGTCAATATAGTGTGCTGGTAAACAGTATCCCCCATACACATGTGAACTGAGTCAAGTGCCAAACTTAAAGAGATATCCACTTCTCATACTTGTGAACTGCTGAAAGTGCACTTGTAAAGTATAATGCGTATACTCCCTGGCCATATGTCAGAGCATGCTGACCTAGTAGGAAGGGATAAATATTGAGAAGACCATCCAGATGAATTTACTGAAAGTCATGTTGTAATTTCTACTGCGTCTGCCATTTCCTTTCTCTTGTTTGGAAATATTGTAGGCCAAACAGTTGTGAAATCCAATTTTTTTTACTACCGGTTCTGTGGGCATGGCTTGGTGGGCATGATGTGGCTTGGTGGGCAGGGAAGGGGAAGGAGAAGGATACTGCAAAATCTCCATTCTCACGTCACTCCAGGGGAAGAATACTCCAAAATCCCCATTCCCTCCCCACTCCTGGGGGAAGGATATTGCAAAATCTCCATTCCCATCCCACTCTGGGGCCAGCTAGAGGTGGTATTTGCCGGTTCTCTGAACTGCTCAAAATTTCCACTACCAGTTCTCCAAAACCTGTCAGAACCTGCTGGATTTCATCCCTGAGGCCAAAGATATATAAGTTCCAGTTCTGTTTTTTGAACAGGGCTGCTATTCTTTGCTGGGAGCTCAGTGTACATGTTAGTTGCTTTCATGCTTAATACATTTAAAACATTTCTATTAAAAAAAACACTACTTCAAAGTGTTTTGGTTGTTTTAAGTGAGCCACACAACAACCTCTACTAGGGAGATGAGATGATGCATCGTAATTATGTCCAAATAGATTTGAAAAGAAATATTGCAGACCTTGTCTCATTTCCTCCCACGATCAGCATATCTTGATCAGGTTAAGCTGGAGAAGGAATATAATTTTTCAGCTAGTAGTTTTATCAGTAGAGCTGTGATGGCACAGCATGGAAATGTAACATTGCAAGCTAACTCTGCCCACAGCTTGGAGTTCGATCCTGACCAGCTCAAGGTTGACTCAGCCTTCTGTCCTTCTGAGATTGGTAAAATGAGGACCCAGATCGATGAAGACGATATGCTGACATGATAAACTGCTCAGGGATACTGTAAAGCACTATGTCTGGTATATAAGTCTAAGTGCTATTGCTATTACTAAGACTTTCATATTTAATCCTAATGACAGGGTTCTTGGAAATAAACAAAAGGCTCTTATGCTTTCTTTTCTGCATTTATGTCATTGTAGGTGTGTAGCAGCAGTAGCAGAAGCAGCAGGGCCAACACTGGCCTGCACTTATTTACCTGTCTGCAGTGCTGTCCATATATGTTGATTCTCAACCTAGGACTGAAAATCTGAGGAAAATTCCCCTAGCATTTTGTCTCTCATTCCAGTGATTGAACTTAGAAAAGTCCATATTTAGGAGAATTAATTTTACCACTGCTGGTAGTAAGAACAATTACCCCAATGATGTACAGATCAGAGGTGGGTTTCAGCAAGTTCTGACCAGTTCTGGAGAACCAGTAGCAGAAATTTTGACTAGCTTGGAGAACCGGTAAATACCACCTCTGGCTGGCCCTGCCCCCATCTATTCTCTGCCTCCTGAGTCTCAGCTGATCGGGAGGAAATGGGGATTTTGCAGTAACATTTCCCTGCCATGCCCACCAAGCCATACCCACCAGGCCACACCCACAGAACCGGTAGTAAAAAATTTGGAATCCCACTACTGGTACAGATAGTCCTCAACTGTCATGCCCCAACATATAATCTTTATATACTGTTGTTGCTCTACAGCCCCATTTGGTAGCTGGAGAGACAAATACCAAGTATATTGTTTGAAGCTGACCCAACCTCTTTACCCATCAGCTGGCACTCTCAAACCAAATGCACACTGGGAAGCCAGCCTCCATTTTCCTTTAGCAGGTGGAGAAGTCAGAAGCACAAAGAAGAATCCATCTTAATCTGTGGCACATGGTCATCCAAGGACAAACCCACATCCCACACACAGAGCATCGCTGGTGAGATTTAAATTGCTTGTATTTATTAATTGTTATGTTCAGCAGTAACTTAATACTGCCTATCTTGTATTTAGTTCTCATTGTATGTATCCCTATTTTTCCCAGTTTCACCATATCCTGTTCTTTCAATAAAGTATCCAGTTCTAGGCACATGGTCTGTTTTATTGGAGGATAGGTGGGTTTAGCTGCATGTTGAGCTGCACACAGACTAATGTGTAGAACGGACAGAACATCAACTGACATTCATAATCGGGACCAAAATTCCCATGGCTCAGCAAGGCAGTTAAATGAGTTGCGCCTGACTTTACAATCTTCTTTGCATTGGTTGTTAAGTGAGTGACTGCGGTTAAGTGAAATGTGGTAGTTAAGAAAATCTGACTTCTATTGATTTTCCTTCCTGGAAGCTGGCTGGGAAGTGATGATCATGTGATCTCAGGATACTACAACCATCATAAATACAAGCCAGTTGCCAAGCACTTAAATTGTTATTTCAATGTGACCATGGGGATGCAGCAACCGTCATAAGTGCAAAGACCAGTCATAAAACATTTTTTTCAAGTTCCTTCTTCAAATGGTCACTAAATGAATGATTGTAAGTTGAGGACTATCTCTACTGCCTGAAAAGGCTGATGATTTTTTTTGATTTTTTTTTTTGGCTGAGGATCATATTAAGCCTATATACTTGTCATTCAATAATTTGTCATTTATTCCAAGCCATGTAATTCCTCAACAGGATGCAAAAATCTACGCATTCATACCAATGCTGACAAATTTGGGAGGAGTTGTCAGACGGTTCTTTATTATAGAGGAAGGCAGAATATTTAAGTATTCCACTGAATCATCAGTGGCATAAACATCTCTGGCAGCATGTTCCTCTGAGACTATAATTCCTTTGAATATTTTGCAAGAGAGATAATAAAAAGCTATGAGAGGGTCACCTAAGGCACAAACTCAAGATTCCTAAACAGCCCTGGGAAGGTTTCCAGAAGAATTTTGTAAGAAGCTGTGGCATCAAGGGGATTTATTAAAAAAAAACAACACACACACACACACACAACTTTTTCCAGGCTAACAAAATCTACAAGTATGATTGTAGACATTTGTAGAGACCATTAAGAGCAAGGATTTTTTAAAAACATTAATTAAAATGAATGTTAGTGGATTCATTGACTAATCAAAGTAGTTGTGAGACCAAAAGATCTGGCTATCTTTGAGGCAAAACAGACATTTTTAGATTGTTGCTATGGGGTAAAGAGCTTCACAAGTATGTCCAACAGCTTCAAGATGGCAGCACAAGATTGCAATACTTTTGCTTCATCTGCTTTTTTTATGTGCAGCACTGCTATCTGGAAGTTTTTGACCATAACCTACCAACACCTCAGTTGATGCCTTCTCCAATATTTTATTTTGTACTCCGGCATTCAGCAATTAATATTGAACTTAACTAACTGGTAACCAATATTGGCTAATCTCAAAAAGCTGTGACTGGTTAGTATTTGATTGGAAGACCAACAGGGAACATTATAGACTGGAAAGTTAAATAAATTAAATATATAGTTCCGGAGTTCTCAGAATGTCAGTTTCTTTCTTTACAAATATACCTGGAACTCATATTTTTAGAATAGTTTGTAATATATACATATACAAAGGCCTACCAGGCTTTGAGACACCAGGAAAGATCCTGCTGGAGGAGCAGAGACGGCTTTCCATCAGTGAGCAGAGACCAAAGGCACCCACCCCCCCACCTCTGGGCATGCAGACTTAGCCTGTGAAGGCATAGTTAGTCCTGACCAAACACAGAGCAACCCAGCAGGGCTGTCTCAAACTGTAACAGATAGGATTAATGAGAAACAAACCTGGCCGACCACAAGGTCACAGACAAGGCAGCAAATTGCAATGGCTGACAGGCTAACATCATGCCCCACTAATAAGCAAGCTAGGAGGGAGGAAACAGTAGGAATCAAGCCTCCATCATCCAGCATGACGACAGCAAAAACAACACAGCTGATTTCAAATGGGAGATGGCTGGAAGGGCCTATTACATGTGCAAAGGCCAAATTGATTAATGGCATATAAAGGCAGAGATCTCTGTAATGGTAGTTTAATACTCTGACAATGTCAGCAGATAGCTGACAAAAGCTTAGTAAAATAAAATTTTAATCCTTTTAAAATTTTAAAATTGTAAGTTCCGGAGTTCGCAGTATGTCTGCTTCTTTCTTTACTAATATACCTGGAACTCGTATTTTTAGAATAGTTTGTAACATATACATATACATACATACATATATACATATATTTGTAAAAGTCAATGGTGAACCACCTCCGTAGACATGAGAACTCAGTAGATGTGTCTGTAAAGTCTACAGGATACAAGCTTAATTCAAAGTGTCAGTTTTATTTGCTGTTGACTGTTATATATGTGTGAGTCTTTATTTATTTTTATGTGCAGGATTATTCTTTTTGTCCATTTCACATGCTATCACACAAAACCATTTTAAATTTCATTACCGTGCAGTTTCTTTCCTAGTTTATCCACTGGCACAGGGCAGCAGCAATCATATTTATACCAGCAATAATATAGTGGATAAAAATGTCCACACTTCCCTGTTAAAAAGCCAGGTTTTTGAGAAAAATCAGACCAGGATAAATGACTTCACAATTTTTCCACTTTTAATGTAACATATAAGCTGTACAATTCAATTAAAAAAACTTTTTTTAGGGTTTGCAAGATGTGAAAAGGACAACATTGCCATACATCAAAAACATCTCAGAAACCACCAACAGACTATTACAACCATATGGCATCAGTGTAGCACACAAGCCAACTAAAGCCCTTCAAAACATCCTTAGTAAACCAGAAGAAACCCAGCAGCCCCAGAAGAAGAAAAAAAAAAACCAAACCACAGGAGTCATTTACAACATGCAGTGTAAAGGCTGCAAGAGCCAGTATGTAGGAAAAACAGGCAGAAGACTAGTAGAATGCATCCATGGACACCAACTAGCAGTTAAAAGACATAACTAATTTCACAAAACATGGACAGATTTAACCATAGTGTCAACTGGGAAATTGTGATCATCCTAGACCCGTGATGGTGAACCTATGGCACGGGTGCCACAGGTGGCATGCGGAGCCATATTGGTGGGCACAAGAGCTCAGCTCCGCCACACATGCGCACGCCAGCCAGCTGATTTTTGGGCCTTCAGGACCCACCGAAAGTAGGGAAACAGTCTGTTTCCTGCCTCCAGAGGGCCTGTGGGGGTGGGGAAGGTCGTTTTGCCCTCCCCAGACTCTTAGAAAGGTGCTGGAGCCTGGGGAGAGCAAAGAACAGGCCTACCAGGCCCACCATACCATCACGTGCCAAAAGTGGGGGGACCGCAGGGGGGCACATGCATACATGGGGGCGGGGCACATAGAATTATGGGTGTGGGCACACACGTGCGTGACCCTCGCTTTTGGCACACAATGGAAAAAAGGTTAGTCATCACTGTCCTAGACCAAGCCAAGTCCAAAAATGCTAGAGAACTCCTGGAACACTAGCAATCTGACAAATCAATGATCAAGAGGCACAAACATTTATATACCATTAACAAGAAACAATGAACAAGCCAAAAAGGGGAATAAAAAGACCAGAACACCTCCTCACCAGCACCCAACGCCCAGATGAGCAGAGATTAACACCAAGGTTAACATTAGACCAACGATCAAGCAGTAAACAATACCCTGATCAAGGAACTGCCAAGGAAGCTAAAAGTAAGCAGCCCAACCCAAGAACCATCGAAACTACTCCCACCAACACTGATGGGGCAAGCCATTATAATTTAAATAAGAGCAAACCCCACTCCTTACTAGCAATGATAACATTATCTAGTCTGCAAGAAAACAACCAAGTTCAGACAACAGCAAGGACCCCTCATTTCCACTACAAATATTCTCTTCTATTAGTCTGATTTATTTTTACATCTCCCAAACCTGGCATTTTAACAGGGGTGTATAAACTTCTTATATTTTCTGTAGTTGTTAATTGGTAGTTACTAAGTTGATAAGTAATTATTTCCATTTCAATGATTTTTCTTTATAGGTACCTTAAAATTAAAAATAGAATGAAAAAGAAGTTAATGTTGTAACAGTTAAAGCCAACATCAAAACTAATTCTGTTAATTGGGAGGATCTAGCCCAATAACTCTCAATACAAGATAGTAATTGTTGCAGTTTATTTGTAGTTATAAATATATCACAGGCTTAAGTATACACAAGTAACTGACCTATGTCCTTTCTTCTCAGGTAGTGTTGTGGCTCCGTTACCTGAGCCTGTTTCATCGGCAGGAGAGGACACCGAGAGTGAAGGAGAGGAGTTGGCAAGTCCTCCCTCTCCAGGACCCTCCTCTCTGGCAATGCCTTCAGTGTCCGCCGAAGGTCAAGTCACAGTTCAAGAATTGTCAAGTCCAGTCCGTAATTAAATCCAAGGCCGATAATGTTGTTTCCAAAGATGCAAATCCACGCAGCCACAGGTGGACAGTAATGAGGGAAATGAGTCTTGGCTGGATCCTCGGCAGTGTCGCAGAGATAAGCGCGTGCAACAGAAGAAGAGGTGTGCCAGAGATTAAGCTGAATCCCTGGACCACACCCCACAGGGTATAAAAGGGGGTGAGGTGGCCATTCAGACTCTGTGACAGACAAAACTAACTACTATCGAGTCACATTTGCATCTTTGGAAACAACATTATCGGCCTTGGATTTAATTACGGACTGGACTTGACAATTCTTGAACTGTGTGTATTTTGTTTATGAGTAAAGTCTTGGTAAGCAGCTACTGGGTTGCTGCCAATCCTCTTATCAAAAGAATTGATTGTCTGCCAGTTTATTTAACCCCCGGCTGTCTGTTTGTGTGCGTGTGTGAGACGGGGACAGAACAGGTATATAGCTGGAACTGATCTGGTACCCATGTGGCTGGTCCTTTTGTACCCAGGGGGAGGAGTCAAGGTAAGGTGGGATTGTGGGAGTGATGGGTTGTGTAGTAGTATTAACTCTTGATAGACCATGGGGCAATTGGGGCATATGTAAGTTAGACATTTCACGTGACAAATTCAAATGGAGACCATTTGGCTGAAGAGGAAGTTCTTCATTCCGTTCTTAACAGTGGAGAGAGAGAAAATTTTATTTATTTATTTATTTATTTTATTTATTTGTCAAGCATAAATAAGATAACAGGTAAAAGTATAAACATAATTTGAATACATGAAAGGAGTAAGTAAAAAGGAATATTAGGACAGGGACGGTAGGCACATTGGTGTACTTATGCACACCCCTTACAGACCTCTTAGGAATGGGGTGAGGTCAACAGTAGACAGTTTAAGGTTAAAGTTTTGGGGGGTTTGGGAAGAAACTACAAAGTCAGGTAGTGCATTCCAGGCATTGACCACTCTGTTACTGAAGTCATATTTTCTACAATCGAGTTTGGAGCGGTTTACCTTGAGTTTGTATCTATTATTTACTTGTGTATTGTTGTGGTTGAAGCTGAAATAGTCATTGACAGGAAGGACATTGTGGCAGATAATTTTATGTACTATGCTTAGGTCAGGCTGAAGTCAGTGTAGTTCTAAGTTGTCTAAGCCCAAAATTTGGAGTCTGGTGGCATAAGGTATTTTATTGCGGTTAGAGGAATGGAGGACTCTTCTCGTAAAATATCTCGGAAATCTCTCAATTGTACTTATGTCTGATGGACATAAATGCAATCCAATGGAGGGGTTTTCTATTATTAGGAGCACTTGTTGCACTTAATAACAATGTCTGTGGAGATTCTCCATCATCCAAGTCATGATTCTCCCAAAGGTGCTTTTTCAGGAGGCAACTGGATTTTCTTGTTTTTCTTTGAAGACTTCTCATTCAAGAAGCTTCTTCAGCTCTTCCATTCCCCAACATCCAGTCAGAGCTGAATGAGAAGCAAAATGTCTTCCAAGAAAAACAAGGAAGTCTAGTTGCTTCCTGAAAAAGCACCTTTGGGATTTAATAACAATGTGTTGGGAATGGGTCAGTTCTTTGCATAGGTCATTGTACATGGTCCAGTACAATTCAGTTATCAAGAATGATCTTATTTGCCATGCCACCACCACAATGAATGTCATAAGTTTCAGCCGCTCAAAAGACTATTTCAAAAATATTTTCCCATTTTCTTCTCTTGAGAAAGAAGATTGTTTTCTGATTTACAGTTGGAATGGACTTTAGAGGACTCCTAATCCAATCCCATATCCAGGACATGAATTTTCAAACATTTCCTCTTAGTTAGCGCTGTGAATTTATTTGTAGTGGAAACTCTGTTGTTTGTTTGTTTGTTGTTGCAGAGATTAATTATATGGTTGCTGCTGCTATTATCTGTTTCACAATCTGCAGCTTTGCTGCTTGCCGAGTCTTCCAATCTGGCTAAAAATAAATCAGAAATTTCCCCTTATGATATTGGTAACATGGCAACACATTTAAAATTCAAATCTTTTGTTCATTGCAAAAACAACAACATCAAGGATTTTCTATCAAAAATATAATCGATAACTTTTATTTGTTTCTTTAATAGAATAACTCACAATCAATAACTCCTAAATCAAATCCAAAATCCTTTCAGGATATTGCAATTTTGGTATATGGGATGTTTTCAAAGAGGCACACTGATAAAGTTCTTAACTGAAGATATTTTACTGGTTGTCAAGTTCATAATAATCATGATAGAAACTATTTATATTGCAGTATCCTTTCCCCAGGAGTAAGGAGGGAATGGGGATTTTGCAGTATCCTTCCCCTGCCATGCCCACCAAGCCACGCCCACCAAGCCACACCCACAGAAATGATAGTAAAAAAATTTGAATCCCACCACTGCACATGTGTGTGTCTGGGTGAAAATTTATATATGTATCTGTATATACAGGTACTCTTCAACCTACAACCTCAATTGGAACCAGAATTTCCATTGCTAAGCATGTCAAGTAAATTATGCCAGATTTTATTACCTTTTTTGCCACAGTTGTTAAGTGAACCACTGCAATTGTTGACTTTACTCGTTGGAAGCCAGCTAAGAAGGTCGCAAATGGTGATTTCATTATCCCAGGATGCTGAAACCATCACTAATACATGATGGTTGGCAAGCACCTGAATTTTAATCATGTGACCATGGAGATACTATGGCTGTTGTATGTGTTAGAACCAGTCATAAGTCACTTTTTAAAGTGTTGTTGTAACTTTGAATAGTTGCTAAAATTGGAGCCCAGCTATTGAATAGATCCATAGGTATGGTTATACATTGGACATCTTGGTTTTCTTTATTTGTTTTCTTCTTTTTCTTTTCTTTTCTTTTTATATTGGTCTTATTGTCTGTATTTTTATCACTGTTGTTGTTAGCCACCCAGAGTTATGTGCTACAAGATGGCTGGCCGTATAAATGAATATAAAATAAAACAGTAAAACATCGCACAAAGTCTATTTTTCCAGGTGATTTTCAGTTAGGATAACAAATATAGTAAAATAACATTAATGGGACTCCCTTTCATATCCAAGTATTCTCTGCCAAACATTGAGGACCCGGTAGAAGGAAGGGGGTTAGCTATTTGTGGGAAGTTTGGGTTGAAAAATTTGACCCCACACTTCCACACTGATTACTCTGATTTCTTCAGAGAACAGATTTAATAACCAATGGCCTTTTTCCAAAAACAGTTGCATCTCTTACCCTGAGCTCTTTTTCTGGAGATTGACAGTTCCATTTTTCCCAAGGAAATTAGTTGTCAGGAAAGATCACGATCTTGGAGAAGGGGTAGTTTTTCATACATCTTGGGCCAGTCCCAGGGAAAAGTTTAAGAGCAAGAGTCAACTTTTTAGACATTGGTCTCAAGTGGGGAACTAAATTAGGAGTAAATAAATATGCACTCTGACCAGGCTTTTCTTGCCAACCAGACAAGCTACTATGCGCCCAATAAAAGTGAGCATTTTAAATATATACATATACTCATGCTTGAAAATAAAAATGCTGTATATTCAGACCAAATTACAGAGGTTTTCCTCTCCCTTGATAGTGAAAGGGAGAGAAAAATTCACCAGAAAAACATCCTTAAAATTAAAATAACACACACATTCTTCCTTGTCCTAGAGATAAAATATAACACAATGGATAAATTGGAAGCTCATACTATCAACATGTATGGCTGTAACTTTATTGCAGTATATTCCAAAAGGAAAGAAGTTGTGATTCTCCAACTATGATCTATAGCTTGTCGTATGCAAAATCCCAAGTGATGCAAGTGTCACAACAGACATCGAGCTAGACACTACAATGTCTAAACAGAAGATAATATGAAGGTTCTTCTCCAATTTCCATGTAATCAATGGGGAGTAGGCTTTCGTCAATGGTCTTTTTCAGGCTCTGCACTATATATGATGACAACATACTAATTAACAGAATGCAGGGCATGTTGTGTTGCCAACATAATCTCAGGTTCGTCACACATCCACAGTCTCTCCTAACTTCATCAAATGATACCACAAACCATGAATTGTAACTTGAAAGGTGATTGCTATTTTTCTCAAAATCTAGTTGAGCAGAGGATGCCCCAAAGATTTTTTTTAATATAATTATCTAGTGAAGGAGATTAGCTCCTGAAAGCATTACTTTCATAAATGTACTATGGACAGATATGTATCTATATTAAGATGTTAATGTAGCCCTTCTGAACCGATTGGGTGCATCTTTATGAACATTCAAAATGAAATTTTATGAAAAATGAAGCCTATCATGTATAGATAGAAAGTGAAAACAGGAGACTCTGCAATGGATATGTATGTCAGATTCTTTGTTTTTAGAACTATTTTGTAACGGAGGAAATGAATACAAAATATATGTATTGGAGAACTTGGATACACTGACTATATTAAGAAAAATATAATCATTTTCCATTTTCTTTTTTAAAATATATATATTAGGGGAAATGGTCATCATAATGTGTGCAAACAGAGGAAGAAGAGGTGACAACTGCAGTTGGAACTCAGATATTTAAATACATAATATTTGGTGAAAATGGAGAGCAAAATTAAAGGGCTCATCTCATTAGTTAACATGTACATTTGTGGAAAGAAATATAGATTTCATCTATATCTCTATCTATCCATCTATCTCTCTATCTCTCATAATGGAATAATTTGTATTCTTGTCTCTAAGTATATTAATTCAGCCTCCCTGCCTGAAGGGTCATTAACAATTCTCTGACATGTCCTGTCAAAGGAAGACTGATATGAGCAGCATGGATGCCCTTAACAAGGCCATAGAGGTCTTTCATCCTAAATATGTCTCAGATCAACTAGAAATATCTTAGTGCTAATATTCTAAATATCTTCATTTCTCTTCTGAAAGTCCAACCTATTTCTGATAACCTTAACACTGCAGTATAGAGGAGAGGTGGGATTCACTTACCTTCCCTACCAGTTCACAAATGTGAGCACATACGCATGGCCTTCTGCTCATGCTCTTTGCTCGCGCATTACATCTGGGCGGGTGGGTGGAGCCTCCCGCAGTCGCCACTACCAGTTTGCCTGAACCAGACTGAACCGGATGAATCCCACCTCTGGTATAGAGGCAATTTAACCATATTATTCTTGGAAGGTAACATTCAGAGTGTGAGTGAAGCTTACATCACTCACTCACTCATTCACTCTCTCTCTCTCTCTGTCTCTCTCTCACACACACACACACACGTGTGAAAGATTGGTATTTAATCAAGAATATGCAAGAACAAGAGATACATCTAAGATTTCAATTGATATGTTGGGAGAGGAACTAGCAAATTGAAGATGATTCCACAAAAGCAGAACTGAGAAACCTCAATGAAATGAAGAAACTGCAGGTAAACCTCTCTGGATAAGGAGAAAACTTGAGATCACCCACAAATGTTTCAGAGAGTTACTTGTCATGAGGATATTGCAAAATAGCAGGGTTTTTTGGGCAGCTTTAGAATTCTGGGAGATAAGAGAACAGCTATCTTGCCCAAACCATGGTTGGTGTCTTCAAAAAAACACCGGATTTTCATATTTTCTTTTCTTAATCACTTTCAGAAATTGCTTGTAAACTGTTTTTCAGCTATTAGAAACCCTTGGTTTGACAAGTCTGAAAATACTGGATGAGTTTCCTTCAATTCTTAGTGAAAGACTAATGCAAATTTTAACATTTAAGGACATTTTTTTCCCCGAATAAACAGCAAAAGTGTGATCAGAAGTTTGGTTTTAGAAAGTAACAAGCAGATGAAGAATCCAGATAGAATTTGGATGCGATTATAATAATCTTCCTGTTGGAAAATGTTTTTGTTTTGAATTCTTTTAGGAAAAAAATGATAACATGCTACCAGTAGTGGGTTTCACTTATCTTCACTACCAGTTTGGAACTGTGAGTGCACTTGCACACAGCACTTCTGCGCATGCACAGAGTGTCCGTGATGACATCTGGGCGGGTGGGCGGAACCTCCCGCAGCCGCTGCTACCGGTTTGCCCAAACTGGGGCGAACCAGTAGAAACTCACCACTGGATTGGACTTTGAAAGCTAGACACTAGGGGGAACTAAATATTACAATTGAAGGAGAAGAACCACTTAAATTTAACTAATTAATCCAGAATGGAGCAAAATACTTTAACTTTTGAATATTTAAGGATATTTTTGAACAGTGGATACAGAAGTTAGGAAAGGAACGGGTCATAGTAAGTCTGTGAACAGACCTTATTATAGACCCAAGACCTCAGGTTTGTTTATCTCTATTTCAAACAGCATTAACTGGGCATGGACTCAAGTCTATTGTTTCTCTCAATTTTAAAATTATTGTCACAGTTTCCTCTATTTTTTTTCTTTAAAAACCATTTCAGTTCATATTTGCATATAGAGGACATTGAGGTTAGAAGTATAATTTTTTTGACTGGCAGCTATTGATTCTTTAAAAAAAAAAAGAGTTTAAGGCAGAACATGAAGCTCAACCCTAATATATTATATTGTCTGGACTTAAATAAAATTCATTAACCCCCGATCCAAAAGAAAGCCTGATCCAAGCAACTCCCTTTTATTGCACATGGTAGCTACTCACCTGTAGTTGACATATACAACGTGAACCTCTCTTCATGGAAAAATATCTTCATGAGTCCAATTTGTCACTGAATCTAAATGCAGTGACAAAATGGCAATCAAAGTTCCAGAAATAAGCAGTAATTCTGCTTGTACTCAGATCCAATTCACTTTCTGGATCTGGATGGAAATCTGGATAATCTGAATTCAAATTTCCCATCTTTTTTCCCCATAGCTATAACTAATTGGGTTTTTTCAACATAATAGGACAAAATGTTCAGGCAAACTAGAGCTTAAGGAAGGAAGGAATCCTGCCAGCAATTATAGAATTTAGTGTAGGGATTAGAAAATTTGCTGGGTGTTTTACTGACTCCTTTTTTTAAGTAAGTCATTTTGTTTAGGAACAAAACATGATGAAATCAGCAGCTATAATACCACCCATCGGCAACCTTCTTTTTAAAAAGTTTTTTATTTTTTAGACAAACAAATATTTAATACATCAGTTTTCTCTTGCCTGTGACATCTTGGTGTTATCTTCCAAAGTTCTTTCTTTTTCTATATAGTTGTCATTACTTCTATCTTGATCCTTATCCAGTCCACAATATCAATTCATCACTAACACAATATTCGGCTCACCACATATTTTTACATACTTATATAATTAATCATTGATATCTTTTCTCCAACCAATAATAAAAATCATTCCATATTTTAAAATATTCCGAGTCTTCTCTATTTTTAATCATCAAAGTTAATCTATTCATTTCTGCACAATCTAAGATTTTTTAATTATTATTACTTCTTCTTCCAAAGGTATTTTCTCTGCTTTCCAATTTTGTGCATAGACAATCCTTGCAGCTGTTATTACATGTATTATCAGATAAACTTTTTCCTTGCTATTTTTTTCAGGTGGGCAGCAACCTTGTAGGCATTTCAAAAATGCACCATACATGTTTGTCTGTATCTTTGCATAGAGTTGTACATAAAGCACCATCAATTAATTTTCCTTCAAATCCAGCTTAATGCTTGATGTTTTTCTTATGATGTCATCTAAATAGTTTTCTTGACGACAGTACAGAAGTAATTTAGTACTGCCTTCTTTCAGTATGGTTTGCTAGCTTTCCAGTATTCTCTGTCAATTTCCATCAAAATATGAACTAGCCCAGGGGTGAAATTCAGTAGGTTCCGACAGGTTCTGGAGAACTGGTAGCGGAAATTTTGAGCAGTTTGGAGAACTGGTAGCGGAAATTTTGAGTAGTTCAGAGAACCAGCAAATACCACCTCTGACTGGCTCCAGAGTGGGGTGGGAATGGAGATTTTGCAATATCCTTCCCTTGGAGTGGGATGGGAATGGAGATTTTGCAGTATCCTTCCCCTGGAGTGGGGTGGGAATTGAGATTTTGCAGCATCCTTCCCCTTCCCTGCCAACCAAGCCACGCCCACCAAGCCACACCATGCCCACCAAGCCATGCCCACAGAACCGGTAGTAAAAAAATTTGGATTTCACCACTGAACTAGCCCAATCCTACATAATTTTTGAATGCAGAGAAGGTCAGACAAAGGGGGTCACCTGCTGAGATACAACTGTATATACATAAATCCAGAGATGCTACTCCTGGCAGGTGTCTATGTTCATGAAGCAGTTAGAAAGACCTTTGATGTGATTGTTGAGTGTCGGTACATTTCGAAAGAGGGGACAGGCCTATGAAAGGTTTGTAATTTCAGTTGTTATTCTCCAACTTCTACATGGAGAGATTTGAATTTATAGCTCTACACTTATTTTTGACAGACTTCTTGATATGGGATGGGGTATAAATAATGGGCAAATAGATAATAGTGTAATTTTTAAGTTATTTTTTTCTATTGCAAGATGGGTGAAAAATAAGTTTAACAAATAAGTAAATAAGTAAGTAAATACATGAATGTCCTTGGATTTATTTTGTGATAGAATAATTACTTACAAAGAACACATGAAGAAGAAGAAGAATATATTACATAAACCCTGTATGTGGCCATCACCTTACTATTTAGCCAAAGAGTTAAAAAGCTCTAGGACAGAATTGTGAAATATATATTTGCATCTCAGAGGTTCTACTGAGGTCCCAAAGGCAGATGGAGTGTATTTGTGTTTGACATGTTTGAAGCAGGAGCGTAAGCTACTGTTAATATACATAGCCTCAAAACAGCATAACGGAATTTTTTTTTTTTTTTAAATGAAATCTGGAATAACCTGAAGAACTGAATAAATAATTTTAGAAAACATAACTTTATGAAACATTATCTAATTGCCTAGAATTTTAATATAAACATATTTTTACCCTTGGGTAATGACTTAAAATGTGTGGTTTGAAAACATTTTCATGTTTGCAACTTCAATATTACAAAGCACTTTAGAGATAGTGACAAACTTAAGGAAGTGTTTTGGGTTTCTTTAACAACTGAGAAAAAGATAAGGAAGAGGAGAAGCTTTACTTGAAACCTACCAGTGGAGGGAGAATAAATGATACACAACCCTTCCCATCAGTATGTGTGTGTGTGTGTGTGTGTGTGTGTGTGTGTGTGTGTGTGTGTGTACACATACATATATACATCTACAGGTAGTCCTTGACATATGACCATAATTGAGTCCAAAATTTATGTTGCTAAGCGGGACAGTTGTTAAGTGACTTTTGCCTCATTTTATGTGTTATGTTAGTAACACAGTTAAGTGAAACTGGCTTCCCTGTTGACTTTGCTTGTAAGACGGATGGATGGATGGATGTTTGAAGAAGGTAATCACATGATCCCAGGACACTGCAAACATCATAAATATGAGTCAGTTGCCAAGCATCTGAATGTTGATCACATGAGGATGGGGATGCTGCAATGGTCATAAGTGTGAAAATTAATTATAAGCCATTGTAATTGCTTCCTTGCAGCTTCCGCTTAGACCTACATGAAATTTAAATGTAATAACACCCAAGCAGGAGACCATACACCATTTCTGACAGTCCAATCTCTTCTCGAAAGTCTCACGTGATGAAGCTCCCACAACTTCTGAAGGCAACTTCTGTTCCATTGGTTGATTGTTCTCACTGTCGGAAGGTTTCTCCTTATTTCCAGGTTGAATTTTTCCTTGTTCAGTTTCCATCCATTATTCCTTGTCTGGCCTACAGGTGCTTTGGAAAATAGCTTGAGCCCTTCCACTCTGTGGCAGCCCCTCAAATATTGGAACACTGCTATCATGTCTCCCCTCCTCTTCACTAGAATAGCCATGCCCAGTTCCTGTAACCGTTCTTCATATGTTTTAACCTCCAGTTCCCTAATCATCCTGGTTGCTCTTCTCTGCACTTTTTCTCGAGTCTCAACATCTTTTTTATAGTGTGGTGACCAAAACTGGATGCAGTACTCTAGGTATGGTCTTACTAAGGTTTTATAGAGTGGTGTTAGTACCTCACTTGATCTTGATTGTATCCCTCTGTTAATGCAATTTAGGATTGCATTGGCTTTTTTGGCTGCCACTGCACACTGTTGGTTCTTATTTAGCTGGTTGTCCACTAATACTCCTAGATCCCTCTCAAAATCACTACTATTAAGCCTGGTTTCACCCAGTCTACATGTGTACTTTTGGTTTTTCTTGTCTAAGTGTAGGACTTTACTTTTTTACTACATTGAATTTCATTTTGTTAGATAGGGCCCAGTGTTCAACTCTGTCAGGATCCTTCCGGATCTTGAGCCTATCTCCTAGGGTATTAGCTATTCCTGCCAGCTTAGTATTATCTGCAAATTTGGTAAGTTCCCCTTCTATTCCCTCATCTAAGTCATTTATGAAGACATTGAAGAGTACTGGGCCTCAGATGAAACCTTGTGGTACCCCACTGCTTACTTCCCTCCATATAGACTTTCACCCATTAAGGACTACTCATTGAGTACAGTTTGTCAGCCAGTTGTGAATCCATCTGGTGGTGAAGCTATCTATCCCACTTTTTTCTAGCTTACCAAGAAGTAGGTTGTGGTCTACTTTGTCGAATGCCTTGCTGAAGTCTAAGTATATTATATATTATAGTATTTCATTGGTCTACTAATTTCATCCCTACCTTCCTACGATTACAAAGACTAACATTGGCTGCATTGGCTCCCGGTGGACATCTGGGTGCGCTTCAAAGTACTGATCACCTTTAAAGTGCTCCATGGCATCGGACCTGGGTATTTGCGGGCCCGCCTTCTGCCGCCAATAGCCTCCCACCGGCCAGTATGCTCCCACAGAGAGGGACTCCTCAGGGTGCCATCAGCCAGGCAGTGTCGGCTGGCGACCCCCAGGGGGAGGGCCTTCTCTGTGGCAGCACCTGCCCTCTGGAACGATTTGCCCCCGGAGATACGGAGGATATCAGATCTCCAGGCTTTTCCCCGTGTCCTAAAAACTTTTCTCTTCCATCAAGCAGGGCTGGCGTGAAACCCCCCACCCCGTTTTTGAGATATTAGATTTTTAATTGTTGAATGGGTTTTAGTCGTAAGGTTCTTAAATTTTTGGCCAAAGGGTATAATTCTTTTAAATTTTTAAATTTTGTATTGGATGTTTTTTACTTGGCTGTGCACCGCCCTGAGTCCACTAGGAGAAGGGCGGTATACAAATTTAAATAAAATAAATAAAAAATAAAATAAATAACAGACTTCAGTAGTGAACTTATTATCCAAGTATCTATCCTTACTGGGCAAGGATGATTCAACAGAGGGATATCAACAAAACTAGGGAAAGCCATGATTTACAGATAGGGCAAGAAAGATCTAAAATGCCAGAAGGGAAAAAAATAACTGATGAATGATAGGCAGAAAAGATGGGGAAAGTTAATGGATTGCTCAGCTGCCTAGCTGAAACTTTGAAAAATTATTAAAATGTATATTAAGAATCCAAATTATGAGGAATGAAAAGGCAGCAAAGTGATCTTCACCTATTACAGGATTTAGTATAATATTATGGCATAATATTATAACAATGTGATGGAAATGGTACAGCCAGAGAAGGACGGATACATACCCTGTGGTGATTAAGTATAGAAATGTATTAGTGTAAAAGAGATTTGGAGCTTTGTTTCAAATTTCCCATGTTAAGAAGCAACATAACTGACATGAGAAGCAAGATAAATGCAGAAATTGCAGCTAGATCATATATAAATTCTAGGAAGCTGTCTTTGGAATAATCTATAAAGCTCCATTCCTGATTTTAAAATGCTACATAGATCCAGAAATCCTACCATAAAGAGTAACCTATGCATCGAGAAAGCAGAGAGCTTCTTAATCTGCTAAAGAAATTGGGTATTTTGTCTCTTAGAAGAGAAAGAGCTTAGCAAGAGACCTTAAGGGTGACATATAATAATTTGGCAGAGAACAGATAATGACAAAAGGCAATTAGCATCAGTCAGGGCCCTGGATACAGCTAGAAGGACATGAACATATGTTACAAAAGGGCAACATCTTCTTTAGGGCTGAATCTTGTTTTGTTTTAAACATTGTTTTAAAAATAGTTCATATATACAATTATAAAACAAGCTACTGTATCTGGATCTGCAAGGACTATCATTATTAAATATAATGGCTACTAGTTCTTATTTTAGCCCAATTATGTGGTAAGATCACAGGAGAAACAACTGATAGCCATCCATTTCAATGTAGATCTTATGGAGGGATGGGCAAAAACAAACCTTTGTGTATTTGATATAATATTAAAAAATATTTTATGGGGTTTTTAGTATTCCTGAAAGCTGATTGAGGCTTCAGGGGAGAATGTAAAGAATCAAGACAAAAAGAAGCAATTCCTGAAGAAGAAGCTGAGGAAGAAAAGGGGGAAGAAACACCCCAGGTGGAGATGTAATATCTAACTTTTTCATTCCCAACGTTAAGGATGATATATGTGTAACCAGTAAAATAGAAAAGAAATTAAATGGAAAATGTGGGTAAATATAAGATCGGGCTTGCTCGAATACCATCTTGATAAAATTGAATTGAAAATGGACACAACAGCAGAGAAGGAAGGGAGAGAGGAGTAGAGGGACAGGTAGGAAGGAGAGAGGAGAAGGAAGAAAGAGAGAAAGAGAAGAAAGGGAAAAGTAGAGGAAGAAAGGGAGGGGAAATAAGAGTAGGAGAGAGGGATAGAAAGAGAGGAGGAGGGGAGGAGCGGGGAAAGGAAGGGGAAGGAGAGAAGGAAAGAAGGGGAAGGAGAGGAGGAAAGAAGAAAGTTGAAAAGAATAGAAGAAGGGAGGGAAGGGTAAGAGGGGAGAAGGAGAGGAATGGTTGTTGTGAAAGAAGGGAGATATGGAATGGTAGAAGAGGAACTCCGAATGTATTTTAAAGTTTTAGGATGAAGAAAGAACTAATATGGAAACTAAAAGATAATATGTGTGATAAGAATGGTTAAAGAGATTGTGCATTTATATATGTTTTATGAAAAATAAAAATAAAAAAAAGTTATAAAAAATGTGTCACAAATACGATTGACTGGTGCTAATGGTTGATATGGGTTGCTGCCAGCGTCCTAGGTATCAACCAAGTATCTTCTTAAAATATATGATGTTCCAAGTAGCACAGTTTTTTGCAGTTCTGCTGGTGTTATTGCAGGAAGCTGCAATTTCTTGATGTGTTTTGTAAAATTCTTGGACATGGTACCACGTGCCCCGATGACAACGGGTATCACTGTTACATGCTTCATCCTAAACCGTGTAGTTTCGATGGCCAGGTCGTGATATTTCGTGATTTTTTTTTCCAGTTCTTTTTCTTCAACTCTGGCGTCTCCTGGTATAGCAATATCAATAAACTTCACATATTATTATCTCTTTTATTCATTAAACATGAAACTCAAGTCAACTGAACATTTAAAAATGTATCACCAATATCACAAATAATAATATTAATATCATCATCATCATCACTATCTCTATCATTATCAAATATTTGTATGGCTGCCTATCTTCAAATAATACTGGGCAGCTCACAACAACTTTCTGTGCCCCAGTTATTTTATTGCTAATTGGATCTGTTGCTTCTCTGGGGACCAAATTCCCTGCTAGTGCTAGGAATCAGTGTGGGAAATCCATACTTGTTAAGACCTAGTGTTTCTGACTTCTCCCTAGGGTTGAGCTTTAGCCGATACAGAGGAAACAGTTCTTTATCAGACTGATCTGTTAGCGTGTGCCTCTTATTAGGCAATTCTTCCCACTTGTAAGATTATTTCAGTCAAACCACTTTCTGCCTCTCTCTTTGGGTGATGCCAAACACAAGGCGCATGTGGACTAAGTTGAACCCCACACATGATGCTTTGGTTAGTATACACCATATATAGACCTGTGAGACTTCGACCTGATAAGCTTTTTTTTATGTCTAGTTCATACCCATCCTGTTCTTTTCCCATAATTCCATCTGTATGATGATACTCTTGCCTTCCCTTTCTAATGCTTAGTTTTCTGGCCATTGTTGTTGTTGTTGTTGTTGTTGTTGTTGTTGTTATTGTTATTGTTATTGTTATTGTTATTGTTGTTGTTGTTGTTGTTGTTGTTGTTGTTGTTGTTGTTGTTGTTATTATTATTATTATTATTATTATTATTATTATTATTATTTTGGAGGATGAGCAATATAGGAAATTCTATACAAGGTGGAATGCTTTCTTGTTGCTCTGCACATATTTTGGATGAGTTACCTCAGTTTCCTGGTCTAGCTCTGACTTATTTCATTCTTTCTTTCTTTCTTTCTTTCTTTCTTTCTTTCTTTCTTTCTTTCTTTCTTTCTTTCTTTCTTTCTTTCTTTCTTTCTTTCTTTCTTTCTTTCTTTCTTTAAATTGATATACAGTGCAACCCATTTCACCCTGCAACTCTTGCCATCAAATTCCAACTACATGACAGAAACCTTCTTTGAACCTCATGGACTGTACTTGCTGCTTATCTGGAGATAACTAACAGGACCTGACAGTACAAAGTTATTTTTTCTCTTCTCATCAAAATCAGCCATACCCTCTGTTTTAATGTTTTGTGTGGTATGATATACAAATCTAAAGAAACTAATCAAGGAGAGAAATAACCTGCAACTAAGGCGAAATTTCTTGACAGAACAATTAACCAGTGGAACCAGCTTCCCTTCAGAAATTATGGGTCTTCCATCACTGGAGGCTTTTAAGAAGAAACTGGACAGCCACTTGTCTGGAATGGTATAGGGTCTCCTGCTTGAAGAGCAGGTTGGATTAGAAAATCTCCAAGATCCCTTCCAACTCTGTTATTCTCTTATTCTGAACCCCTATCTCCTGCAGTATTGTAAATATTATATCATTATTCTTTCCTCACATCTACAATTAAATTGCTTGCTTGCTTGTTTGTTTGTTTGTTTGTTTGTTTAGACATAAACCTTAGAATCAGCAGGGGTGAAATGCTACCAGTTCGGACCGGTTCAGTTGAACCGGTAACGATGGTGGCGGGTGGTTCGGGGAATCAGTAGCGACAGCAGTGCAAGGCTCTACCCACACACCCGGTCATCTGTTTTTTTACCCTCTGCGCATGTGCAGAAGAGTTTGCGCATGCACAGAGGGTCTGTGCACACATGTGACGTGCACACACACATGAGCGCGTGCTCACAGCACATGCACTTCCGAACCGGTAGGGAAGATAAGTAGATTTCACCCCTGAGAACCAGGTATTGTAATGTTCTCACATTGGACTTCCTTACATGCCAAAGCTTTATATCATTGACTGTACAGGTAGTCCTTGACTTACAACAGTTCATTTAGTGAGTGTTCAAAGTTAACATTCATTTATTTATTTATTTATTTATTTATTTATTTATTTATTTATTTATTTATTTATTTATTTATTTATTGTTAAATTTGTATACCACCCTTCTCCCTGAGGACTCAGGGCGGTGAACAGCCAAGTAAAAACATAAACTACAAACATTAAAATACAATTAAAAAATATATTGGCAAAAAATATATTGGCAAAGAATATATTGGCAAAAAATAACATTGGCATTTTAAAAAAGTGACTTATGACCATGTTTCACATTTACGATCATTGTAGCATCTTCAAGGTCACATGATCGAAATTCAGATGCTGGCCAACTGACTCATGTTTATGACAGTTGCAAGTGTCTTAGGGTCATGTGATCAACTTTTGTGACCTTCTAGCAAGAAAGTGGACTTGTGGTCATAAGTCAAGGACTACCTGTATGACCTTGATTGGAAACCTATTTTTCCAGAGGGTAGTTGTATTGGCTCTTTACCCTCATTATATACTTACATTCTGCTGCATTCACCTCACAATTTCTGTTAAAGAGTTGTAGATTCTCTCCCTGTTACACCATACCATTCTGTCAAATAAGGCATATACTGTGATGTAAGATTCTGTCTTCCCCAAATTTCTTCTTTAATGGTAAATATTCTGTGCCAGTATCCGGCAGGATAACTGAGGGTTTGTTTGTTTGTTGCCAAATTTCTCATCTTGGTTGTTTTCTTGGAGACATTTCATTTTTTTTAATTTGATTTATATGCCTCCCTTCTCCGGAGACTCAGGGCGGCTTACAATGCGTTAAGCAATAGCCTTCATACTTTTGTAAATTTATATAAAGTCAGCTTATTGCCTCCACAAATTGGGTCCTCAATTTACCTACCTTAGAAAGGATGGAAGGCTGAGTCAACCTTGAGCCTGGGGAGATTTGAACTTGCAGTAATTGCAGGCAGCTGAATGTCAATAACAGGCTATTATCCTTCCAAGACCGAGTGGCTGTGGCTGCCGGCGTCCCGGTATAGCCAGCTGACGCCATCGCTGGTTATTGGGGGCGAATCACTGGCCCCCACGGAAAGGGCCCGCAACTTAGGCATCCTCCTGGACGCACGGCTGTCTTTAGAAGGGCATATGACGGCCATGGCCAGGGGGGCTTTTTATCAGGTTCGCCTGATACGCCAGTTGCGCCCCTTTCTGGATCGGGACTCCCTATGCACAGTCACTCAAGCACTCGTCACCTCTCATCTGGACTATTGTAACGCTCTCTACATGGGGCTCCCCTTGGGGTACACCCGGAGGCTCCAACTGGTGCAGAATGCGGCTGCGCGGGGGATTATGGGAGCGACGGGGCGCTCCCATGTGACTCCTCTCCTGTGCGAGCTGCATTGGCTTCCGGTGGACTTCCGGGTGCGCTTCAAGGTGTTGGTGATCACCTTTAAAATGCTCCATGGCTTAGGGCCAGGGTACTTACGGGACCGCCTTCTGCCACCAATAGCCTCCCACCGGCCAGTTCGCTCCCACAGAGAGGGCCTCCTCAGGGTGCCGTCGGCTAGACAATGCCGGCTGGCGACCCCCAGGAGGAGAGCCTTCTCTGTGGTGGCACCTACCCTTTGGAACAATCTACCCCCAGAGATACGAGTGATCTCTGACCTCCGGACTTTTCGTCGGGCCCTAAAAACTCATCTCTTTCAGTTAGCCGGTCTCTCTTGATTTTATGATTTTATGGTTGATTTTAAATTTTGATATGGATTTTAAATTGATAAATTTTAAACTATGGGCCAAATTTAATTATTTTAAATCTATTTTTAATCGCACTTTATGTATAAATGTTTTATTTTGGCTGTTCACCGCCCTGAGTCCGAAAGGAGAAGGGCGGTATAGAAATTTGAATAATAAATAAATAAATAATATTAGTGTGCTGCGCCACCAGGCTCTTTCATTAGCTAACTAGGCAACTTCTAGCACGTTACCTAGCTGGGTAATTAAACATTTGCAAAAAAAAAACAACCAAGCTCAAAGAGCATCAAGGTCCTGACAGAAACCCTGACCTAGAAATTTTCTCTTTAGTTTGCCAAATTTGTGGACTACCAAATCTTTGTGAGTTTAGAATTTCTCCAGTTCTTCGTTCTTTTCACTAAGAAAGTAGCAAAATGCAAACCAAATCATCTATTGATATTTGGTACCTCTATTAATTAGCATCTGCTTTTTGCTTGATGCAACTATTTGCACTGAACCATAAATGTTGCAGCGGATGAATTATAGAGATTGCTTTTTTCCCCTTTGCATCCTCTCTCTGGAATTGAAAGTCTGGTTCTTTTTTCTCTTTATACAGCAGGGCCACTTTGGCTGGGTTACACATGGCTGGATTCAGCGTCCTTTTTGCTAGATTCTCTAATTTCTCATTTGTTTTGTTGCAGAGAATTACAGCTCCCAAATGCTAAGCACATATTTCCTCTCCTGGAACAAATCGGATATTCTGTTTCTATGACTTCTTCTCAGCAGGTCACAGCAAAAGTTTATCGCATTAGTATTTGTAAGTGACTTCTTCACCTACGAGGCTGCTGAAATTATGCAAACAATTATACAGTGCAAATTATCATTATTAATTTTACTTATTCCAGAGTGTCTGTAGGTAAGTCAAGACTGTGTAAAATGGCTGGGAGCAGCAAGTCAGTTATTTAATCTGATCTATTTCCACTTGGCTGTGAGATGTCCTGAGAGCACCTTATGCAGAAGCCATCAAACTCGTATTTAATTTCAGCTGTCACTGGGAAAGAAACCCCTCACTAAGCAACAAATGGTCTTTACTATTCATGTCTTTTCCCTAAAATTCATATTTCAAATTTAATGTATTACAAAAACACACATACTATTTCATGTGTACAATTAATGTTGACAGGGGTAATCATAGTCAAATACACTAAGGTTTTCTCAATTTCCTTCCCCTTAAATTTAATATTTGTCATTACTTCAATTATCCCCTTTTTAGATGTAAACGTTTTTATACTAAACTTGCAGAAAGATACCAGACTGCAAAGCCATTTTGCTTCTACATTTCAAATAGCCTTCAACTGACATCTATACAATTCCAAAATAATCAAGATGAATTGATTGTTAGTAAGAAATGTTGACTCATATTAATGCAGATAAAACAGATAAAACTAGTCACTGAGAGATGCATGAGTAGACCAGTAGTGGGTTTCACTTACCTTCGCTACTGGTTCGGAACTGTGAGTGTGCGTTTGTGCATTCTCACTTCGCTCGCATACGGGGCTTATGTGGATGCACATAATATTGCCCGATGATGTCCGGGCGGGTGGGTGGAGCCTCCCACCACCACCGCTACCATTTCACGCAAACCGGGACGAACCGGTAGAAACACACCACTAGGGTAGACCCATCTTTAGTTTTAAAATTATTCTAATTGTGAAAAAAAATAACAACAGTATTATAGGCTTCCTAACACCCTATCAAAACTGGAATATACACTTGTTATTATTTCCTTAAATCAAATGTATCTTATTTAATTATTGCACACAAAGACGGTAAAAGGTACAACGTTTAAGAACCAAATGTAACATATATTTGCCAACGTATATATCAGGAAAAGCAATCAGAGGCACTCATGAATAGCAAAAGTCAGTAATATTAGTCAGCTATGTTACAAGAATCTCACTAGTCTGCTTGCCTTCCCCTGAAAATGACCAGATAAGGCTTCATGGATCTTGGGGGGGATCCATGAACATGTCTTGCTGTTTGTGGCTGTGCAAGGACTCCAAGCTAGGTCCCCACTTGACCCCTCCTTCCAGTCTACCTGGTAGTTTCCCAACTACACAGCCTTAGTAGCAAGCAGGTAATGTAATGAACAAAAAAACAAAAACAAAAAAAAAACGTAGAGAGAAGTAGAACAATAAGACACTGGATAATGCATATGATCAAATATATTAGAATAAAAGACTTGGAAGAGATAGAATTTGTATGAGAGGTAGGCCAAAATGATAAATGTTTGCCTCATGTTATACTTGTAAGGCATACTCAACTTGATAATATCAAATTTCTCTCTAGAAAATATAACTTCACAGAGCCATACAGTGTTAAAAATGTAGACATTCTCTGCCACTTTAAGCAGAATAATAAACATATCTAAATCACGATGTGATAAAATATTGGCAAGCCATTATATTTTATTATATTCCTGACAATAAGGTTATGTTTCCTTCAAGTAATGTGATTTTCTTAGCAACATTATAAATATGCTTTGCCATTCCTTTCTTCTAAAATAGTGTTTGACATCCCAAGATAGTCTAAACCCTGGAAGTAAGATTTGACCCAGTTTAGCTTTTGAAGGTCAGCCAAGATGTTCTGTTTGATATTATCAGGACAATTTATCCAGAACATCTCCAGTAATCTCCTACCCTTATATTTTTCAAAATCAGTATGACTCAATGACTCAAGGGTAGCCTTTCAAGGCACATTAAAATGCAGCAATGGTTCCAAAAGGTTCTGTAAGCAGCCAGTGTAGATAAGTTAATTATTTTTTGCATAAAAAGATGTATAGTGAATTATTTGTAACCTAACAGGTCATTTGTAAAAAAATATGTATTCATTAATGATAAAATGCACATAACTAAAGTTGCAGTGAAGCAGAGATAGAAAGCAGACAAAGTTCCTAATATATTTAGAAGATAGAGCAGGTTGTAGTAATTTTAGTAATGCTTTTCAAGGATTTACTTTGGTACTTTGGTACTTTTCTGGAACAAGTTCTTAATCATGGTTCCATTCCAAATTCTCTGTAGCTGGCTTACTTCAACTTGGTTCTTTGCATTTTAGCAGAATAAGAAGTAATACTTCTGGAAACATTTATTTTAAAGGATGGCAAGACGACTTTAATGACAGGATAGTGGTTAAAAAAAAAAACAGAATTTGGATTTGGCAAACAGTAACACAACAGAATGGCATTTTTTAAAAAGAGAACAATTGCAAAATTTGCTACACTGAGATTCTCTTTTTTTTTTCATTAAAACTTGAAGTCCTTGCCAATTGGAGATTATACCTTTTTTTTAAAAAAAAAATGATGGATAGCTGATTTTGCCTTTCATATCAGCCAAGGATTTAAGGATGAATAGATCCTGGCTTTCCTTCCAAAAGAAATGTTCTTTCCTTCATTCTCTTAATTTGATTTGAATTAATCCTGCCCTAAGAAAGTGAAATCTGATATAAGAGGCAAAGTTAAGAACAAATGAGAGTGTGAGATCAAAATCATGTTTCATACACAATCAGGATGCCACTGAAAAAAATAATCTTCAGGTCGTTTATTTCCCTCTCCACTGTAATCTGTTAAATCATAGATTTGATAATGTAAGGTTATCCTTTTGTAATCTTTTTTTACATCTACTAGTGAAAAAGAAAACCCCTATAGATGAAAATAAGAGATGGATGCTCAAACTTCTGAAGATAAGTACAGGAGAAATGACTCAATCTGTGGCATGTTTGGGAAGAGAAACTTTCACCATGTGAAATCTTGACCTAGGATTACTTTGCAAATAAAAATGGGACTTGTTTACAATTTCAAGAATTTTGGAACACTGCCATTTCCTAAAGTTCTATCACCGTGAAATTATTCCCAAAATTTCTCTTAAGTGTTCAGGATCTTTTGTGTGAACATGACTTGTACCTTTTACCCATTTTGTTTGGAAATCTCACCCAATAACATCTGTATCAACATGAATGCATCAGGCTTCTGAAAAACTAGTGGAACATTGCAGGCAGAGATACAAAAGCTACACAGGCAGTTTATAACCAGAGACAAGATTCAACTTATTCGTTTCTTTCTAACTATTGCTTTTGATAGAAGGAACAGTTAATGTCTGGAAAAGATCCTGATCACATAAATCTTTGTCTGTTATAAAATGGCTAATCACAGTGGTGGATTTCAATTTTTTTTACTACCGGTTCTGTGGGTGTGGCTTGGTGGGCATGGCATGGCTTGGTGGGCGTGGCATGGCGGGCATGGCAGGGGAAGGATAGTGTAAAATCTCCATTCCCACCCCACTGCAGGGGAAGGTTACCGCAAAATTCCCATTTCCTCCCGATCAACTGGGACTCGGGAGGCAGAGAATAGATGGTGGCGGGGCCAGTCAGAGGTGGCATTTACCGGTTCTCCAAACTACTCAAAATTTCTGCTACTGGTTCTCTAGAACTGGTCAGAACCTGCTGAAACCCACCTCTGGCTAACAAGCTTGGTGCAGTAGTTTAGGAATCAGGCTAGAAACAGAAAGAGTAATTGACCCAAGAACACTCCACTGGTTTTGTACCTAAGTGAAACTAAAACTGAGTTTTAGTTTGGGTCAATTACTCTTTCTCAGCCCTAGGAAGGAAGTAATGGCAAACTACTTTTGAAATCTTGCCAAGAAAATTACAGGAACTTGTCCAAGCAGTTGCCAGGAATCAACACTAACACAATGATACATACAGGCACAAACACACATAGGGGTTCCCTGCTCAAAATCAAAAGTGATCACTTCAATAACAAAAGAACATGAAGGATCTGGATGGTAAAGGAAAGGTTAGGAAGCAGAAGGGCACCTTATGTGGTAATGTAAGCCATAGATTAGTTGGCTGTGGACTTGGCAGAATTGGTTGAATAATTCAACCATGCCACTGTTTCTCCACATAACAGCTTTAGACTGGTCCTTAAATTATTTGATCAAATGGAATAAAAAAATTTTTTTTTCTGTCTTATAAGGGCAATGTTCCATCTGCTACTCCAGAAATCATAGCAATATGGGGACTCTCTGTCTCTCTGTCGCTGTCTCTGTCTTTGTCTCTGTCTCTCTGTCTCTGTCTCTCTCTCTGTCTTTGTCTCTGTCTCTGTTTCTGTCTGTCTGTCTGTCTCTCCCTCTGTTTCTCCCTCTCCCTCTCTCCCTCCTTCCCTCTCTCCTAGGGATGATCTCTTAGACCAACATTTCCATTGGTCTACTTCCTTTCAGAACTCAAAATGGAAGCAATGAAAGACTTAATTTCAAACACTAACAACAACCTAAAGATAGAAATTATTTTTTCCTTCAATAAGTTCCAGCCCTTTCTGAAAGAAACAGTGAATTACTTTAGGACTATTAATCAATTCATCATCTAAATTTGTTCTTCTTACCACTCCTTGAAAAATGTTCATATTCAGCGAACTAGACCTAAGGAGGCTTCTAATCTGCTACAAATTAACAAAGGTAATGAGCGGAAAACTGCTTTTCATACCTTCCATGTTCACTTTAAATACTCTGTAATATTGTTTGGTCTCTTTAACATCCTAGAAGAATGACATCTTCCAGGATTTCATGACCCAATTTGTCTTTGTCTATTTAGATGACTTTTTAATTTATTCTTCCTCTTCAAGAAGAACATATATAATATATTGACAGTTTGTAGAAACTATGGGAGCATTAGCTGAATGCCAAAGATTGAGAAGGAGAAGTTCTCAGGTATCATTTCCTGGGCTACTGCATACCATCATCATCATCATCATCATCATCATCATCATCATCATCATCATCATCATCATCATTTTTGCATGAGGATTGCCAGCCAGGCTGAGAGGTTTGGGTGAGCCCATTCAGGAGAGTCCAGTAAGCAACTCAGAACCTTGTGCAAAGGGTATGAATGCCAGGGGATGGAGGGCATGAGCAGAGGAATGCCAATGTGTTGGGAGGCTTCCCAGCCAGTTAGAAAACATGAAACTATGTGATGGATAAGGGGGACCATGCATCTGGTCCAGAAGTGATGTTACTAGACTGTGCTTCTAATTTTTTGAGAATCAACTGTGGATGCTGGCATTCCCATAGTTATTTTTTAGGCAAGCTTGGGGTGATGAGAAGGCAGTTGAGAAAAGGAGCAGTGGAAGGAGAAGGGGTGAAATCCAGCAGGTTCTGACAGGTTCTGGAGAACCAGTAGCGGAAATTTTGAGCAGTTCGGAGAACCGGCAAATACCACTTCTGGCTGGCCGCAGAGTGGGGTGGGAGATTTTGCAATATCCTTCCTCCAGGAGTAGTGTGGAAATGGAGATTTTGCAGTATACTTCCCCTGCCACGCCCATCAAGCCACACCACACCCACCAAGCCATGCCCACAGAACTGGTAGTAAAGAAATTTGGATTTCAATACTGGTATGGATGTGGTGATCTTCCAATGGAGATTTGCTTGCCTTCAGAAGTTGTTGATGCTCCATTGCTGGAGAGTTTCAAGAAGAGACTGGACAGCCGTTTATCCAGAATAGTGTAGAGTCTCTTGCTGAAGCAGTGGCTTGGACTACAAGACCTCCAATGTCTCTTCCACCCCTATTATTTTATGTTCCTGAAGAGAAAGATGGAAGCAACCATTCTTGAAGTCATCAGTGAAAGCTTCAGTCTCTCAGTGAAGGGTATAATATCTATGGCTGTTTGTTTTCTTGGATCAATCAGTTATACATTCTATTTGAGAGTGATTTATAGAAAAAGTATCTCAGGACTCAAGGGGAAATATGCAATAAATTTCTCAGGACTTCCATTATACTTATCAGACAAAGAACTGGGAGACTATAACTTAAAACTGTCATTACTGCTGCTGCACCTATAGCTCCAGGATCTTGCAATTCCTGGTGGAAACTGATTCTTCCATTAGCACTCATCTGTTGGTTTTCCTGGGTTACTGCCTGGTTTAAATGCCAGCCGTTTTATGTTCACTCCATTCCCCAACTGTTATTAACTTTGATTATGACCCAGCTTTACAAGGTAAAGGTAAAGGTTCCTCTCGCACATATGTGCTAGTCGTTCCTGACTCTAGGGGGCGGTCCTCATCTCCGTTTCAAAGCCAAAGAGCCAGCACTGTCTGAAGATGTCTCCATGGTCATGCGGCCGGCATGACTAAATGCCAAAGGTGCATGGAACACTGTTACCTTCCCACCAAAGGTGGTCCCTATTTTTCTACTTGCAATTTTTACGGGCTTTCAAAGTGCTAGGTTGGCAGAAGCTGGGACAAGTAACGGGAGCTCACCCCGTTACACGGCACTAGGGATTCAAACCGCTGAACTGCTGACCTTTCGATCGACAAGCTCAATGCTTAGCCACTGAGCCACTGCGTCTTAAGACTGAATTTTGGATATATATCTGATCTTTAGTAAAACCATTATGAATGACTATCACATGCTATATTTTCAAAGAGAAAATGATTTTGCTTCTTAACGGTTGTGTTAATGCGTAGAACAAAAACAACACTGTTCTATCAGGTTTTATCTCTCTATAATTTTTTTATTTTCATTCAAAGGATTCAGCCCCAACTTCATTTCCATTAGTAATCTTTACCATGTTGCTTCCTGGTTATTTTAAATGTTACAGGTTTCTGTATTCTACATGTCTATCAGGAAATGACTTTTGGTGACCTCTTGGAGCAAAAGGACATCTTGCAAACTATGCCACCTAAGCCTTCTGAAAGACATTTCAATGCAACTAATTACATGTGTCAGCAAAGACACTTCTGAATGATACACTTGCTAAATAATGCATGGGAGTTGTATAAAGCTTTTTTAATACAAGATTAAGAATATTAACTCCTCTCTTTCAGGTTACAGAGAAAGTAGAGCAGTGGTGAAATCTAAAATTTGTTACTACCAGTTCTGTGGGCAAGGCTTGGTGGGGGGGGGGGTAATGTGACTGGGTGGGCATGGCCAATTTTTAAAAAAACTTTTAAAACCATTTTTTCTAAAACCTCTTCGGCGAAGAGGTTGTAAAAAAATGCTTTCAAAAGGATCTGACGATCTCAGCTGAGTTGCCTGATCGTCAGAGGCTTTTTTCTTTTAAATGCTTCTGCCAATCAGGCAACTCGTCTTGGATCGTCAGACATCGTCTTGGATCGTCAGCTTGGATGTCAGCTTGGATCGTCAAACTCAGCTTGACGATCAGGCAACTCAGCTTGGATCGTCAGAGGCATTTAAAAGAAAAAAAAGCCTCTGATGATCGCAGAGCTCAGCTGGGCATGGGGGGGGGCAGGGATTTTTGCTACCGGTTCTCCGAACCATCCGCCTCCATCGCTACCGGCTTCGGCGATCTGGTCCGAACCGGGAGCATTTCACCCCTGAAGTAGAGGTATTGTGCACCAACAGTATTTGAACATAAAATACTTAGTGAAGTGCAAATTGTAGGAGTTCTAATTTCAAAGAGTCTCCAGATAGTGTGGTTGTTCCATCATTAGAGATTTTTAAGAAAAGATTGAATAGCCATTTGTCCAGAATGGTATAGGGTCCCCTGCTCGAACGGGATTGGACTAGAAGATCTCCAAGGTCCTTTCAAGCTCTATTATTCTGTATTCCATACTGAACTACATTGTCAGGGTTCCAAGTAACACCTCCAATGAAACAAAACTCTGAGGCTTGAGTTTTCTCAAAGTTCCATTTTATTAGTGACTAGCTGTACCCGGCCACGCATTGCTGTGGCTCAGTCTTGTGGGTATACAATATTTTTTGACCAAGTGCCAATAATTTCCCTCTGTAAAAATAAAAATCCAATGAGAGAAATTCCTCCTCCTGCCAACCCAAGGGAGAAAGGAATCCCCCCCTCACTCCAATGTTTTAAATGGCGCCATGTTTTTATGGAGGAAGCCGGTGACGACAATCAGGGGGGCCTCTTCCCTGCCCGATTCAAACCCCCGCTGGTTTGTCAAAAGGCAGGCAGGCAGGCCTGGCATTAACTGAGGATATTGTGGGCCTCCATGCTGCGGTTTTGGTTACTGGAGCAAACCACAGCCACCCGGAGCGGTGAGGAGGGCATGGCTGGCTGGCAAGGCACTCCTCTCTCTTCCCCCACCCCCATGGCAAGAGAGGCAGAGAGAGTAGGGGCTGGGGAGGGGTGGGGAGGCCAACCGAGGGCCTGCAGCAACGCTTCCAACGGTGGCAGGGAAAAGATGCAGTTGCTCCTCCTCCTCACAACGATGACGACAATGGCTTCCTCCTTTTCTCTCTCTTTCCCTCATGAACAAAATGGCGGCTGCGCAGAGTGGAAAAGGTGGGGCCCGGCGATGTGTCAGGGTCTTCTGCTGTCCCTTTCACTTCTGCTGCCCTTCCCCTCAAAACCATAGAGGGGAAGGGGACAGAACAGCCCCTCTCGTTGGTTATAGTTCCGTGAGGTAAGGATATGTGTTGGGTTTTTTTATATTTTTTTATCCCCCCCCCTCCAACCCCCTTCACCCCCAGCCTGGTCTGTGAGGAGAAATGGGATTATGGGAGACGATGACAACTCCATGCCTCTCTAGAAGCCGTTTCCGGCGCTCCCTAAAAAAAGGAAAAGACCCGAAGGCGGGGAAACAGCCGCCCTAACGGATGTTGTAAACACCACATCGTGTGGATTATCCTTTTTTAACCACCCGTCCATTTCGCTCAAGGCATCCTGGGATTTGTAGTCCAGCGTAAAGCGTTCGGCCTGTAGCGGCCTTTGTGCCACCCGGAGGAAATACATTTCCCATGACCCCTTGCTGTTACCTCAGGGGAAAGGCCAGACATGGAGTCCTGAAAAGCGGGGAGAAGATTCCTGACAGGCTTTCATTTCAAACCTGGGCCTTCCAGAGGAGTGAGGACTACAGTAGGTATATAAAAACGTGTGCGTATTTGAATGCAACGTTGTGTCAAAATTTCAAAGCAATCGGTGAAGAACTTTCGGAGATTTAAGACTTTGAAAAACGAACATTTACATTTTTATTTATTTATTTATTTAGATAGATAGATAGATAGATAGATAGATAGATAGATAGATAGATAGATAGATGTCATATTGGCACATCTGAGAAAACCCGAATCTGAAAGCTTCTAGGTTTTCCCCACCCAAAGAAAAGTTCAAATCCCTGCCCAACACCCACAAGTCCATTACATGGTCCAATCCAAGCACCGTCCCAACTGGAGATGCCTCCCAGTTCCAGCTGTCCAGGTGCAGGGCAAAATGTTCTTGACTTTCTGAGAAAGGAATATTATTATGACTATATATCACCCTGGCTCCATACAATCCCCCCTCTCAGTTTCCCACAGTAATAAATGTGGCATGCCTGAAGATCCAACGAAAAAGATGGCTTCCAGGTCTGACATACAAATTATGAGCTTTAAGATATTAACTTATGTTACTGCATTTCAGAAAGCGTCATGGTAAGTACACCTAGAAATTTAATCTTATCCCAAAGAAACAACAAAGTGATCAATAATGGAAGGAATATATTACCAGCGCAATTCTATGACATTGTATTAAAAGCTAGAGCTTGATATATTTAAACATCTCTTCATTGAACTCTCAAGAGTTCTATGCAACTTGAAGAAAATACATTTGTGGTTTACTGTGGTGTTTTATGAGAATTTCAGTGGAAAATGCATTAAAAAGGAAGAATCAATAATACCTCTAAAAATAAAAAAGATGAAGTGGCAATTGCTTTTCATCAACATTTAAGGTGGTTAGTTGAACTGACCTGTTCACAGTTTCTAGGTTAATGCATTATGATACACTTATTCTTTAGATTTTAGACATCTCTGCTAAAGGACCCAGTTCAAAAAGCTTGAGAAGGAGAAGTTCTCAGGTATCTCTTCCTGGACTACTGCATTTTATCATCATTATCGTCATCGCATATGAAATAGGTGCATAACAGAAAGCTGTAAACAAAAAATTCTAAAAGGAAAAATTGAGTACAAGTTTCATATAAACATTTCATAAGAAAATTGACGTAAACCTTCATTCGTTCATTAATTCATTCATGCATTCTTTCTTTCTTTAAATCTCATGCAGAGTGATAGAGAATATAATTTTGTGGAAGTCTCCATGTAACTGCCATACCAAAAACTGTTAGGAAATTCTTTTTAACATTTGCAAGAACTTCCCTTTCATGATCAAAGGATTCTGGACAATTCTTCTGTTGACTATTTTATATTCTTCATTCCAATTTTGGCTCATATTCTCTTTTTGCCCATGAGAGACTTTCAGCTGCCTATTTCAGCTGTCTCAATTGCATTCAACATGATATATTTGTGCAATATTCATGTAACTGAGTTGTCAATTAATAAAAGTTTGCAGAATCTGCCTGTGCGAATATATCTGTCATTGGGCAAAAAAAAAACAAAAAAAAACAATTTGAACATAAGATTTTATCACTAGTGGCAGGCACAAAAGCCCTAGGCTTTTCTCTTTCTTAATTAATTGGTTCAACTCATTTCAACAAAATACATGCCGCTAATTTATAAGATTCCTATTGTATAGCATTACAATAATTCTTAGAGGTAGAGCTACCATATTTGGGCTGCAAATCCAGATAGCCACACTTATATATGTATGTATGTATGTATGTATGTATGTATGTATGTATGTGTGTGTGTGTGTGTGTGTGTGTGTGTGTATATACACACACACACACACACACACACACACACACACACACACACACACACAGAACCAGGGCTGCAGAACAACTTAGTTTACATAGGTAAAACCTGGCTAGGAAGAATATGCATACATACATACATACATACATACATACATACATACATACATACATACATAAGCAAAATCCTCCACAAACATAACATCAAGACAGCATTCTGCACAAACCGAAAAATATCCACCATCCTAAGGAACCCCAAAGACAAAATTGAGTTAGAAAATCAAGGAGTATATGAAATCCCATGCACCGCCTGCCCCACCACATACATCGGACAAACCAACAGACGAATAAGTGCACGCATAGAAGAACACAAGAACTCAGTCAGAAAAGAGGAACCAACTTCTTCCCTGGTCCAACACCTTAAAGCCACAGGACATGATATTGACTTTAAAAAGACCAGAACTATCGCCAAAACTGAACACTTTAACAACAGAATAATCAGAGAAGCCATCGAGATAGAAAAACGCCCACACAGCATGAACAAACGAGACGATACCTCCCGCCTACCAGCCATTTGGAAACCCGCCCTTATTGACAAATGAGTCCCTAACACGACGAATGACACCAGACCCACACTCACGAGTGCCACACCTGATGTCACCATCACACATCCACGCAGAAAGCAGACTCAAACCCACACTGATAATGAGCCACGACCAAGGACCAGAAGCCAGACCGCAGCTGCATCATTAGCCACTTTAAACCCCTCCAATCCATACATGAAGCAGACTGACACCCACCATGAAGAGCTCGCACGGCCACAAACACGAAGCCAAACAACAACAACGCAGCTCACCAGCTCAAATCCCCCTGCAACTCAGACTAAGCTGAGCACAACCAAGCCCCCACCCAAACAGAACATACCCCCAGCCAATCAGAGCACAGCCAAGCCCCTAACCAATCAGAACACACCTCCACCCAATCAGAACACAGCCAAGTTCCCACCCAATCAGCTCACACCCCCACTAGCAGTTAAAAGGAAGAGACAGCTGCGATCTCACATTGCTCCTGGAAGCACGAAGCCTAGAACACCAGCCTGAAGAGCTTCTGGGCTTTTTTTCTGTTGACAAACTGCAACTCTGTGTTGCTCTCTGGGAGACTCAGATAGCTATTTCTGCCTTTTAAGGCGTCGTCAGTGAGCCACACCCACTTCTCAGATATCCTCCCTGTAAAGGTACAATGTGTCTTTTTCTTTTTCGTAGGCTTTTATGTGCATATTCTTTCTAGCCAGGTTTTACCTACGTAAACTAAGTTGTATATATATATACTTCGCAGGCATTCAGGATAAGCACATGATGGTATTTTAAGTAATTATTGATATTTTATTCCATGAGTGGGTAAAAATAGGAATAGGAATATTCTTTATTGGCCAAGTATGATTGGACACACAAGGAATTTGTCTCCAATGCATATCACAAATCATAAGGTACAAACAAATGATAAATCATTTTTATTAGGAATGATGAGAAGATGAAAAAAATAAAAGGATGAGAAGATGAGAATGATAATAGCAATGCAGCCCCATTACATGGGTAAATATTTTGAGGCATAATACAGTGTTGTAGGAATTAGGTGTTTAGAAGGTGTTCAGTGTTAGCATGGGGGGAATTATCTTTGTGTCTAGTTATCTTGGCATGCAATGCCCTGTAGTGGTGACCTGAGAGGAGAAGTTGAAACAGATGACATTGCACACATCATGATGTCACATGGAAGTGGTGTAAATAAATACTAAATGATTTATATCACAAGATTATAATACATCTGATGTAACACAATTACACAATTTGCATGATGCACAGTGACATCATTACCTGTCTGCTGTCATTATCATTTTCCTGGATGCTTCTGATAATTGTTTCATTTCTGTTGTACTTTATTTGGTTTTATAGTTAAACATGTGAACAAATCTATAACTTCAGAAGTGTCCTAAAATAGGTTATGAATAACTACATAATTATTCAAACTTGTAGCAAACACAAACTTTGTATGGTAACAATGTGCAATCTTTAACCCATGAATAACTGAGAAGACACACACGGTGCTGCAGAAAATATAATAGAACAGTAGCAGGGGTGGGCTTCAAAATTTTTAGCAAGGGATTCTCTGCCCAGTTGCTGGATGGGCGTGGCCATGGTGGGCATGGCCTAGTCGGCATCCAAAATGGGCTGTGTAGGGACTTCTGGGAGTGGCAGGGTGGGGTGGGCGGGGCAGGCCAGGAGTGGGATTTGGGGGTTCTTTGAACTACCGGTTCTCTTCTGGAGAACTGGTAGTGGAAATTTTGAGTAGTTCAGAGAACCAGTAAATACCACTTCTGACTGGCCCCGCCCCCATCTATTCTCTGCCTCTCAAGTCCCAGCTGATTGAGAGGAAATGGGGATTTTGCAGTAACCTTCCCCTGGAGTGGGGTGGAAATGGAGATTTTACAGTATCCTTCCCCTGCCACGCCCACCATGCCACGCCCACCAAGCCATGCCACGCCCACCAAGCCATGCCCACAGAACTGGTAGTAAAACGTTTTGAATCCCACCACTGACCCAGTTGTTCTTGACCTTCTCTTATTGTACCCAATATGTGGTTTTTCCTGGTGTATCCAACCTTCAGTTTTTATAAATATCCTGCTATTTTTACTTGGTTTCTACAAATATTCATTCCTCCCAACAGATCATTAAACTATCGTATTCATGTTTCATGCTATGGTGAGTATCTAACCTTGTATATTATAGTGTATTGGGTATTTATTTCTAAGTAATACTTTGACTAGAGATAATTGCATGTTTGCTTCTAAATTGCACAATGGCCTTTCCTTTTTTTGTCCCAGTATATGTCTGGTTTCATTATTAATATGAAACAGGGAAATAAAGACTTCCAGCTAAAACTTTCCATCTGAATTAATCCAATTCTAATGGGTCATCAGGAGCACAATACACATATTTTCAAACTGACTTTAGGTTTTTGAGAACAATTTACCTCAGCCTATACATGTTGGCAGTAATTTATTGAACAGTGGTTGAATTTTTAAAGGTCACTTTCTTCTTTTATAATTTGGGTTTCATCACCATGTCTTGATCTGCAAATAATATAAATAAATGGGTTCAACACTTCCATAATAAGTAATATATTTTTTTAAAATATTTGCAACTCTACTTACTATCTGCTCCTTTGTTGGCACAATTAAAAAGTTCTATAGTAGATTAATGGAGTTTTAGTCTTTAAACCTGTAGCTGTATCTATTTGGATTCAGTGAAGCTTATTTGAAGTGTGAATCAAGGGTGAAATCCAGCAGGTTCTGACAGGTTCTGGAGAACCAGTAGTGGAAATTTTGAGCAGTTCAGAGAACCAGCAAATACCACCTCTGGCTGGCCCCAGAGTGGGGTGGGAATGGAGATTTTGCAATATCCTTCCCCCTGGAGTGGGGTGGGAATGGGGATTTTGTAGTATCCTTTCCCTGCCAAGCCTACCAAGCCACGCTCATGGAACCAGTAGTAAAAAAAAATTGGATTTCACCACTGGTGTGAATGTATTTGGTTGTACTAAAAATTCACTTCTCTTTGTGCTAATGTTCCTTCTTCAAGTTGACCTCAGCAATTGATAAAACTAAGTCAGATTATATAGAGTCATTTAAGGCCTACTTTAATAAATGGGAAGTAAAGAAGACACTAAAATAATAGAAGAAAAGATAATAGATTGGAAGCAGACTAGGTCTGCATTGATCAGAAATGAATTTGGTTATATCGTTATACTGCGGAATGCATTTAATTAAATCTGAGGAGACTCACATAAGACTGCATTATTGATCTTTGCTATTGAACCAAACTTTGAGTTGGAGAACTTTCATCACTCCCATTACTTTCCCACCTTATTTTAGAAAGCCCAGGCAACAATAGCAATCACCCATTGTATTTCCTTTAAGTATTACAATTATTTAAATCTTTTTATCTGGGAAATGATAGAGTAAAAACAAGTCAGTTTTTCTCTGCTGTTGCCCTTGTACTCATGAAGCTTTGCGATGACCCCATGCAAGCATCTTCATTATCAAGCAAGTGTCTTTATTGTCAAGCAATTCAGAATGAAGGCCAAGGCAGGAAATCATGCTTCATTTCTTTAGGTTTGTTTGTATTCTCCTTGGTAAGAAGTGATAACAACATTTGTGAAAACAGGGATTGGTTTTCTGATTTTAATGGGGATGGGGGGGTGGAATGAAGAACATATCACCAAGGGGAAATCTGAATACCTGATTTAGCTCTATGACTCGGCTGAAGGTTTTCCAGTTCTCCCCTTGCTTTCAAATTTCATTCAGCCCTATTCCATTTAGAGGCGGATGACTGTCTCTTCAAATTTCCAAGGTTGTACTTTTAGAAATGCCTTGAAAGTAACGCTCAAGGTATTCCATTAAGTATTGTCAATGGGGAAGAGAAACAGAAAAGCTTTCCATTTCCGAGGATGCCACAGTAGGAGAGCAACGTGACATGATGACTCTTCTAAGGCCATACCAAAAAAGATAGGCTGCTGAAAAAGTTCCAGAGAGTTTTCTTTATTATTTTATGAGATTAGTATCCTCTTCTGACAATCTGAGGACTTCATTCTTCTATGGTGGTAATCAGTGATGGGGTTCAATATTTTTTACTACCGGTTCTGTGGGTGTGGCTTGGTGGGAGTGGAGTGGCTTGGTGGGCATGGTGTGGCTTGGTGGGCATGGCAGGGGAAGGATACTGTAAAATATCCATTCCCTTCCCAATCCAGGGAAAGGTTACTGCAAAATCCCCATTTCCTCCCGATCAGCTGGGACTTGGGAGGCAGGGAATAGATGGGGGTGGGGCCAGTCAGAATTTTTACTACCGGTTCTCTGCACTACTCAAAATATCCATTACTGGTTCTCCAGAACTGGTCAGAACCTGCTGAAACCCACCTCTGGTGGTAATGGTAGCTAGGAGAAACAAACAGACAAACAAATTTTATACAGCAAATTGCTAAGGGATATAAACGTTTTGATGAAGGACCAATGGTTCCAGATTTTTCTGTTTAGCTGATGCCAAAGTCCCAGGAAGTCAATAGAACATAAACATAGTTTATGGCTATAGTTGTTGGGAGAATCGATATGGAAGCGCAAAGCTCCACAGCTGGTAACGTTATTTAATTGTTAGGATCCCACCGGCTAAGCCGGTGACTTTGGATCACCCCCTGGAGCGGAAAGCTCCTCTAACCTTTGAAACTGACCAGTTTCAATGTGCCTCTGCTGTTAATCGAGGTATGTTGAGGTAAAATTTTTGTTCAAATCTTACAGTAAGCAAAAGAGTAGTCCAATACAAAGTCCAATGGTCAAAACCAATAATCAGATATGAACAAAATACACTCTAACACTGAAAGCTGTCAGAGTTAAGTATCCACACAACTGTCCAGTCTGACGGACTGAGCAAAAAGCTGGAATCCCCTGGCAACAGGGGCGGAATTTAAATCAATTGACAGGCTCAGTCCTTTATTCTGACCAATGAGCATAACCCACATCTGGCTGCTGTCTCCACATCCAATGGAGAACATAAACATGTTGTATGAGGATTATATAATAACAAGGACTGAACGTGAACATCCAGTATTATTCCAGGTTTAAAAAAAAAAATCAATTTTTTTGATCATCTTTGTTTTTGGAAATGAGAAATAGCAATAAATACTGAACAGTAAAATAACCCTAAGAGATACAGTTAGTGTTCCTTTCCCCTTTAATTACAAACAGAGCTTTATTAAAGCCAGTAACTGGAATTATGAAACAGGGTCCCTTCTCTTCATCCCATTGTTTCTCTGAATTAGGGAGATAGATAGATGTATTTGCAGACTTTGTTTCAGAATTATCAAATAATGTCTAAATCCTCAGTCAGATTCAAATCTGATTTACTTGGGAAAAACTTTATTTTGATTTGATTATCTTTCAAATTCCAGATGCGGTACATAAAGATAACCGTGCTCTTTTGCTTTTTGCTTAGGTGATAGAACTATGATGTTCAAACTATGCTTTCGGAAGCAACAATTTTAAAAAGTGATTTGTCTTATATGTTATTTGCACGTTTCACCATATATGTTATTGGTGTTCATTTTATTTTAATGGTTGAACACAGTTGCTTTTGGGTTGGATTTTATTGTTGTTGTTATTGTTGTTATCATTTTTAGCTAGCTCTGCTTGTTCTGTTGCAAACAGAATATGTCTATGAATATAATTGTTCTTACATACATTTTACAGACAACTGAAGTATAATGTCCAATACCATTATTGAGTACATATTCTTGCTGTTGAGTGGGAGACATCTAACACAATAATGAAAGTATTTCCTCTTCCTTGAAAGTTTCAAAGGTTGGTACTCAAGTCTTATAATAGGTGTTTATTGATTATGCTGTATCGCTGTACCTTGTATTTTATTTTTTTCCTTACAGAGGAAGAATTGTATGCTCTCCAGAGTTAGCATCTCCCTGGGCAGCCTCTAAATCATGCAAATAAATATATAAAGAAACAAACTGCTTAAAACTCTTAAAACTCTAGACAATGTAAAAGGATCTCAACTACACACTTAGTATATGTCATCCTTTTAAGAGCCATGGTGGCAAAGTGGTTAGAATGCAGCACTGCAGGCTAACTCATTGCTCAGTCCAGGAATTCAATTCTGAGTGGCTCAAGGTTGACTCAGCCTTCCATCCTTCCAAGATCAGTAAAATGAGGGCCCAGATTGTTGGGGGCAATATGCTGATTTTGTAAAACTGCTTAGAGAGGGCTGTAAAGCACTGTGAAGTGGTACATAAGTCTAAGTGCTATTGCTTTAAGCAGGCAACTCAATGGCTTGGCAAAAATTTCAAGAATGGTCTTAATTGTTGTAGTGTAGAATCACAGAATCTTCAAAAGAATCGGTTTCTGCCAGTCACATCCAATAAAATTAAGGTAGTCTTGGGCTTGAGTTTCTTTCTCATACTTTCCTCTTTGAGGGGTCCTTGCAGATGTTTCATTTCTCAAACTAGTGCACTGATGATGTTCCCTAGTTTGGGTAATGAAACATTGTCAAGAAAACAACCAAGCTTAGAGGGTACCAAGGACCCCTCATTCCAATCTGAGCTACAAATATTCTCCTTTACTGGTACATTCCTTTCTCAAGACTAAGTTTGTTTGTTTTCCCCTGAGAATTCTCCTTCATGGTTTACCTATCCCTTCACTATTCCCAAGATTGTGTCTACATTCCTTCACAGCAGAGGTGGGTTTCAGTAGGTTCTGACCAGTTCTGGAGAACCGGTAGCAGAAATTTTGAGTAGTTCGGAGAACCGGTAAATACCACTTCTGACTGGTCCCACCCCCATCTATTCTCTGCCTCCCAAGTCCCAGCTGATCGGGAGGAAATGGGGATTTTGCAGTATCCTTCCCCTACCACGCTCACCAAGCCATGCCACACCCACCAAGCCACACCCACAGAACAAGTAGTAAAAAATTTTGAAACCCACCCACTGCTTCACACCACACAAACAGTGGCATCTGAGGAAAGTATTAAAAAACCATCAATATGGAATGTGTAAACATTTGGTGAAAGCCCTGCCTCCCTTTATATTGCACTGAAAAAAGACATGGGCTTCAGGGGATGCAACCACAATCTTCATCCCTTAGTGGTCAAGCTTGATGACATCAAGAAAAAAACAGTTACAGAATTAAAATAAAATTACTAACTTCTCCAATGGACCAAAAAGTAATCAGAGACCAACTCAAACACAGAGTTTCCTAAAACCCATAAAAGAAGAGGGATGTTATGTCTCCATAATATATTCCAGAGTTGGAGGCACAACTAAGATGATTTTTTTTTCTGTAGGCCAAATTTTCTCATTTTATCTTATTATAAAATGTTAATAAACAGTTTCCATTCTTTTTTAAAAAGAATATATTGCTTTACGCGGAAGAGATACCCCACTGATATGTAGTGGTAGGTTATGTTAGGATATGGTTTGAGCCTAAATAGTTGTCCAGGCAATATATGTGTACTGTAACTTTAATCTGTAAATGTATTATGTTACTTTAAAGGTATTCATTGTAATGCTGAGTCATGCTGTAATTAGATAATGACTGGTTGTGAGAGTATTTAAGCAAGGTACTGTAACATATTCAGTTGCTGCTATGATATGCTGCCATTGATGATGGAGCTGATATGATAAGCTACCATAGAGAGGAGTTGATATCTGCTAATCATCGTTGGATGGATCTGCAACCATCATGGTTTGTGAACCAGAGTGAGTTTGTTATTCTAACCAACTACTGTTTGTTGGGTAAGAAGATATCTGTAACTACTGGACTGATTTAAATGGCAAAGACTTGGAATTTGTTTAAAGACTATGAGACTGTTTTTCTACTATAAAGTAAGCTTTTGATAAACCAGTTTGCATATCTCTTATTCATTGCTCTCAGCAACGTTTTCTTGTGCATTTACTCTGCTGGTTGGTAACACAACACCAATATCCTTAACAGGTTAAATATGTCTTTGCAGTTAAATGCATGCTGAAACAAGAAAGGAAAATGAGCCGCAGTGGCGCAGTGGTTAGAGTGCAGTACTGCAGGCTACTTCTGCTGATCACTGGGTGCCAGCAGTTTGGCAGTTCGATTCTCACCAGGCTCAAGGTTGACTCATCCTTCCATCCTTCCGAGGTGGGTAAAATGAGGAGCCAGATTGTTGGGGACACTATGCTGACTCTGTAAACTGCTTAGAGAGGGCTGCAAAGCACTGTGAAGTGGTATATAAGTTTAAGTGCTATTGCTATTGCTATTGGGTAAAGCATTCTTAGTAGTCTCAAAAGTGAATTTCTTCGTAAAACAAATAGGAAATAAAATGAAGTCATTTTGGAAAACAGAAAGAAATTGATAAATTCCCCTTTTCAGATTTTTTTTCCTCCTCCCTATTAGACAATATTGTAACGTTTTTAAAAATATTTTTTAAAAAGCTTTTTTTTTTATGTGCATATTGAATATCAGGACATCTTTAAGGAAATGAAACTTCATTTGGCTCTTAGGAAGCTGTAACGGAAGATTCCAGCAGAATTTTTAGAATGAAGAAGATTAACAGACAGTCAGAATCAAGATCAAAGATCTCTTCATCGACATGTGGAAGTTACAAAGATAGATTGCCTCTGATTTTAAAGGTCATTCTATTTGAGGGGAATTAAATATTTTTAAGGCTAGATCATCATTTAGCTCGGTAGAGGATGTCAGATTGACAAACTCCATTAATACATCTACTATAAAGAGGTCAACAAACCATAAATAACATGATTTGGCCTTTTGGTGGTTTGGAGTCAGTCATCATAACTAATAGAATATTTGAAGCACCAAAAAAAACTTTTCCTAAAAGGAGGAAATGCTTATCGTAAAGGATTTTAAAATGGAGCTGTGATAATGTTGTTCTCTCTGTGAAATATGCATTGCATTTTCCCAGGGGGAAAATTGCCCACTCAACAGAAGGCAACATCATAATACTGTTGAGAAATATCTGTGAAGTTACCAGGATTCACGTTCAGTTTGAAGAAGTCTATAAAGTTTGATCTAGTGGTTAAGGTGCTAGAAAGTGGGAGACCAGGAGTTCTAGTCCCACCTTAGCCATGAAAGCTAAGGTAAATTTGAACCAATCACTCTCCCTCAGCCCAACTCACTCATGGGGTGGTTGTTGTGGGAAAAATAGCAGAATAACAGAACAGAATAACAGAATTGAAAGGGACTTGTAGGTCATCTATTCCAACTCTCTGCCCAGGCAGGAGACAGTACACTATTTCTGACAGATGGCAGCCCAGTCTCTTCTTGAAAGCCTCCAGTGATGAAACTCCCACAACTTCTGAAGGCAAGCTGTTCTATTGGTTGATTGTTCTCAGAATCAGAAAAATTCTTCTTATTTCTAGGTTGAATCTCTCCTTGATCAGTTTCCATCCATTATCCTTGTCTGGCCTTCAGGTGCTTTGGAAAATAGGTTGAGCCCCTCCCTCCTCTCTGTGACAGCCCCTCAAATATTGGAACACTGCTATCATGTCTTCCCTGGTCCTTTTCTTCACTAGACTAGTGGAGGAATAATAGGAGGAAGAAAGTGTGTTGGATACATTTGCTGTCTTGAGCTTTTGTAAAAATAATAAAAGTGGGATATAACAAAACAAAAAAACCAAACCAAACCAAACCAAACCAAACCAAACCAAACCAAACCAAACCAAACCAAACCAAACCAAACCAAACCAAACCAAACCAAAACATTTTGGAACTGCCAGAAGAATTGCTTAAGTTATTCGGAGATTGGCCAGAAGCAGTTATTTATTCATTTATTTTTTGCCTAATCTATTTCACTTGTTTATACACTTCTGCATAGATTCCTGGAGAATTACATTCATAAAAAATAAGATTTAACCAAAACATTATTATGAAAACATAATACAATAAGAGAAAGATACAGATGACAGTCACTCCTTAATGCTAAAATGCCCTTGGAACTATTCTGTTTTTACTAGCTTCCTGAAGACACTATCCTCAAGGAAGACACTAACCTAGCCTGAAGAAGGAAGCTGTTCCATAACATAGGGGTTCTAATGGGAAAACATTATATGTCATCACTTGTCACTTTCAATGCATGGGACAACTAATTGATTTTGTCAGGGAGCTCATACTGGATGAGTCTCTCTCCCTCCCTCTCTCTCTCTCTCTCTCTCTCTTTTTTTTACCCATATGGGGTTTTATACATTAAAACAAACTCTCTGAACTGCAGCCAGAAACCTGCAATCAATGTAATACCCACAATACAGATGTGACACATCTATAGCATTTTTTATTTGCCAACAAATGACACACATGATTTTATACTATTTTTGGTGTCTGAGTGCTTTTCCAAAGTTGCCTGGTGTAAAGTGCATTTCAATAATCTAAACTGGTGGTGGTAAGAGCATGTCACCATTGCCAGGGCCTCCTGTTCCAGATAGAACTAACTGTCCTGATTATAGCCTCAAAGTACCTTTTGAATGAATCAAGGAGGACTTGGTCATTGAAGGAAGGGACACCTATCCAGAGCTGACAAAGAGTATTTCTAATCATATGACAGAAATTGGCCATTGGGAGCAATAGCATCAAGCATCCAGATTGCCTTCAAGTCTCAGAAATCTACCAGAAGCTTGTTGTTGTTGTTGTTGCTGCTGTTGTTAGTTACGAAGTTGTGTCTGACCCATCGCAACTCCATGGACAACATTCCTCAGGCCTTCCTGTCCTCTACCATACTCTGGAGTCCATTTAAGCTCACGCCTACTCTTCAGTGACTCCATCCAGCCACCTCGTTCTCTGTCGTCCCCTTCTTCTTTTGCCCTCAATCTTTCCCAGCATTAGGCTCATCTCCAGTGAGTCCTTCCTTCTCAGTAGGTGGCCAAAGTATTTGAGTTTCATCTTCAGGATCTGGCCTTTTAAAGAGCAGTCAGGGTTGATCTCCTCTAGGACTGACTGGTTTGATCGCTTTACACTCCAAAGGACTCGCAGGAGTCTTCTCCAGCACCATAGTTCAAAGGCTCAATTCTTTGGTGCTCAACCTTTCTTATCTGAATCTTATTGTCAGCTTGTTAGAAACCTTCCCCAGAAACCTTTGGAATCCATCAAGATGCATTAGGCATCTCCATTGGTCTATCCAACAGCAAGACCACCGGATAGTGAGAAATCTCATTAACACCAAGGAGTAACCTGACCACAACCCAGGACTTCTAATGTCTTCCACAACTAGATCACATTTCAGCTACCTCCAAGATGAAGTTAAGAGTATTTTCACCTGCATGTAATGGGGAGAGGAAGGACAGATAATATCTAGAAAAACCTCATGTTGTTGTGAAAGCAATTAATGACTGGCTCAAGATTGAATCAGCCTTCCATCCTTCTGAAGTCAATAAAATGATGACCCAGATTGTTGGTGGCAATATGCTAACTCTGTAATCACTTAGAGAGGGCTATAAGGCACCATGAAGCTGTATGTAAGTTTAAGTGCTATTACTATTGCTATTGCTAATACCTGAACCTTTTTAGAACCCACTTCCAAAATGTGAATGTTGACATTTCTTGGCTACACCAGTTCAGATAACTTTAAAACTAGTCCAACAAAGTTCAGGAAGAGGTCTTGGATCCATGAATGATGTATTCAGGCCAGAATCAGATACAAATTGTTCTGATGCCCCTACATATCCCCAAAATACATTTCCACTAGAATGTCTATGGAGATTCTCAATCATCCACGCATGGTTGTCCCAAAGGTGTTTTCTGAAAAGGCAACTGGACTTGGAAAAACAAAGTCCAGTTGTCTTTTGAAAAAGCACCTTTTGGATTGCCAGTGGAATGTGCTCGTCCCCTTTCCTCACAGTAAATCATCAACAATATCTCTCCACTTCCCTGGTAAATTCCACACTCCCAAACACCATGACCCAAAACATCAACCTCAAATAACTCTGACTTGTACCAGTCCTGGTCCAATAAGCCTTTTACCTTGCTCAAGACCACTCCAATTGATTTATTAGGCTTCTACCAATCATATATCACTACCCTTCCCATAGGTGCTAGACTCCTAGCCCAACATACTGTAGCTCAAAATAAAATGCCATATACTCAGCTGCACTACCACATCCCTAAGTAGGTTTCACCAGGTTTTCCAATTATAGAAATAATTTTAAGAAGACGATACAGAGGTGTGTGTATGTGTGTTTATGGGATGCTTTTTGTTGTTTTTGAAGTAGCAGTTGGCTGAAAAATGCACAGCAAAGCACTCTTCTACATTCATCCAATTAAAACAAATCAAAAAGAACATACAATAATGAACAAGGTGCATGTACTGTTCAATATACTTTATCATCTTATACCAATGGCAGCAGTTTTTCTTTTCCCAAGCAGAAAGGGTATTTCTGCAAATCTGATCTCTTCTTTTAACATATACAATACATGATAGTATTGTTATCTTGGATTGTAACATTATACAACATTATTGTAAGCTGCCTAGAGTAACCCCATAGTGAAATAGGTGGAAAATAAATTTAACATTTTTTTAAAAAAAATTACATAAAAGTCATGTCAAGGTCCAATTACAACAGACTCCATCTTGAGGACTTTTGGTTTTTGTTTTTTTTAAAGAAATAATATCCTGCGGATACCAGTGGTGGGATTCAAAAATTTTACTACCAGTTCTGTGGGCATGGCTTGGTGGGTGTGACTTGGTGGCATGGCAGGGCAGGGTACTGTAAAAACTCCATTCCCTCTCTACTCCAGGGAAAGGATACTGTAAAATCTCCATTCCCTCTCTACTCCAGGGGAAGGTTACTGAAAAATCCCCATTTCCTCCCGATCAGCTGGGACTCAGGAGGCAGAGAATAGATGGGGGCAGGGCCAGTCAGAGGTGATATTTACAGGTTCTCCAAACTACTCAAAATTTATGCTACCAGAACTGGTCAGAACCTGCTGAATATCACCTCTGGCAGATACCCTATTTGGTACAATTTGAAAGTACCTCAAATTTCCCCTCTCCCTTCAACTAGGATTGTTTTATTACTCTGCCAGTTAAAATATACTGTCATCGTGTGCGTTGTGAAGGAGAAATTTGCCTTGACAGGTAGAGCTTGTGTTGTGCCTTTTATTTATAAGTGATTAAAGTCAGTTCAGCATGGATAATTTGGGAAGGGGAAAATGACAGCTTCTTACTAAGATCTCAGTATGCTCATATGTTTCTGGCATACTGTCTGTTGGTTGTTCACAAAAAAGGTTTCATAGACTGGAAAATGGTTATCAATTAGCTGTTTGTACCTGGAGAGAAGCCATTAAGTTCATTGAGCAAAAGTGAATTGCTCAGTAGGCAGATTAGAATATATTTCATACAAAATTTTGTCTCAGTGAAAATATATGTGAAAGGAGAGGGCTAACTATCAGTCATGGGGTCTTGTGTAGTGTGGACTGAACCCGGATATAAATACGGATCAATAAATAAGTCATGATTATCTTCTTCCAGTAATTAAAAACTATTTCATTTCTTTAGGCCATTTGGCATTAGGACTGTGCCCTAACATCAAGTGGGTCAGTTAAGGATGAATTTTTAATTCACATGCAGTAAACAGACAGATCAAGCAAGAATCTTTATATCTATGCTGATTTGATTCATACATCCTTGATTTTCCCTCCATTAGAAAGAAGAGCTGTGATTAGAATGCAGGCTAATTCTTCTGACTGCCAGCAGTTTGATTCTCAATGATTCCAGATTGAGCCATTGCCCTCCTTTGGAGGGCAATAAAATGATGACTCAGACTGTAGGGGGCAATATGCTGACTCTGCAAACCACTTAGCAAGGGTTATAAAGCACTATGAAGCAGTATATAAGTCTAAGGTTTTGCTATTGCTAAAGCGAAAGAGGGTAGAGATTGTGCCATTCACTAATGCCATTGCCCATTAACATTTTCACTTACAAAGAAAACTGATTATCCAATTATACAACTGTTGAAATTCATGTAATTCTTCAATTATGAGCTGAAAATCAATCACTACCAAAAATCAATCATATGGTATTTCAATGCACAGTGATAAGTAATTCTTCACTGTGGCTTTCATATAGTTAAGCATGAGTCATATTCAAGTTTAAGGGAATCATGCATCCGTCTTGTTCCTAAGCAGTTTGACATAAACCTGACAAGAAAGGTTTAAGAAGATGTTGTGTTCTACTTTGAGAAAACAAGATAAGCTGACAGAAGGAAGAACATAGTGTGACCTTCTTGTACTCATTTGTGTTGTTTTCTCTGCCAATATCAATTTCTTAGTGGAAATAAATGAGATTTTGTGGTTAACTCTTTGAATATAATTCTAGGTCCATTTTGGCTACTGCTAGACGTTTTTCAGTGGTTATCCTAATTAATAGAGTATTCACTCAATGAAAGAACTGAGAATTAAATAATCCTGATAAACAGAGCTTACTACAGAATAATAAAACCCATATAATAATGAAGGCACTTGGTGACTGATAGAACTCCATCCATATATGACTACTGTTAAACGGCTGATTAATGAACTAATCTCCATATGCAAAGCTCTCTATCTTCCTGAATCTAAAATGGCATCATTCATGTCAAGGAGAAATGCCAGTAGATTTGGAGGAGTCCTGTATTTTTGTCATGTACAAGCAGGGGGATTAAAAATGTCAAGTGAGAATAAGCAAATGCCATGGAAAAAGTAAATGGGGGACAGTATATCTCAGTGGTTTAACGATGCTGGAGATGATTTTTGCTCCAGTTTGTTTGAGTCCTGACACTGTGCAGCAGGGTGAGCTCCCATCATTTGCCTTGGCTTCTGCCCACCTAGCAATTGAAAAGCATGTTATACACAAATAGATAACTAGGTACCACTTTGGTGGGAAGACAACTGGTGCTTTATATGGACAGTCAGAATCCTGTTGGCATTGAACCTTCTCAGTTGTGATGCCTATTTGCAAGGTGGCTTCAGTGGAGAAAGAGGAATGCCATTCATCTTTCTTTCTGGCATGGAGCTAGCTCACTCCCTGTGGTGTACCTTGGAAAGCACACGAGCATGAACCAAACAGGGCTGGCAGTCTTAGGCAGCCAAAGTACTACTCTTTATTAGTTTCCGGGCTAAGGTAACATAACCATAAACTAAATAAATATATGAAAAAAGTAAGGAGAAATACATGAATAAAATATTAGAAGACATAGTTTTCTTTCTCAAAGGCCTAACAGGAACATTCTTACATTTCATTACAAATTATATTGGATTTGTGTCTGTGTGTCTCCGTCTGTGTTTCTGTCTGTGTTATAATTTAATATTAAAGTAAGTGGAGCCAAGTGCCCAATGAATAAGATTTTTTCCCCCCAAATTGAAATATTGTTACTAGGATCAGAATGCTACTTAGCAATCATAACTGTGGTGGCAACTTTCTGCATTGAAGCTAAATCAAGAGTGATAAAGTCTGGGGTGCAAAGATGCAGACAACCACTAGGTGACAAAAAGATACCCAAAATGCCAGCCTTTGGCTGCCATCCAGTTGCCAACCAGAGTTCTGAAGCCTAGAATTAATGGCTTGAATACTTGAATGTAGAAACATAGTAGTGAGATGCTACATGGCAGCAGTCTCTCTGGTTGATAAAGAATTGCACTAGTACATCTTCATAGCCACTTTTTTTTTTTTTTTGGCTAATCCTCTTCCTTCAGATCTAATGAGGGATAGATTGGGGAAGAAATTAGATAACATAATACATGCCAACCTAATTGCTTTAGTGCTAGAATCTGGTACAAGAAGCCTTTCAAAATTATCCAGCCAAATGTCTAGACAGAGTAAATGGGTGGAAGATTCTTTAATTGCTCTAGGAAAGGAGACATTTTCAAATGATTTCTCAAGAGCAGGATCTTGAGGCTCAACTGAAAAGGAAGCACAACATTGTACAAATGGTTGTACCATGGAGGACAGACCCAAAAATGCTTTTTTTTCAAGAGACAACTGCACTTTCTGGTTTTGTGTTGAAGACATTTTGCTTCTCATCAAAGAAGCTTCTTCAGCTCAGAGTCCAGATGCCTCTTGAAAAATAGCACCTTTGGGACAGTGGTGAAATCCAAATTTTTTTACTACCAGTTCTGTGGGTATGGCTTGGTGGGCGTGGTGTGGCTTGGTGGGCGTGGCTTGGTGGGCGTGGCAGGGAAGGATACTGCAAAATCTCCATTCCCTCCCCACTCCTGGGGAAAGCATATTGCAAAATCTTCATTCTCATCCCACTCTGGGACCAGCCAAAGGTGGTATTTGCCAGTTCTCTGAACTACTCAAAATTTCCGCTACTGGTTCTCCGAACTGCTCAAAGTTTCTGCTACCGGTTCTCCAGAACCTGTCAGAACCTGCTGGATTTCACCCCTGCTTTGGATAACCATGACCTGGATGACTGAGAATCCCCATAGACATGGAAAACATACTTTTTGGATATAGCCCATGGGCTGCATTGTCAATAAATAAATGCCAAAATTTCATTCTCAGTTCATGAGAATTTCACCAAAGTTCTTTTCTCCTTTGAAATAATGTCACAAGCAATTTCTTTCTGTCATAAAAGGTGTTGGATACATCTAGCACGGTTGATATCAGAATGAAAACTAGTAGGCAAAAAATATGTTTAAAAAACTGTGTCTCTTGTCCTTCAGAATAACCTTCCTCAGCATAAATCCATGATATTGCTGAATATTCTGAGAAGGAATTCATAATGCTGCGTATCACAAGTCAGAATGCTGAACCATACCAGTTCATGTTGATCCTTACAAATGATAAGCTGGAAACTATCTCATGAAGGACTGAGTGTTTGTATCTAACTAAGAAATAGACCTGAAAAGATTGTTTTCATCTACATTACATATACATATATATCATTTATTTATAAATAGTAATGACAGAAGATAAAAAGAAAATTCATTTCATTCCTACATATTATTTTCCTTAATATGCAAAGTCCCTTTGCAGCCTTTAGAATTTGTTCTATTACTTGAGATGTTAAGAAACTATAAATGTCCTTCTTGATTTAATGTGTTTTCTTAATGGCTTAACGGTGCATAACTCAAAAGAGTATTAACAATTGCTAATGCACATTCATATAACATCCTTCTAGTAGCATCTTGGAAATGTGCAATGGATTCCTTTCTAAAAAAAAAAACACACAATCCCATGAATTATGTACCAATCTCTCTAAAAACTAATAAATATTAACCATCATTTTGATATTATCTTGTGTCTCGATTTCATCAGCTTGTTTTGTCGAAAATCTAGTTAAGATTGGCCTGGTTTCTGCTAAAATGTGTTCAAGTGCACTTTTGCTCATTTTTGGCTCATACATAGATGAATGAAATCTATCATACACGTCCAGGTGTTCCAACAGCTGCAGTTGTCACCTAAGACTTATTCTCTAGGAAAGAAGCCAAACATTGCAAAACAGAAATAGACACCAGTGTATAATTACAAAATACTTCTTCTTTTTTTTTTTAAAAAAAAAATCAGACTTGATGTACTTAGTCAATGCCATCTTTGCAGAAACTCTGTAATACATATGCATCAGCTGAAACTGCTTTGTAGCAAATCACTCACATCTGTATCCAGATTGGGTACCACAGTGAGCCTTCCATAAGCAATAGGTCTTTTGTGACCACTACAACCAACAGACTCTCTTGGGCAGAGCTACTAAATTGAGATGCAAATCAGAGTCAATAGTAATTTTTAGCCAAATTTGGGCACAAAAATAAATACAAAGTCAATGGATTTTAACAGACTTGAACATTGGGCGCTATCTAACAAAATGAAATTCAATGGTGAAAAATGTAAGGTTCTACATTTAGGCAAGAAAAACAAAATGCACAGGTACAGTATATGTGGTACTTCACTCAATAGTAGTAACTACAAGAGGGATCATGGAGTTCTAGTGGACAATCACTTAAATATGAGCCAGCAGTCTGCTGCAGCTTCAAAAAAAGCCAACACAGTTCTAGGCTGCATAAACAGAGGAATAGAATCAAGATAACGTGAAGTGTTAATCTCACTTTATAATGCCTTGGTAAGACCACAGTTGGAATACTACATCCAGTTTTGGTTGCCATGATGTAAAAAAAGATGTTGAGACTCTAAGAAAGAGTACAGAGAAGAGCAACAAAGATGATTAGGGGACCTGAGGCTAAAACATATAAAGAATGATTACTGGAATTGAGTATGTTTAGTTTAATAAAAAGAAGGATAGGGGTGACATGATAGCAGTGTTCCAATATCTCAGGGGTTGCCACAAAGAAGAGGGAGTCAAACTATTCTTCAAAGCACCTGAGGGCAAGACAAGAAGCAAGGGATGAAACTAATCAAGGACAGAAGCAACCTAGAACCTAAGAGAAATTTCCTGACAGAACAATTAATCAATGGAACAATTTGCCTCCAGAAGTTGTAAATGCTCTAACACTGGAAGTTTTTAAGAAGAGATTGGATAACCATTTGTCTGATTACTGGTGGAGAGGTCCTGGAGTCTTTTTATTCTTTTGGGCTGGTTAATTGTCCTTTTGCATAGATGTTAATGTCTATGTGTCTATTAATGGCTGATTGCCAGGCTTTTACAACTTCTCTCCCTAGAACTGAATTAGCTCCTTCCCTCAAGATCTGACTATGTTGCCAGCCCTGGGGATCCCAGGGGATCAGGAAGATTTTCTGATGGCTCCCTTATTCTGACTGACATCACCCTCTCCTCTTTTGTGTGTCTTTTTATAGTTAATTTTAAAGTGTGATTCTTTGCTTTTTAAAAAAAATTATATGCTGTATACTGCCATCATGGAAGATAGGCAGGTATACAACTATGACAAATAAATAAATAAAATATGTAATTATGTATTTGACCCATAAAAATAGCTGCACAAGTGCTGCCTATTGATTTGTTTGTGCTGCTTTCCGTTGGGAAAAACTATGAAATTGCAGGTGGAAAATGTAGCCATAAGAATACAATGCAATACACAGAGGCCTGTTTATTGCAAGGCCCTGTTTCCTTCAATAGTCAACCATTGCAAATGAAATGCTTCAAAGACAATAGGAGGACTTTCAGTATTATTCCCCAATGATGGGTATTCAAAGGCAAGATTTCCAACACACAAGATTCAGCCCTCATGACAAGTAACCATTGATAGCCTAACCCTCCATGAATTTGGTTGATCCTCTTTTAAAAGCCGTCAGGTACTTAATTCTCTAGAGGTTAACACATTGGGTAAAACATTTGCACTGAAAAATGAAATATTGCTTCTTTTTTTTAAAAAAAACCAGTGAACTAATACGAACATCATATAAGAATAAAGGGATATGTCAGGTACACCCCTGTCTACCACTTTGCTTTCAGCCTACAGGTCTGATATATATTTTTTTTCAAATAACATTTACTTTGTCTTGGCACCAAAGAAGATCAGTTGAGAGATGGAATCTGCTCCCTGTTGGGAATTAATCAGAGCTTAAATAGCTGCCTTTATTTTCATCCTATACCATCTCCTGTAGACTAACATGCCATGTGAGTTAGTTATGTTATGCAAGGAAATCTTAGCTGGAGATTTTCTTTCCAATAGATATATAATATTACTGAAGAGAATCTCTCCTTCCCCCCGACCCCTGTATGTATTAGCATACTATGTGTGCTCCTTCTAATATCCAACCAACTAGGTTTTAGCAATCAAATCCTATTATTTTTAGATACTCAAAGTATTACACCAGAGGAACGCAGGTAAAAAACATTCAAGCAAATAATCTTGCATCTTTAATGAGATGTTTGCATTTTCAATCTCTAAAATCTTTGAGGAAAGCAAATAAATCAAAAGAAAAAAAATCCTGTATTATACGTTGTTGAGCTACAAGTATAATTTTCTGACAATTTAAATATTTAGGATGGATCAGAATAAATATTACGGGAGGCTTATTACTCAGAAAGCTGATTTATTTTGAATAATTCTGATTGAGCCTGAAGAGGTTTCTTTTTTTTTTGTTTTAATGGGGGAGGAAGCACATATAAGTTTGAATGGAAGATATAGGATGCGAATTCCAGAGGCAATATTGCAGAATGATGGACCTGTATCAAAAATATGAATGGGACCAGGATATAGATGATAGATAGATGATGGATGGATGGATGGATGGATGAATGAACAGACAGATGGACAGACAGACATGGTTGGATGATGGATGGATGGATAGTTGGATAAATGGATGGCAGATGGATAAATGGATAGAAGGATAGGTGGATAGATGGATATTTAAGAAATTTGATTTTGTTAAGACTACTATTATATCACACTGTTTATGTCTTTCCCATGACACATGAACCCACACTGTAGAAAACAAGAAGCAAGGGATGGAAACTAATCAAGGAGAGAACCAACCTAGAACTAAGGAGAAATTTCCTGACAGTTAGAACAATTAATCAGTGGAACAACTTGCCTCAGTTGTTGTGAATGTGTGTTGTGAATGCTCCAACACTGGAAGTTTTTAAGAAGATATTGGATAACCATTTGTCTGAAGTTGGGTAGGGTTTCCTGCCTAAGCAGGGGGTTGGACTAGAAGACCTCCAAGGTCCCTTCCAACTCTGTTATTCTGTTTTCTGTTTTGTTTGGGAGAGTGAGTGGCTATGCACATACAAAAGATACCCATATGTAGTTAATTTGATAACTACATTCTGATTAACAGTAAAATAACCTTTACTGTCATATTTTTTTCTCTGTGAGCACACTGGCACACATTAAAAATGAAATTCTGTTGCCTGCTCTCAAAAGTGTACACATACATAACACACATATAGATATGCTACATACACACATATGCATATACCTGCACCCTAAAATATCAATACATATAAATATTAATCACAGTCCATCTTGAATACAAAGTGGAAAGAGGAAGTTTGAGAGTTCATGAAATTGATACTATATGGTATCTGGTCTGTTTATCACTTAATAACTTTCAACAGTTCCAAGAAGGTTCCACACTCATTTGTACTATTCAGGTGACCCTGAGTCCACAGAGAAATCTCCAAGTGGCCACAGTGGTGGGTTGCCGCCAATTTGGACCGGTTCACAAGAACTGGTAGTAAAACCGGCAGGAGGCCCTGCCCACCACCCTGGATGTCATCATCGGCAATCTGCGCATGCGCAGAAGCAAGGGGCATGTGCTTGCTTCACTCACATGCACTCACAATCCCGTTGCAAACCGGTAGTAAAGGTAAGTAGAACCCATCCCTGAGTGGCCTCAACAACTCTCAGAAAGAATGCTAATGACCAGATACTGCAAGGAATCTAAATCCTTCCATTCTTCAACATTCAGTCAGAACGGAAGAAGCTTCTTGGATGAGAAGCGAAATGTCTTCAAGGAAAAACAAAGAAAGTTAGTTGCCTTTTGAAAAATCACCTTTGGGCACTATATACAACTGATGAAATAAATGTCAACTGATGAAAACTTTAAATAAAATTTATTAATTGTGAAAGATCTTGCCAGATTCCTCTCCTCTTTTTCCTCTCTTCCTCTTCCTTTTCTCAGTTCCATTTGCCTTAGTGGAGTCTCTTTGTTAATCTCTCTTCCAAAATATTATTTTTATTTCCACCAAAATCACTCTCCTATGTTCTGCAACCTCTCACCCCTCACCATTGCATCAAACATCACTTTCTTATTTCCCACTAGCGTAACTGAGCCAGCTTAGCCCAGCAGTTCCTCCTTCCTTCACTGGTGTAACTACATTCTGTAGCATTTTGTAATATAAATATGTACAAGAAGATTTATTTATTCGCTCATTTAATATAAATCGTTCCAATTTAAGAACTCTGTTCTAAATAACTCCCATAGCTTTTTCCTTACATGCATTTTCTTTTCCTTCTGTTCAGAAATTCATCTATCATCTAGTATTTTTTTATTATTTCTGTTTCTGCAGTCATTTTCTTTTTTTTTTAATGTTCATTTTCTCCCTTAATCTGCTCTTAAAATGATACAATAATGTTCTTTCCCACATTTAGAAATTCACATCACCCTTGCTTCCTACATTTATTCTTTTTCTCCTTCATAATAAACAACTGAGTCAATTATGCATTGAGGTTTACATTCTTTCCTTTCCTGTATATGCATATTAATATTTATGTTTGTACCAAATAATTAAAAAAGTGGCAATTTTTTGAAGCAGATTCTCACTATTCAACCTTTTCCTTTCTTTTTCCCACCTCTCTCTTTTAATAGTTTTGATTGCATTTAAAATAATGACAGAGAAAGAAAAACAAAACAAGACAGAAATACATACCATACAGTACATAGTAAAAAAATACATCTCAAGTGCTTAAAAATGAGTGGAAAAATAAAAGAAAAAAATGGCATTGCAATAAACAGTTACAAGCCCAGGTGGGCTTGATATATCTATACCTTTCCACAAAGGGTGATAAAAAGTCTACTGGTAGTTTATCTATTTTTCAAGATAAGAGAAAAGAACTGTGAGAGATATTGACAAATCTGACTTTTCTTTGAGTTTACTTGCCAGCTTAGAGGTGAAATTTGGGAGTATGTGACCCATGGAGGCACAGTGGTTAGAGTGCAGTATTACAGGCTAACACTGCCCACTGCCAGGAGTTTGATCCTGACCTGCTCAAGGTTGACTCAGCCTTCCATCCCTCTGAGGTCGGTAAAATGAATACCCAGATTGTTGGGGAAATATGCTGACATTGTAAACCTCTCAGAGAATGCTGTAAAGCACTGTGGAGCAGTATATACAGTAAATCTAAGTATTATTGCTATATATAATTATATATTTTTGTCTCTAAACACATTTCTTACTGTTTCACCCATCCATTGGTACCATATAAGAGAATAATTTTTCATCTAGATTCCACTTATTCACAATGTTGCATATTTTTTCCCCAAAGTAATACTGTTCTGCCCCAGCTACGGATCCCAAAGAACACAGCACACACAAACTCTGAACAAAACTTAGTTTACTCAAATAATGCAGTTTTAGCAAATGCCGGCTGTTAATAGGCATTTTTAACACCCTGCCAGAATTCCAGAGATAAGATAGAGTATTACTGGAGTTGGCAGAAAGCCCAGAAGCAAGGTTGCAGAGATATCCCAATGCAATGATTAGCGAACTAAAGTTGTTTCCTGCAGCTTGTTACAAGCTGCGTACTTTCTTAAATAGGCTAAGGGCATGGCCAATTAGCCCCAAGCCTTACTCTCGAGGAGACCTCCTCCTGAGGAACCACTCCTGCCTTTTGGCAGCTCTGTGTGCTCGTGCATTGAGAAAAGGCTCCTCCTCTTCATCCTCTTCACTTAAAGGAGCCTCTGGAGGTTCTGAAGGCCCTGACTGAATCCCTGCCTCTGGCACCACATCTTCTTCAGCCTCCTGCTGTCCGACTCAAGCGCCAGCTGCACAGGCTGCTGGCACAGCACCACCCCACCTCCTTGTCATCGGGATCAGCAACAATCCACGCAGGCTGCTTGGCGGGCCACAACAAATACAGTACATGGCTTTTCCATTATCAGCCCCCATACAATTTAAGTCTACAACCAGTTCATAGTTTGTGGAATACATCGTAGCCCTTCATTCATTATTCGATCTACATTTTTAGTTCCATGCTAGCATTCATCAACTTTATTCCTTAAGAAAGGCAACATCCTTATGGAGATCTATTACAGGTAAACCTTGATTTACAACAGTTCATTTAGTGACCATGCAAAGTCACAATGGCACTGAAAAAAGTGACTTATTATGACCATTTTTCACAGTTATGGCCATTGTGGCATCCCCTTGGTCAGGTGATCAAAATTCAGATGCTTAGAAACTGACTCAGATTTGCGACGGTTGAAGTATCCCAAGATCATGGGATCACATTTTGCCATCTTCTGACGAGCAAAGTCAATGGGGAAACCCAATTCACTTAACAGCCATGATACTAATTTAACAACTGCAGTGATTCACTTAACAACTGTGGCAAGAAAGGTCATAAAATGGGGCAAAACTCACTTAACAAATGTCGCACTTAGCAACAGAAATGTTGGCCTCAGTTTTAAGTTGTACATCCGTTCTCTTTTTTCTTAGTCCTACAGACACAAATCTTCCTTCCTTCCTTCCTTCCTTCCTTCCTTCCTTCCTTCCTTCCTTCCTTCCTTCCTTCCTTCCTTCCCTCCCTCCCTCCCTCCCTCCCTCCCTCCCTCTCTCCTTCCGTCTGTATCATTTACTCAACTTTCCTTCCATGCTGCAATCTTCCATATGCCTTGGGTAGAACCAGAAAGATTCATAAATATTAATCTCAAATGAGACTTTCATGTTCAAATTGACTGGTATGCACAACCAAAACCTAGTTGTATTTCTTGCATGTTGGTGCCATTGTATACAAGGCAGGATCTCTAACTGAGACACTATTAATTATTTTGGGAAAAATGGATACACTGTAGAGGAAATAAAAATATTTTGATTAGATTTTTTTTTAAAAAAAAATGAATTCACAGAAAGATTTCACATCCCTGCAAAAGGAGAGAATTCGTTTCTAAAATACAAATATTAATATGTTTTATAAGTAATATAAATATTTCACAGAAAACTAACGTATATTAGGAACGATAAAATTAATTGAGATATAAGGAATTACAGATTGGTATTTCATTGTCTTCCATTTACTCAATGAAGATAATGGCTTAGAAATTATACTACATGTTTCTATAATGATTGTAATAATTTGTAAAATATGGTTATCAGTAATTAATTCATACAATGAGCTTAACCTTGGTTTGCTTTAAAAAAATTAAAGTCTGGCGGCAGTTCATGAATCTTTGTTATAGCTTAGTTATTAAGATTTATTCAATGCAATTTCCCAAGGAGATTTTAATTTGCTTTCGTATCGTATTCTGTGGATGAGACACAAGGTGATCAAGGCAAATAATATTTGAATTTCAAGCAGAAAATTTTACATTCAGAAATGTTAGGAAGATAAACTGCAACATTCTGCAAAATATATATATGAAAATATAATTATAAGTAGGAATCTCATGTATCGCCAAATAAAAAAAAATGTATACATCTTTGCTGAAATTAATAGTAGCTTCGTTCTCTGAAGTCTTCAGCAGTTTTAAATCCCATTCTACTTAAACTTAATATTAGGTCAAGTTTAAATTATTTTTGTTAAGACAAGTTGACACCAAATTTATTTATTTCATGTAGGTCACCATTTATCAATTTTGAAATTGATAACCATACTAAGAAAGTTACTATCACTGACATAATTAATTTTCAATAAATATAGAAACTGCACAGATGGGCTTGATATATCTATACCTTTCCACAAGGAGCGATAAAAAGTCTACCGATAGTTTATCTACTTTTCAAGATATAGGAAGATCTGTGAGAGATATTGACAAATCTGACTGTCTTTGAGTTTACTTGCTAGCTTAGAGGTGAAAATTAGGAGTATATGAGCCATGGGGCCTCAGTGTTTAGAGTGTAGTCTTGCAGACTAACTCTGCCCACTGCCAGGAGTTCAAGCCTGATCTGCTCAAAGTTGACAGATTTACATCCTTCCGAGTTTGGTAAAATGAGGACCCAGATTGTTGGGGCAATATGCTGACATTGTAATCTGCTCAGAAAATGCTGTAAAGCACTGTGGAGGAGTATGTAAGTCTATTGCTGGCTGGGGAACTCAAGGTTGAAATCCACAAAGCTTTCAGTGCCCAAGATTGAGAAACTGATACCATGTTTTCCTGAAAATAAGACCCTGTCTTATATTTTTTTGAACCCTAAAATAAGCGCTTGGCCTTATTGCCATGCGCTCAAAATCCCGATTGGGCTTATTATGAAGGGATGTCTTATTTTGGGGAAAACAGGGTATATAGCAATAGCACTTAGACTTATATACTGACCCTTGCTCTGAATTATCTAACCTTCTTTTCAAATTGGCATCCAACACGGTGAATTATTTATTTGTTTATTTATATGTTTGTTTGTTTGTTTGTTTTTCCTTTCACCTTTATTATTTTTATAAATAGCTCAAGGTGCTGAACGTACCTAATATTCCTTCCTCCTCCTATTTTCCCTATAATAACAATCTTGTGAGGTGGGTTGGGTTGAAAGAGAATGACTGGGCCATAATCTACCAGTTGGCTTTCATAAAGCAGATCTGAAACTCACAATCTTCTTGGTTTCTAATCTGATGCCTTAACTACTGGACCAAATTGTCTAACTATATAAATAGGGGCTACTCTGTAATTATGTGATGGCCATCATTTCTTTTTTCTAAAGGTCCCAGTCAGGGATGGGTTCTAAATTTTTTTACTACCGGTTCGGTGGGCATGGCTTATTTTGTGGGCGTGGCTTGATGGTCATGTCAGAATCTTTAGGATTTAGCAGAGGTAGTGGTCTACCAGGCTTTTAACTGCTTGCAGAGCTGTAGCAGTCTACTCATTTGTTTTTGGAGGCACCGGTCTACTCATTTGTTTTTGGAGGCACTGGTCTACCCATTTGTTTTTGGAGGCACCGGTCTACTCATTTGTTTTTGGAGGCACTGGTCTACCCATTTGTTTTTGGAGGCACTGGTCTACCCATTTATTTTTGCAGGCACCGGTCTACTCATTTGTTTTTGGAGGCACCGGTCTATCACCACACTGCCTTTTAACACTGATCAGCTGTAGGGCGGCCCTTTGAAGCCCCAGGGCAAGAGCTTAAACAGTTTTTTTCCTTCTAGCCAATCAGCTGGGACTCAGGAGGCAGCAATAGATTGGGGGTGGGGCCAAATAAAAGGTAAGAATAACGCAGGGGAGCGGGTGGGCAGAACCAGTTCGGTGACATCATATTGTCACCGCTACCGGCTCAGCAGAACTGGGCCGAACTGGGAGGAACCCACCACTGGTCCCAGTCAAGATGTCTTGTATCTACCAGAAGCTTATTGCTGTTTTCATAGTGGATTTGTTTTCCTCTAGGAAAAGATTAATGCTAACCGGATTTGTTCCTTCCAACCTTTCTCTCACGTGGATGCATTGGAGAAAAGCATTTATTCCCATGTGATCTATGACCAGTTCTTTCACCAGTTCTGTGAAAAATCAATGGGGGGGTGGGATGGAGGTTATTTTTTTTCCTCAATTTTTTTTATTCCTTTTCTATCCCATCAGTCATTTAAGAATTTTGAACAAAACGGCAAGATTAACAAAAATGTATAAAGACAGATATTGGAAGTGTAATCAATCATCTGGTTCATATTACCATATGTGGTGGACATGCCAAAAAGCAAGAAAATACTGGACAAAAATACACGTGACTGTAAAAAATGACAAAATAACATATAGATTTGAAACCAAAGATATTTTTGTTGGGCATTCTACCAGAAAAATATGATAGAAAGACTACATACTTAATCCTGCATGTACTAACTGCAACTAGAATTGCATTTACGCAGCAATGGAAAATGATGAGATCGTAATTAAGAAAATATTAGAATGGACAGAAATGGACAGATTAACACTTACTATTAAGGATAAAGAAGAAACTGAATATATTTTGATATGGGACCTATTCTATCAATGGCTAGATAATAGGAACAGATGTTAGAAAGGAGGAGGTATAAAAAGATGAAATGGTAAAGTGGAGAGCTGGTAAAGAAGATGATGTTAAGCGTTAAGTATTAATGTTATTATATTATTATGTTATTATATTATTAACATGATGGAGATGAATTATCACAACAAAGATGTGTAATATGGCTATCTAAACATAACTGTACCCAGAACACACACTGTTTGATGAAAATCGAATGTTATATAATAAAACAAATAAAACCTGGGGGGAAAAAGAATTCTGAGCAAAACAAAATTATTTTGACATTCACGTACAAGGATTAAATTTCTGTACTGAAGGATTTTATTTCTTACTCTGTTTGAAGTGGTTTCTGTTGGTTTTATAGTGGTGCTTTATCACTTTATTTCTTTGTTTTCTTTTATAGAAAGCTGCGAGGACTCAGCGGTTTCTCTCTCTGTCCCTAACACTGCACTAAACTGGAGGCTGCAAGTTGTATAAACTATTCTATTTACTTATTAAACTTTTTCCTTCTCTCTCTGAATACGTGTGGGTGTAATATGTACTTTTGAGAAGGCCTTTATGGTGGCAATTGTAATTGGTGCTCCTGGCTTCCTTATTCTAAACCACATCATATTTTCCTGCAGATTTCAAGAAACTGTGCCAAAAGTAAAAACATACAGCTGCTTATTCCCTGCTATCAGAGGTCTCAAACCAGATTTAAAAGTGAAACAAATGCTTCCCTCTTTCCTTCCAGATGCCTATCTACCTTTCCAATTATCTAGTATAAAAAGATCTAAGATTTTTAGACTGTTTTACACTTGTATCATATTGGTCTGCTGCACAAAGAAGGAAACGAACCTGACTGTGGTATGAGTCGATGTATATTTTATGCCTACATTTTGATGCACACACAGTAAAATCCTTCAAGCGAAAGTGCATGTGTCTTTTATCACATATTCAAAAAAAGTAATTTTTAACATGACTACTGTCATATTGAAAAATGAAGAGCATTCTAGACTGAAATATATTTCTGAACTGTTTGGACTCCCCCCTCTCCAGCTTCTTACCTAAAATTGTTCAGACTTGATGGCATCATGTGCCTTAAAGCACAGTTAAAATAAGAGTTTCAATTACTGCTGTAACTATATGTAATTACTACAATACATAATTAATTTGGTTATGCATTCTAAATAAAGTGCAATGCGAAACATGAGGGACGGAGGGAGAAAAGGAGGATACAAAAACCAAACCAAACCACACACACACACAAAAGAAAAACAAAAAAAAAACCCACAAATGCAGAGGTATAGAATAGTTGGTACCTGTCTCAATAGTAGCAGCTGTAGGGAAATTCTGGGAGTCCTAGGGAACACCACTTTATGTGCCAGTGGTGTGCTACAGCTGCCAAATAAGCTAATGCAATCCTAGGCTGCATTAACAGAGGGATACAATCAAGATCATGTGGAGTTTTAGTACTGCTATATAATGCCTTGGTAAGACCATACTTGGAAAATTGCATACAGATTTGGTCACCATGATACAAAAAGATGTTGAGACTCTGGAAAGAGTGCAGAGAAAAACAACAAAGATGATTAAGGGACTGGAGACTAAAACATATGAAGAATGATTGGAAGGATTAGGTATGTCTAATCTAATTACAGTAAGAGAAGGATGGCAGTAACATGATAGCAGTCTTCGAATATCTAGGGCAGGCATGTTAAACTCGATTTCATTGAGGACTGCATCAGGGTTGTGTTTGACTTCGGAGGGCCGGGATGGTGGTGGCCAGGGGTGAGCATGGCCAGCTTGACATCACTCTTGTCAGGGACACTTGTGGTGACCAAGTGCTAAGACAGGACTTCCCTGACACCCTCCCTCGCTCTCATTATAATCTCCTTCCTTCCTTCCTTCCTTCCTTCCTTCCTTCCTTCCTTCCTTCCTTCCTTCCTTCCTTCCTTCTTTTTCTTTGTCTTTTCTCTTTCTGTTTCTCCTTTCATGTTCCTTCTTGCATGCTCAAATGTTTTTATGTTTTAATGTTCTGTTTTTAGTTTGTTTTGATAGCCCTCTGCCAGCAAAAACGGAGCTCGGGGAGGGGGGGTGCTGCTCCATTTTCACTGGCAGAGGCACTGCGGGCCAGTCCTTTGCTGTTTCCAGCCCAGCCCCATGGGCCAAATCTAAGCATCCCATGGACCAGATCTAGCCCATGGGCCTTGAGTTTGACACCTCTGATCTAGGGGGCTACCACAAAGAAGGTGAGGTCATTCTATTCTCCAAAACATCTGAAGGCAGAACAAGAAGCAATGGATGGAAAATTATAAGGAGAGAGTCAACCTAGAAATAAGAAGAAATTTCCTGACAGTTAGAACAATTAACAAGTAGAACGGCTTCCCTTCAGAAGTTGTGGCTGCTTCATTTGGACTGTAGCCAAAGATACAGAACAATTAAAAATTGGACCGCACGTTTTCTGAATAGTTTTTATCCCAGAGCTATAATTGCACTCAACAATGAACTAAAGGGCCACCATCAATGAGCTGTTGGACAGCATTACTTGGTCTGTTGCGTGGATGTTTGGGTGGTTTAGGGGTAGGGAATTGTGGTGGGTGGGGGTGTGTTTGGGGATTGTTATGTGTGTTGGACCTGGTTTTTGGGTGTTAAGTGAATTTCATTGTACTGGTATACTGTATATACACATACAATGACAATAAAGTTATTATTATTATTACTGAAAGTTTTTAAGAACAAATTGGACAGCCATTTGTCTGAGATGGTATAGGGTCTCTGACTTGAGCAGGGGCACTAGAAAACTTCCAAGGTTCCTTCCAACTCTATTATTTTGTTAATAGAAGAAGAAGAGAAAAGAGAAATAGTGGAGATATGCAAATCTGCTCTCCAATCATTGCAATCAGGTCTTTGCAGTCAGATCAATTTCTTGAGAGGATTAGAAAGTACTTAAAAATCAACTGATATGCCATTTATTTTATATGATTGTTGACCAGGGCTCTCTGAAGCAGTTTTATGTATATTAACTACCTGAACTAATTTAAGGAATTAGTTTATGAAAATGATCAGTGAACGACAATAACTTCCATTGCATTCAGGGAAAAGAACACGGTTCCTTCCTTATAAATATCTTTTTCTTTTGCACAAAACCGAGAACAGCAGTCTGAAATGTTTACGCCAATGTTCCCCACGCTAGTAGAGTTCATTAATTTCAGTTACAAGGTTAAGAGCAGTGGTGGGATTCAATATTTTTAACAACCGGTTCTGTGGGCGTGGCTTAGTTGGGCTGTGTGGCTTGGTGATCATGTGACCGGGTGGGCGTGGCTAGCTGGTCATGTGACCAGGTGGGCATGACTATGTGCATAGGGACTACTCAGAGGGCTGAAAAAAGTCATTTCTGACTGGTCCTCGCACTTATGACCATCCTCACATTTATGCCCATTGCGGCATTCTTAACAACCGTGTCAGTCATTTCACCACTACTTCTCTTCACCATGGTGACAAGATAGGACGTAAAACGTAAAATGTGAGGACAGTCGTAAGTTCAAGGACTGGTCAAAAGTGCGAGGACCGGTCAAAAATAACTTTTTCAGCCTTCTGACTAGTCCATATGCACATAGGGACTATTCAGAGGGCTGAAAAAAGTCATTTCTGACTGGTCCTCACATTTTTGACTGGTCCCCGCACTTATGACCTTCCTCACATTTATGCCCGTTGCAGCATTCTTAACAACTGTGTCAGTCATTTCACCACTACTTGTCTTCACCACAGTGACAAGATAGGGTGCAAAACATAAAATGTGAATACAGTCGTAAGTGCGAGGACTGGTCAAAAGTGCAAGGACTGGTCAAAAATAACTTTTTCAGCCCTCTGAGTAATCCATATGCACAAAAGGATACAGCAATAGAGAGGGATGAAGGAAGGAGAAGAGAGATGGAAGAAAGAAGGAGAGACAGGGAAGGAAGAGAAGGGAGGAAGGGAAGGGAAATTAGAGTAAGAGTGAGGGTAAGAGAGGGAGGAAGAGAGGAGGGGAAGAAGAGTGGGGGGGAAGAGAAAGTAAGAAGGAAAGGAAAGAGAGAGGTGGTAGGTTTGAGGAGAAAGATTGCTGTACAGTAAAAAAGATGAAATGGAAGAAAGGCAACCCCAAACAAATATAAAGATATTAAGATAAAGAATGAATTGTTGAACTTTACAGAATAAAAGAGAATAAATATGAATAAATAGCAGTAATTAGAAACACACATACAATGTATTTTCTTTGAACAGAGTATTTGGCCAGTTCACAAATTTAAACAGTGTTTAGTCATTTCAATTAAATTTACAATTTCTATATTTCCTTTTTGCCATATTTATTCCTTATCTATTTCTTTTTTTAAAAAAAACAATATTACCCTTCATCCTCATCTCTAATCTTAATCAAATTCAATTTTTCCCTTCTATTCTATATAATAATAATAATAATAATAATAATAATAATAATAATAATAATAATAATAATAATAATAATAATAATAATTTTATTTCTATACCGCCGTTCTCCCGAAGGACTCAGGGCGGTGTACAGCCAATTTAAAAACACAAGACACAACAATAATTAAAAATTAAAATAATTAAATAGATTTGGCCGATTTAAAACCCCAAAAATTTAAAATACCCCAATTTAAAATTATCATGTCGATAGCCCGGCCTGGCGGAACAACAGGGTCTTCAATGCGCAACGAAACACCCAGAGGTCGGAGATCTTGCGTATTTCCGGGGCAGTTCATTCCACAGGGCTGGGGCTCCCACAGAGAAGGCCCTCCCCCTGGGTGTCACCAGCCGACATAACTTGGCTGATGGCACCCTGAGGAGACCCTCTCTGTGGGAGCGGACTGGTCGGTGGGAGGCTATTGGTGGCAGAAGACGGTCTCGAAGGTACCCGGGTCCTATGCCATGGAGCGCTTTAAAGGTGGTAACCAACACCTTGAATCGCACCCGGAAGACCACTGGGAGCCAGTGCAGCTCGCGCAGGAGGGGTGTCACGCGGGCACAACGAGTTGCGCCCATAACCACCCGCGCGGCCGCATTCTGGACCAGTTGGAGCCTCCGAGTGCTCTTCAAGGGGAGCCCCATGTAGAGAGCATTACAATAGTCCAGCCGGGAGGTGACAAGGGCATGAGTGACCGTGCGCAAGGTGTCCCGGTCCAGAAAGGGCTGCAACTGGCGGATCAGGCGAACCTGATAAAAGGCCCCCCTGGCCACGGCCGTCATATGCTCTTCTAAAGACAGCCGTGCGTCCAGGAGGACACCCAGATTGCGAGCCCTCTCTGTGGGGGGCAAAGATTCACCCCCAATAGTCAGCGATGGCACCTGCTGACTATATCGGGACGCCGGCAGCCACAGCCACTCGGTCTTGGACGGGTTGAGTCTGAGCCTGTTCCTCCCCATCCAGACCCGCACGGCCTCCAGGCAGCGAGACATCACATCAAGGGCATCGTTGGGGTGGTCTGGGGTGGAGATGTACAGCTGAGTATCATCAGCGTACAGATGACACTTCACCCCAAAACCACGGATGATCTCACCCAGTGGCTTCACATAAATGTTGAACAGAAGGGGCGAGAGGACCGACCCTTGTGGCACTCCCCATGCGAGATACCCCTTCTCATTGTCATCTATTTTTATATCCATCCTCACATTGGTTAATTATGTAATATTACAGTTGTTTAATATAAATTCAACATTTTAATATAAATCAATTAGTTATATAACTATCTTTTTTGTATATTAATAATATGAACATGAATATTCCAATTATTTCCATGCAATCCAATTTCTTACAAATCAATTAATTATATTTACCAATAATAATAAACCAAATAATTTCCCTCATATATTCCTCCAAACCACAATTTAACCATTTCTGCTTTCAACACAATATACAATTAATAGTATCTCAATTATTACAATTCCCTATTTAAATAGAGCTTTTTTTCTTTTGTGTTTTAAAATCTTGAACTCTCCTCTTTTTCCCTAAGGAGGAACTACCTCTTTAGGGAAAACTACCTTTCCACTAAAGGTAGTTTGCACCTACCTTTTTTGGTGAGGAAAAAGAAAAGAAATCTGCCTGCCTAATTTTCAATGTTGCAGCAACAGTAAAGCAGGCTTTTACTTTCAGTTTCGTTTTTCAGCATAGATAGGGGGAAAAAAATCTGCACTCTTTGCAAGCAAGCAGCAGAGCCCTGAGCAAAACAGCTGAGAGCAAATCAGCTGAGAGTCGGGAGGCCGATAGAATCAAGGGGCTAATTAGCCTATGCTGAAGCTCCGCGGGCCAATAAAATTGCAAAAAAACACCGAACCATTTGTTAAATTGCTGGCTCGCCCGCCCCTCGCCCACCACTATTTATTGGCAATAAATAGTGGTGCGGAGGGGTGGGGCAAGGGGCGGGGCGAGCCAGCAATTTAACAAAGGGTTCGGCTGAACCCCCTAGAACCGGCAGAATCCCACCACTGGTTAAGAGTAATTTTATATCATATTTGAGAAAACAAAAGGTTAAAAACGACAAACGTGATAAGCTTCCTCACCACATAAAACTTTTCACTTTCCTGCAAAGTGCCTCCCGTTGTCACAAAAATCAAAATCTGACAACCTGTATTGGCTTCCCGTTATACAGAGCAGAGCACCATTTTTTTCTCTCCTGAAACTTGTGCCAGAACTGAATTTCTAATCTGATCAAGTTGTTTCTTGACTGACCTGGACCACTCCCAAACCATCAGACTAGGTTCAGAAACAGAAGCGGATAATAACTGCCAAGCCTTCATTTCAATTTTGGACTGGTTTATAGGAATAAAAACACCAAATTAAAAGACAAGCCACTTGTGGTGTCTTAAATGTAACATTGCTTTTCAAAATATCATTCACTCAGCTGCTAACAGTTCACTGGTAACATTTTGCCTTTGAAACTTTATACTTTGCCAAACTATGAGCTGTGAGATCATCACTTTTCCCCCCTATTTCATTCAACCCCATTTCCCTAAACATATTTTGTATTGTTTAATCTTGAACATGAAGTTTGCAAGGTAAAAATGATTTATTCGCTGACACAGAAATGTGGTTACCCTAGAGGATGTCAATTTATTTGTCAATAGCTAAGTACTACCAATGCAATTACCTAAGTAATATAAACTTTTTTTTTCTTTCTATTTTGTGATAGTTGTAGAAATTAAGGCTTCTATTTCTCCAAGGGAACCAATGGCATTTTGAATTATTAGTCTATTTGTAATGTAGGGCTAAAGATTCAAAGTTGTAAAGCTCAGACTAAATTAAAAAGAATAGGTCAGAAGTGAAATTCTAAAGACGAAATCAATTTTCTACATTAGAGGCTAAGATGTTTTACAAATTAAATCACTTTCTATAATTGAAAGGACACCAGAATAATCACTCTAAAAAGACGTTCACTCTCCTGCTACCAACTACTTTATAACTTGTAGCAGGAACCCTGAAAAAGATCTAAATAAATGGCTTTAAGAAGACTTTTGAATCTGATTCTTAAAAAATTGCAAGACTGCCACAGGTACCATAAAAACAATATAAAAAGATGTCAAAGTATATTCATCAATTGGAATAGGACATGGTAACAAGGTCAGCCAATGTATAGGCATAGCAATTACGTCAGCCAATGAGGGCTGTTTGGGAGCTGAGACAGACGGGAGCCAGGGTGTGTCTTAGTCTGCAGCTTCTGAGTCTGTGCAGAGAAACTGAAACTAGTGTGTGTTAAGCTCTGATCTCTGAAGCTGGAAACTTGTCTGATCTGCAGACAAGAAACTAACTGTTCTCTCCTGCCTTGTGTTTTGCTTGTAACTGCTAATACGTTGAAGAAGAATCTATATTCGTATTGTACATTTATCTTCATGTATTATTATGTATATAAAGAAGTTAATGAATCCTGCTGCATCAGTCTGCCTGTGTGTGTTTTCTGGATTTGATTTTTGCAACAAACTCTGACAAAAGATTATACTATAGTATTTGTTTTTGTACTTTAAACTTGGAATCTGGTGAAGAATGCCACACATATACAAGGAATCAATTACTAAAATCTGTTTCACATATACTCTCTCTTTTTATGTAGTCCTACCCCATTGTGGAAATCTATATTACAAGGAAACCCATAAACCAGATTTCTACCCCAAATGTAAATACTTTTGTGTCAGTGGTATACACCACTAATAAATATACAGGAAGTCCCTGACTTACGACCACAATTGAGGCCAGAATCTATCTTGCTAAGTGAGAAATTTATTAAGTGAGTTTTGTCTCATTTTATGACTTTTCTTGCCACATTTGTTAAGTGAATCACTGCAGTTGTTAAAACAGTAACATGGTTGTTAAGTGAACCTGGAAATGGTGGCTCAGTGGCTAAGATGCTGAGCTTGTCAATCGAAAGGTCGGCAGTTCACCGGTTTGAATCCCTAGTGCCGCGTAACGGGGTGAGCTCCCATTACTTGTCCCAGCTTCTGCCAACCTAACAGTTTGAAAGCACGTAAAAATGCAAGTAGAAAAATAGGGACCACCTTTGATGGGAAGGTAACAGCATTTCATGCACCTTTGGCGTTTAGTCATGCCGGCCACATGACCATGGCGACATCTTCAGACATTGCTGGCTCTTCGGTTTTGAAACCAAGAGGAGCACCGCTCCCTAGAGTCGGGAACGACTAGCACATATGTGCGAGGGGAACCTTTACCTTTTACCTTCAGTGCAAATAAAGAGAGAGAATCTAGGTTCTCTCTCTAGATAACATGTTTATTCAGACTGGAGAAAGGTGGATCCTCCCATAAGACTGGAAGAACCCTGAATTCAATTTCAAACAAGTATATATATGTTTTTTTGTAGTGAAGTAACAAGAATATGGTCATACTAGATAAGATACCAAAGTTACAAAAATACTTATGCACATGCCCACCTGTTTTGCAGGCTTACTATTGGCTTCTTATCAGAATCTCTAGGTCCCTTAAGGCTTGGACTTAATTTCCATCATTTTGATACAGGGACCTCCTGACCAACTCTCAGAGTTGTCAGAATCCTGATCAATCCCTTCAGTTGACTGTTCTTGGCATTCTATCATACTCTATATGACATCTATCATAATGTCAAATGTTTGATACCAGTATGATGTTTTAATCTATACTGCATTTGATTTTATTTCCCCAACTAACATGGAACTCTGACTGTGAAACTACAAAATAGATTGATTAATACTGTCTGTGGCTCATTCCCTTTGTTCCATTCAGACTGTGAAACTACAAAATAGATTGATTAATACTGTCTGTGGCTCATTCCCTTTGTTCCATTCAGACTGACTTACATCATTTAACTTCCAGTACAGGTAATCTGTATTTAGCAACTGCCTCATTTAGCAACAAAGAAAAGCTGAAATAAGATTGTAAGCACACTCGTGATTTTGCTTAGTGACAGATTCATTTAACAACTCTTCCTATTTTACCTACCACAACAACTTTAGTAAATGAATTGGACTGAGATAGAAGGACTGACCCAGTGTCACCCCGCTAGTATTCATGCCTAAAGTGGAACTAGAATTCACAATCTCCTGGTTTCTAGCCCAGCCTCTCAACCACTACACCAAACTGGCACTCTTTTACCCCAGTGTTTTCCTTATCTAAGGAAAAAAAAAAGGGGGGGGGAATAAATAAAAATTCTTGCTTTTTTTCTTATGCATATTCCTTCCCATCCCTGAATGCCAAGTCTCAAATTTACTTTGTCATTATTTTTTTAAAAAAAGATAGCATAGTGACTTAAAATATCAATTATTAAAACAAAAGTGTTAAAATCCGTATCATTTACATGATATTTACTGTATACATATTATCAACATGCATAACTTTGTTTAGCTGTCCATTGATCTGTATATCGCTAGCAGCTACATCTCTATTCATTCTCTGAATCAAAGTAAGTTTGAATGAAATAATCCCTTTCATAATTTGACAATCCTGTCACGCTCGTTTGAAAGTAACTAATTCATCAAGTAGTTCAATGCACCAGCTATGCATCAATGCATGGAAAATACAAGATTTGAAAATCTAAGCATGAGGGATTTAGTTTATCAGGAGCTATGACAGAAACTTGTGATCCTTCACATATGAAGAGTGAAGAATAAGGATCCAAATTCTGCTGTTGTCACAAATTCCTGCAGAGGAATAATTCTGGAACAGTGCTTGTTGTTTTCCAAATAGCTACACTAGCGGAGGAATGAACTGATGAAAATCTCTACTAATACTCAGTTGAACAAAATGTATTTAATGGTAGCTCTGAAGGAACAGCAATTCAGGTGAAAAATTGAGCTCTAAAGAATGTTTTGTAATCACCCAACTTCTGTTTGTCTTCCTTATCTTTCATTCCCATCCAATAAATAATCTAATGCTGGTTTTGGTTTATAAGATTAAAAACAACCTAGATAAAGACAACAAATAAAAATCTGAAATGATAGCACAGCTAGTGAATAGCAGATGTGGAAAGCAGAGCTTGGTTTAAAACAAATGATCAAGTAAAACCATAAATTGAAGTTTTAAATATAACTGGGGATAGAAACTGACCTCAAGTGACCCATGGACCAGATCTATCCCTGTAACACTTCAATTATTTTTTAATCATTCTATGAAAAATGTTAATCCAACCCTTTTATATACTGAGAACATTTGATTCAGTACATTAAGGGAAGTAAGATTGGAAAAGCTGAAAGTTACCAGTAAACTGAAGTATTTAGGAAAAAAAAAATAGTATAAACAAAAACCATTGCAATACCAAATGCTTTAATTTGTCTCCAAATATTTCTTAGTTTAAAACTATGCACAGCATTGTATATTTGCAGAAGGTCCATGTAAAAATATCCACACACTTTACATTAAATAATTTTACGTATTTATTTATAGCCTGCCTTTATAATTTTTTTAAATAACTCAGTGTAGCAATCACACACAATACTCTTTCCTCCTCCTTCAACCCCCTCCCCACCCCCAGAACAGCAACATTGTAAGATGGGTTGTAAGGGATGCATTGGCTCAGGGGATAAGACGCTGAGCTTGTCAATCGAAAGGTCGACAGTTCTCCGGTTCGAATCCCTAGTGCCTTGTAATGGGGTGAGCTCCCGTTACTTGTCCCAGCTTCTGCCAACCTAGCAGTTTGAAAGCATGTAAAAAATGCAAGTAGAAAAATAGGGACCACCTTTGGTGGGAAGGTAACAGCATTCCGTGCGCCTTTGGCATTTAATCATGCTGGCCACATGACCACAGAGACATCTTCAGACAGTGCTGGCTCTTCGGTTTTGAAACCAAGAGGAGCACCGCTCCCTAGAGTCAGGAACGACTAGCACATATGTGCAAGGGGAACCTTTATCTTTTAAGATGGGTTGGGCTGAGAGGAAGTGACTGACCCAAAGACATCCAACCGGCTTTCCTGCCTAAGGCAGGATTAGAACTCACAGACTCCTTGCTTCTAGCCTGGTGCCTTAACCTACAAAAATGCATGTAGTAAAATTGTTTAAGTTATAAATGTATCTGTTGGAGAAAAAAATGCATATGAAAACTAATTCTATTAACCTATCAAATAAATGGGGGGAAAAATGATTGGGCTGCACTGAGAACTTTTTTAAAAAAAATAATTTTTATTAAACAGTTTTTTTTAAAAAAAATAATAATCTTTTACAATTTTCTTCTTCTCAACAATTTTGCATCAGTAAACATTTCTTACATATCCATTTTTTCTCCCTTATTTCAATTTATCCTTTATACATATAATTCTAATATTGATTTATTTACATATATAATATAGATAACAGCGTACACAATTTCGTTCCTATAATCTGCATCTTTTAATATTCATCTGAAAACATAGAAGTGCAATGTGGGAAGAACGTGAAAATGATATTCTACTGAAACCCTCATGTTAATTCCCCCCTAAATCAAAGCTATATTTTTCATTTATGTTATTGGTAATTACCACAATTATTTATCACAGAATAAAAAGTAAATAAACAGACAGTATGCCAAGATATATTGGTAGATTTCTAGGTTACTTTTATTATATTGCCCTGAAATTTCTGAACCCAGTTGTCTACAAGTAACCAGGCTATTGTTTGCCTCACTGAAATCTGAAAATCAAAATAATGTTAGAATGTAAATATTTCCACATTTCCACCACAAATGTTTTGTGCTGAGTGGGTTATGGCAGGAGCCCCCAACCCCCAGTCTGTGGACTTGCACCAGGCTGTGGCATGCCAGAAACTGGGCCATGCAAACAAGTGAATTCCCATCCACGGGATTCAGGCAGCACACAAAACCATGCCCCCCCCCCCGTCCATGGAAAAACCAATTCTGATGTCCCAAAGGTTGGGGGCCATGGTGTTACGGGATGGATGGATGGATGGATGGATGGATGGATGGATGGAGATAGATAGATAGATAGATAGATAGATAGATAGATAGATAGATAGATCCATCCCATCATCCATCTATCTGTGTCAATATCTATCTATCTATCTATCTATCTATCTATCTATCTTCCATCTATCACCTATCTCCATCCATCCATCCATCCATCCATCCATCCATCCATCTATCCATCCATTCATCCATCCATATCACAACACATCCATATCTGTCTGTCTGTCTGTCTGTCTGTCTGTCTGTCTATCTATCTATCTATCTGTCTGTCTGTCTATCATCTGTCTATCTGTCCATCTTCTATCTATCATCTATCATCTGTCATCTATCATCTATCATCTATCATTGCCATTTTGTACTTGTGAGCCGCTCTGAGTCCTTCGGGAGAAGGGCGGCATATAATTTTTAAATAAATAAATAAATAAATAAATAAATAAATAAATAAATAAATAAATAAATAAATCTATCATCTATCATCTATCATCTATCATCTATCATCTATCATCTATCATCTATCATCTATCATCTATCATCTATCATCTATCATCTATCTCCATCCATCCATCCATCAATCCATCCATCCTTCCATCCTACTATCCCTATCACAACTCATGCAGTATTAAATATTTGTGGTTCTGCATTTGCATATCTAAATATAACTTCAAACAAATAAATCAGCAACTGGAAAGTAGCATTCCTTTTGACACACATCACTTGCTGAGGTACTTAGTCCATTTAAAGTCAATAATGTTTATTTCTCTTCCAAAATGCTCAGTTCCTTTTCAGTTGGCATAGTCAAGTCTCCAGCTTAAATTGCTTTTCTCCAGAGGACAGTCCATTAGTCACACAAACTGAACATTCTATAAGCAAACAGACACCTTGTGTCTCACATAATGGACTTGGGTGGGTGTTCATTTGCTAGACTGCTTCCAGTTTGAATGAACCTATTTATTTGTTTCTGGTCTCAGGCATGAAGAGGATATTTTTGCAAAACTACATACATACATACATACATACATACATACATACATACATACATACATACATATGGAATAAAATAGAACAGAACAGAACAGAACAGAACAGAACAGAATAGAATAGAATAGAATAGAATTCTTTATTGGCCAAGTGTGATTGGACACACAAGGAATTTGTCTTTGATGCATATGCTCTCAGTGTACATAAAAAGACAAGATACATTCGTCAAGAACATAAGGTGCAACACTTAGTGATAGTCAAAGGGTACAAATAAGCAATCAAATGTCCAGGATGTGAGGGGTCTGTAAATATTTTCACAGCCCTCTTTTTTTAATTGTGCAGTATACAGGTCCTCAATGGAAGGCAGGTTGGTAGTAATTGTTTTTTCTGCAGTTCTAATTATCCTCTGAAGTCTGTGTCTGTCTTGTTGGGTTCCATATGTGTGTGTGTGTGTGTGTGTGCGCGTGTGTGTATGTATGTATGTATGTATGTATGTATGTATGTATGTATATGGATAATTAACAGGGGGAAAAGACATTAAAGACTATGTTTCCTGCTTTTTCTTTTATGAAGTTCATTTGGATAGTTCCTAACATCAGTTATTGAACCCTTGGCTTAGGCACACTCTAGAAGGCAGATTTATGTGATCACTGAAAGTGTGCATGCAGGAAAAAAATGGGACCATATCCCACAGCATTGCTTTCAGAGTACATCCAGGTAAATATTTATTTTAATCAGTTTCAGAAAATCATGTTTTTTTTAAAAAAGGAACATATTTATTGTACACATGGGGCACACTGTTCCTGTGAGCCTCTCTCTGCTATCGATCAATTGAGTCAATTTATTTTTGTTTAGAGGTGGCTCAGGAGAAAAAATGGTAAAAGCTGCATTTTAAATTGCAAAAAATTGCTGGATCCCCCTAGAACTTGGAAAACAGTTATTTTTCTGCTGCACCTTGTCTCCCAGATCCTTGACTGTCTCCTGTCTTTCACCATTTATGCTGCCGTAGTAACATGGTGTCCTTCCACCAGATTTCCTAAGTGGATCAGATGTATCCATTGCTGTTTTCTCCTTGACAGTAACTGCTTTTGATTCTGTTAAAAGAAATATAATGAAATAGGAGCACATACCTGGCTCAGCACCAGTTTTTTTATTTCTTTCATTGGTCTTCTGGGGTGACCATTGGATGACTCATGAAAAGCTCTTAACAGATGCATGAGACAAAATTTATATGTAAGATTTGGGAAGTGTTTGGAAAGTGATGGGATTGGCTTTGTAAAAGTATCTTGAGTATATGGGACCCAAATAACACACAGAAAATGACATAAACCCTACAATGGAGATAAGTAGCGATAAATTAGTAATAAATCCAGTGATGGGTTCTCCTCCTTTAAAAAAGATACTGGACAGGCATCCAGTTGCGGCAGAAACGGCTGGAAAATAGCCATTGGGATCTGTGAAATGCAGCTGGCAACTGCTTGCCGGGAGACCCAATGGGGTCAAGCCGCCCTGGAGGGGTGGTGAAGAAAGGAGAGGGGCTTTGTTGATCACGAGGAAACAGCAATTTCCTCATTGATCCGAAAAAAAGGACAACGGCCATTTTGGTCTGTCACAAGCTGGAACAACCGGGACACTAAGATTTTGTGCTGGAGCGGTTCATGGACAGAGCAGTGAAACTGGGTGAGATAACTTCCAACTTTTACCTTAGAGACTCAACCCAAGTAAAAAATTCCAAAAACAATCTCCAAACATTAAGAAAGCAGCAGTTGGATTTATGAAGAAGGATTAAAGACTAAAAACTAAAGAGAAAGATTAAAGATTAAAGACTCAGATGCAAAAGAAATACCTAAAGGATGTTTTAAAACATAGAAAGCCTGGAAAAAGTCAAATAACATTGTGAAAAGTGATTATTGGGAAGAACTCCTTTTCTAAACTCTATCTTTAACAACCATTTGTATGAAAAGGTATAGGAACTCCTACTCAAGCAGGTGATTGGACTATAAGACCTCCAAGGTCCCTTCCAACTCTATTATTCTATGTCCTATGAAATTTTATATCTAAACAAACAAAAAACTTATTTCTAGCTAGCAGGTTTATGTAAATTCCCATAGAAAATTGGTATCTCTAATCTATTAATCTCCAATTAATAGTTTATGATCTGAATATGCAATAAAAAAGAGCCTGGATAGCTCTGCAGACAAAGGCACTGTAATTTAACACCAGCTGTCTGCAATTAAAGTAAGTTCGAATCTTGCCAGGCTCAAGGTTGACTCAGCCTTCCATCCTTTCTAAGGTAGGTAAATTGAGGACCCAGTTTGTGGGGGCAATAAGCTGACTTTGTATAAAATATACAAAAGTATGAAGGCTATTGCTTAACGCACTGTAAGCCGCCCTGAGTCTCCGGAGAAGGGCGGCATATAAATCAAATAAAAAAAATATGATTGTATGTATAGCATTAATTCCTTTCATGGATCACTGCCTTGTTGTGGCAAAGGAGCTTGCACAGCCCAATGAAGCTATGAGCTATGTTGTGCAGGGCCACCCAAGATGGATAGGTCATAGCAGAGAGTTCTGACAAAACGTGATCCACTGAAGAAGGAAATGGCAACCCACTCCAGTATCTTTGCCATGAAAACCCCATGGACAGTACCAAAAGGCAAAAAGATATGATGCCAGAAGATGAGCCCCTCAGGTTGGAAGGTGTCCAATACACTACTGGGGAAGAGCAGAGGGCTAGTACTAGTAGCACCAGAAAGAGTGAAGCTGAAAGGACATTCAGCTGTGGATGTATCTGGCGGTGAAAGGAAAGTCCAATGCTGTAAAAAAGAGCTATACTCCATAGGAACCTAGAATGTAAGATCCATGAATCATGATGGGTCAGACATGACTTCGCAACTAACAACAACATAGCATTAATTCCATAATACATGTTAAAGGACACAGATACAGCAGCTATATTTTTAATCTTTGTCCTTTCATTGAAAATCTGAATATCTGCTATATGCTTGCTTTCCAAATAATAATATGTACTATAGATGGAATAATTTTATATTTGCATTGCACAGTAGTTTCATTTTTTGGAAGCCAATAATTTCCTCTCTTCCAAACCTAAAGATGAACAAACATTTCAAAATAACTTTGCTATTTGACATGAAAACAATTGTTATTACAGAGCCAATAGTAGCTCCTGTATTTAGTGAAAACACTCTCATTATTTTCAGAATGGTTCAGATGTCCTGCATCTGGCAACCTGTTAAATTGCCGGGTTATTCCAACAAGCTTTCAAATTCCACGGCAATCTGATTTGATTGAACCACATAGATGAGGGTCTAACTATTGCCGAAAATGTCATTTCAAAGTTCAGAGTAATGCAGAAGGATTGCTATTCAGCAATTTGACAGTGAAATGAAAATAATGTAAAGAAGATTAGGCATGCTTTTTATTGTACAATGTTCTTAACAGCAGTACTATAGTCTTATTTCTTAGTCTACTTTTTTCAAATAATATTGCAATAAAGCATGTTGAATGGATGGCTTCTTCCAAATTTCCTCCCCCTTCCTTCCTTCCTTCCTTCCTTCCTTCCTTCCTTCCTTCCTTCCTTCCTTCCTTCCTTCCTTCCTTCCTTCCTTTCTCTTTCTTTCTCTTTTTCTTTCTTTTTCTTTCCTTCCTTCTTTCCTTCCTTCTTTCCTTCCTTCCAATATTACTTTTCTCTGTTTTCCACGTTACATTATTTCACAAATTCAGTGATGCATTTTTTTATTATTATTATTTCATGGTAATGACATTTGCATCAATTATTCTAATTGTTACTTGGAAAACACCAGCCTGAAGATGACGAGTGGGACCTCGTCGAAACGTCGCCAAGATATGCTCAATCTTACATGTGTATTCGGGAAAAGACCCGAATACACCAAAACTTGCATATATGTACACACACACACACATACACACACACAAATCTAGGTTTTGGTTTTTCTTTTTCTTTCTTTTTAGAAATTGCAGTAACCAATGATACTTTTTTTGTGTGGCAGATCTAAATGTGATAAATAAATAGACTTTCAAATTATTTTGTTAAAGGAACTTGTATATCTCCATCTCTGCTTACACAAAGAAGAGTTCATTATTAAATCTGAACTGAAACACATGGATATGTCATCACCATATGTGATTGACCCATCTTTTGAAACTTTTGCCTTTGCTCATTTTAATGTTCTAACACCTGCATTTCATCATGATACTATCTGTTTGACTTCAACAAGGCTCTATTTGACTTCATTTTAAAATAGAAAAGACTAACACAGTTAGAGGAATGGATTGAGAAAATGTCAGCTTTTGCAGAAATGGCAAAAATTGACCTGTTGGTCAGAGGGGGGGGGGGAAACAACTTTTTTTTTTTTTGAAAGACTGGAAACTGTATATGGACTTTTTTGCTGATATAAGAAATGAAATGATGATTTTTAGATTTGAAGCTATATAAAGATGTAGAATGAATGAGGGGCTGAAGGGATTTATATATAACAATGAGATTGCAATTACCTCTTGAAAAGAAGGTTGGAAGTCAATTGCATATTTCTAACCTTTCTTTCTTTCCTTTTTGTTTCCTTCCCTCGTGTGCAATCTCATAACAATTGGAGCAGCACTCGGACATCATTGGCATTAATAAAATCACCATCAGTCAATTGCAAAAGGCAGCTTTACTCACAACCGCTTACATTCTGCAATGATACTTCGAATACCATCAAAAATCAACAGCTCCCTATCCCAGGTCCTTGGGAAGGACTCGATAGGTGAACAAAAATGCTGAATCCAATCTGAATATCTGGGTGACTATCCGATGAACCATAATAATAAATAATACTAACACAGTGACACATTTAGAAACATTAGTTTCTAAATTCTGAAAGGCACCTCCAAAATTTCCTGGAGATTGGTTCATGCTGCCAAAAGAGTTATCCATTTTTGCTCTTAGTTTGCAGTAGTATAACATAAATACATGTAGTTCAGGGGTCTGTTTTGTGTAGCAATCTATATAACTCCAGGAAATCCCTTAATTTAGGGGAAGAGTCAGGTCAACTGGTGTAGCTGAGCATTTATTGGCTGGATGCCCTTCCAGACACTATGTGGAGTTTGCAGCAGATTTTTTTTTTCTTTGTGCCCTAGGAGAGAAGCTTCTGCCGTTATTTAGGATTGAACTCACAACCTTCTGAATGGGAGGCGAGTGTCTTCACCACTAAGCTGCTTGTAGCAATCTATATAACTGTTCATTTGGATATACTCTAATGTAGTTCAGAATCATAAATCTAAAGTTCTTGCAGATATTTTCAAATTGGTTTTAGAAAATTCAACAACAGTTGTGAGGAAAAATAGAGAGAATGAAGAAAAATACAGGCAAACATCTTATTTTAATAGACAAATCTTCCCTTGGGGTTACAAGTAGGAAGTGGTGGAGAATTGGCTTCTTGATCTTTTTTAAAAATCCATTATTTATATGTCATATTGGGGCCTTGAAGGGGGCACTCATCACTGGAGGTGACTAATGAGATAAGAAGATCTCATCCCATTTGTCTCTTGTGGGTGTGCTTTTTAAATGCAGTTTTTAATAATATTTTAATATTGGTTTGTTTTAATCTTTTGACTATTTTCTACTTGTTTCTCTAATTTATAAACCTTGTAGGGGATATGGGCAGCATAGAAATATCATAAATAAATAAAATAAGTATCTTATTTATTATTATTTCTGTACCTGAGTTAAGCAAAGCTTAATGTATTTTGAACTATTATTTATCTAAAATATGATCAGATGAACATAAGATTAATTAGAGAAAATAAGTGTCCTTCAATAATTAACAGATGCAATCTGGTTTTCTAAACGTTCAAATATATCCCAGGAATTAACATGATGAACAAAAGTATATGGCATAAAGATTGAATAGTCTATCTTACTCATCCATCCCTTGAAGGACTTTTAGACTTTATTTACAGAAAGGAAAATGCATAGGCACATAAACTGACAGAATCATGTATAGCATTACCTTGAAGAGATGTAAGGCATTCTTTATACTGTTGGAGTTAACAGAGTTTTATAGGATTGGGGTATAAATCAGGGTTGGTACTTCCTGTACATTTCAATATGGTGGTTTTAAAAACATTATGGGATATTTCATCTTTTCTTCTGTGTGACTGATCCCTAAGGAAAATATCTACCCATAAATCAATATTTTTCCGACAGTACTTTAAATCTTGACTTCTATCATCAGTGACTTCTTTCACAACAAGAATGACACACACACAAATACTAACATGCTAGCAACTTTGACCAGTAAGGAGAGGAAGCTTCTACAGAAAGTCCAGTGGACAGGAAGTTACAGCAATAGGGATATCATAAACTGCTGCTGACTACTAGATTGTAGTCAAGAGATAAGGTATTCAACATCACTTTTCTACAATGTAGTGCCATGGTGGGATTCAATTTTTTTTTACTACCGGTTCTGTGGGTGTGGCTTGGTGGGCATGGCATGGCTTGGTGGACATGGCTTGGTGGGCGTGGCAGAGGAAGGATACTGTAAAATCTCCATTCCCACCCCACTCCAGGGGAAGGATACTGCAAAATCCCCATTTCCTCCCAATCAGATGGGACTCAGGATTCAGAGAATAGATGGGGGTGGGGCCAGCCAGAGGTGGCATTTACCGGTTCTCCGAACTACTCAAAATTTCCACTACTGGTTCTCCAGTACTGGTCAGAACCTGCTGAAACCCACCTCTGATGTAGTGGCTACATGGATTTTTGCTGATATTCCCAAGCAGGTCCATAATCTACCTTCTTGTTTAGATTTTTTAGAAATACTTTCCAAAGAACAAATCTTTCAAATTTGTTCAGGGTTTTTTTTAATTAGTTTATAATGTAGCATACAAAGAAAACACAAAAGTAAATAATAGGAAAAACAGGGAAAGGAAAAGGAAAGAGAAAAGGGAGGGAAAGAAAAGGGAAAAAAGAAAGAAAAGACATTGACTTTTGACTCCCTTTGGTGCAGTAGAATAAGACAACATCAGACCTCAACTTTTTACTTTTACATGATAGTTTACACTAGCATAGTTTACACTATAACAACAAATCTATCTAATTGGTAAAATCTAAAATCAATATTTAATTTTTTCCCCACTTCAAGCACAAAGTCCTGAAGCAGTTTCCAAGTAGGAAATAAAAGTATTTGTATTTTTTTTTCTTTGATCAAAGCAGTCAGTTTTGATGGAGTTTGTCTCTGCAAACTCCATCAATTTTTCCAGCCATTCGTCTATTGTGGGGATTGAGGTGACCTTCCATTTCTGTGCGTAGAGTAGTCTTGCTGTCATTGACATGTATAACATCAAAGTTCCACATTTTTTTCCAAGTCTTTTTTCATTATACCCAAAAGAAAAGTCTCTTTATATTCACTTTAAGGATTTTCTGTATTAAGATATGAATCCTACTCCAATATTCTCAAAGAACATATCCTTGTAAGAAACTCAGTGGAGTCCTTGAGACACATGTTATTTCATTAGTCTTTATACAGGCAATCCTGGACAACCTTATTTGTTTTGCCTTGAAGAAACTGTTGGTCAAATAACATGGCTTTCATTTCTATTTCTGTCTGACCATCATTCAGCTCCAATCTTTCATATGCACCTATCCTTAGACCTTGAAAATCTATGTTAACTCTTCTCCCTCACCCTTTTGGGTTTTATTTATCTTCAATTTTCCCTTTTTTGTGCTTCTGACCAGAGGTGGTATTCAGCTGGTTCATACCAGTTCGGGCGAACCGGTAGCAGAGATCGCGGGTGGGTGGGTCCACCCGCTCACATACTTACCCACCCACCCCAGCTCTATGCTGTCATATTTAGGCTGGGGCTGGGCGCGTGTGCAGAAGGCACGCAGATGAGCAAAGCCCATGCGTGGAAGGCCGGGTGCATGCACGGAAGGTGTGCACACACACAAAGCGAGCATGTGCTCATGGGGCAAACCAGTGGCAACAAAATGTGAAACCCTCTGCTGCTTCTGACTATTAGCTTATATTCTATTATCTGTTCAATGAGGGGAAAAAAGGAATAATCTACTGCCTTTTAAAATAGTTCCAAATTTGTTGGAAAGATGATAATGATGATGAGAAGGATGAGCAGGATGACCCTTTGAGTAGTCTTGACTCGTGGCAAACAACCAAAATATTCCTATGTGATTTTCTCTGCAATACTTTTTTGGAAGTGCTTTGTAATGCCTTCTTTCTAAGTCTGAGATGGAGTGGCATCTCATCTGAGATTCCTGATTAACTCACAGATCTTTAAACATTATGCCAAATTTATGAATAGCCATAAATGAAATAAAATTGTCATTGAGTTGAAGAGACTGTAAGATTTTGAAGATCTCAGTCTTCCCATATCTCCTTTGCACGTTTTAACTTGTGAGTTTGTTCTTGGCATGAAGGAAATCCTTTCCCAGGGCACTGGAAATTATTTTTCTCAGGTCAAAACAGAGATCAAGTGCTTTGTACTTTGTTTACATCTATGCTAAGGAACATGGAGAAGACTGAGTTCCGATGCCTTCCATAGGCAGGGAGTAAGAAATGTAAAGCTAGAAATTGAATTGTTACAGGTAAATACAGAAAATGGTATGTCTTAAATCAACTCAAAATCTGTTTCCGGTTTTGTCACAAAAGTTACTTAGTCCCTGAATTGGTAAGCCTCTTGATTCTCAGTGGCAACCAAATTTGACTTAATATACAAATTGGCAAATTGCATTTTCCACCCTATATAATCCCAGTTCCTGCCTGTTATTCATCTAAGATTTTAACCATTGATACAGGTTAAATTCATACAGGAATATGAATTGTATGAAGTTATCAAGTATGTAAGAAAAAAGGCCTAGGACAGTGATGGCAAACCTTTTAGGCCCAGAGTGCCCAAACTGGCAGGCGCTCATGCGTGCATGCGTGCCATAGCAACAGAAACCTGACAACCAGCTGACCAGTGCTCATGCATGCCTCGGAAACCCGATAACCAGCTGGCCGGCATGCATGCACGCTTTGGAAACCTGACAACCAGCTGGCTGGCATGCATGGGCACACTGGAAACCCAACAACCAGCTGGCCAGGCACATGAGCATGTCGGAAACCCGACAAGCAGCTGGCTGAGCTGGGGTGACAGCGTGTATGCCCACAGAGAGGGCTCTGCATGCCACGTCTGGCATGGGTGCCATAGGTTCTCCATCCCGGGCCTAGGATAATGGAAACAAGTTCATTAAGCCCATGGATTTATTTCCTAAAGGGTTATAGTCTTGTAAAGGATTATAGTTGCTTCAAGCCTTTGCAGTGAGCCTTTTGTTTTCTCAATCTTGAGTGAATCTCCAGATTTACTTGAACTGATTTTGAATCTTAGTTTCTTCTCTGACATTCAGCCTTTTATTCTGCTGAAAGAGTGAAAAGAATGAATACATTAATACTGGAATATGCTAAATATATATGCTTTGCATTTGCAGGGATATTTCCTGTATGAGTAAGCTTTAAAATGAAATGCTGGGTGTCTCCAAATAGTTTCTTCCATAATATTTTTACCTCCCTCTTTCCATAACTATCCATCTTTCCATAACTGTTCAACATTTTTGTATGTTAAAAGTAGACTATCTTTAAAATATTATTTTCACTGTCAAGATCTACTGGGAGACATATGCAAAGAGGAAGGGAACAAATCAACCAATAAATGAAATCAGGGAAAGTAGTTGGAACCAGGTCAACACTAAAGTCCAAGTAGGCACTGTTCTAGGAGTGCCAAATTTGGCACCAGCACTAATTTTTTTTTTTTAAAAAAAAGCAAATAATGGTAATTCCACACTCTGTGAGCCAGCACACACATTTGAGAGCTAAATATAAGTTCACAGTATAAATAGGGTACAAATGTCCAAATATAGAAAAAAATTTCTATAAATCCTGAGAGTAAAGATCAAAAACGTGAAGCAAAAAAGAAACATTTGAGCGCCATTTTGAAATACCAAATAAAATGGGAAGATAAGTGAAACCATAGGGAGTACCAGAATATGATTTGCCTGGGGTGTCACAAGGTCTAGAGCCTGCCCTGGACTCTCTTCTTCTATATTTTTTTCTTCTGTTTTTGATTTGTTTGTTTGTTTGTTTGTTCGTTCATTCATTCATTCATTCATTCATTCCCTCTTTATCCCCTATACCTGTGATGGTGAACCAAAGATGGGTTTCAGAAGATTCTGACCAGTTCTGGAGAACCGGTAGCGGAAATTTTGAGTAGTTCGGAGAACCGGCAAATACCACCTCTGACTGCCCCCCCCATCTATTCTCTGCCTCCCAAATCCCAGCTGATTGGGAGGAAATGGGGATTTTGCAGTAACCTTCCCCTGGAGTGGGGAGGGAATGGAGATTTTGCAGTATCCTTCCCCTGGAGTGAGATGGGAATGGAGAAGACAGCTGGTCTTCTGTTTTCCAATGTTCCAATGCACGCACATGCACACACATTCCAGTTTGGGCACTCAGTGTTGAAAAGGTTCACCATCACTGCCCTATAGTTTCTTCCCCCATTTTCTCCCTTTCCCATGTTGCCAAATAACTCATGGAAGAGAACAATATCACTGATCACAGACCAGAATGAATCACTTGCAAAGAGCTTTTGAATCATATCTGAAGGATATGTGCAGCCCTAAAGCCTACAAGCAGCACAATACTATTCTATATCATTAGACCCCCCCACTCCTTTTCCCGCTCCTTCCCACAGGTTCAGAGTTTGTTTTTCAGATTATCAAATGCTATTTCAGTGTCCTGCCATGACATTGTATGTTACTGTTGATCCATGTGTTGCAACAGAAATTAGCCAACTGATTAGGAATTGGTCAGTGTTCAGCTCAGTGCTACCCTTAAGGAAGGGCAGTTTCCAACAGCACTAAGGAAGAACAAACCTATAATCAGGGTGGGCTTCAAAAATTTTAGTAAGGGGTTCTCTGCCCGGTTGCTGGGTGGGTGTGGCCATTGTGGGTGTGACCTAGTCAGCATCCTGCACCTGGGGGGGAGTGTTTTTGCCCTCCCTGGGTTCGGAGGCTTTCCTCGAGCCTCCAGGAGGGTAAAAATGGTCTCCCCAGGCTCTGGAGGCTTTCTGCAGGCCAGAAATGGGCCCATTTCCAGCCTTCCCAAACTTTTGGTAGGCTTGGTTTTTGCCCTCCCTGAGCCTCCACACCCACCCTACACTTACCTGCATCCAAAATGAGCCAGGTGGGGACTCCTGGGAGGGATCAGGTCGGGTGGGCAGGGTCAGCCAGGAGTGGGATTTGGGGGTTCTCGGAACAGTTTTTTCCCAAATGCCATCACTCTACTAAACAAATAATTCCGTCAACACTGTCAAACTAGTTACTAAGTCTGCATTTCTATTAATCTTCTCATCGTTCCTATCACCCATCTCCTCCCACTTATGACTGTATGACTGTAGTCTTGTTGCTAGTATCCTTAAGATTTATATTAATTGTTTCCCTATCACTATCATTAAGTGTTGTACCTTATGATTCTTGATGAATGTATCTTTTCTTTCATGTACTCCGAGAGTGTATGCACCAAGACAAATTCCTTGTATGTCCAATCACACTTGGCCAACAAAGAATTCTATTCTATTCTATTCTATTCTATTCTATTCTATTCTATTCTATTCTATTCTATTCTATTCTATTCTATTCTATTCTATTCTATTCTATTCTAAACCGCACAGAATCTTAGCTAGAGGTTCTCCCGAACCCCTGCCTATAATACCATGTCATATCATGGTATGTCATATCACAACAGTGATAGTATTATCTTAATATCATGCTTCAATAATAACATTGTGAATCCTAAACACACTGATTAGGAGCTAAATGTCTTGAAGACATTATGACAAATGTCTTCTTGAAGACAAATAACTATGCATGTGTACATAGTTATTTCTATGTACACATGCACCAGTTGATGTTATAGATTTTTATAGGGCAATTCTGTCTACATACATTTTAGCTGCACAATGAACAGTTCCTTTCAACTCAAATAAAGGTCCTTTGTTGCTTCTGTGTGTACTTAACATACAGTTTACCTTGTCATACTTCTATTTATGCTATTTATTTATACTGACAACGTTAGACTTTCATGTTTCAGTTAAGGATCTCTGAAAATGAAAGGTACTTTCCATCCAGTAAACCAAAGTTCTGAGTAAAACATGCCTTGCTCCTCTTAGTCTTTGAAGGAAATCCATTAATAGAATGACTTAATGTCTTATTCAGAGGAAGCTACAACCCCAGGATATGTTAACTGGAAAGCTTTCACAAAGTATACATGAGTCACACAATGCTCCAGCAGTGAAAGATAGGCACTTCAGGTTCTCTAATTGGGCAAGCAGGAAGGCATCTTGTTTATTTCACAGTAGTTTGATCTCTAGGTAGATAATTCACCTCCTCTTCTTTGTCTTGTACAATATCTTTGTTACTGAAAGTTACAAATTATCTTTTCTCTCTCTCACACACACACATACATATCAGTGAAAGGATCCATCATGAAAGGAGAGGAGATGGAAACCCAATTAACACATTAAAAGAGGTAGTTTACATTAAACTTTTGAGGTGGACATGTAACGATTAAAAAACCAACCCCTTATGATTCCATGCAGATAACCTGAGGAAACAGTTAAAATCTTTCTTTTCTTAAGAAAGTTTAGGTTGCTGTTGTTAGTTGCGAAGTCGTGTCTGACCCATCGTGACCCCATGGACAACGTTCCTCCGGGCCTTCCTGTCCTCTACCATCCTCTGGAGTTCATTTAAGCTTATGTCTACTGCTTCAGTGACTCCATCTAGCCACCTCATTCTCTGTCGTCCCCGTCTTCTTTTCCTTTCAATCTTTCCCAGCATTAGGCTCTTCTTCAGTGAGTCCTTCCTTCTTATTAGGTGGCCAAAGTCTTTGAGTTTCATCTTCAGGATCTGGCCTTCTAAAGAGCAGTCAGGGTTGATCTCCTCTAGGACTGACCAGTTTGATCGCCTTGCAGTCCAAGGGACTCACAGGAGTCTTCTCCAGCACCATACTTCAAAGGCCTCAATTCTTTGGCACTCAGCCTTTCTTATGGTCCAACTTTCACAGCCATAAATTGCAACTGGGAAAACCATAACCTTGACTACGTGCACTTTTGTTGGCAGGGTGATGTCTCTGCTTTTTAGTATGCTGTCTAGATTTGCCATAGCTTTCCTCCCTAGGAGCAAGTGCCTTTTAATTTCTTGGCTGTAGTCTCCATCTGCGGTGATCTTGGAGCCCAGGAAAATAAAATATCTCACTACCTCCATTTCTTCCCCATCTATTTGCCAGGAAATGAGAAAGTTTAGGTAAGATGGCATTACTCTATTGTCAGACATAAAATATGTTGTGCATTTCATGTGAAGATTTAGTTTGAAGGCAATTTGATTTGAATAATCAAATCACTTTTCCAAATCAATCCGAATCATTAAATTAAACTAAATCAATGATCCAGTTGAGAGTAATGATCTGATGAGATGATGGTCCTATGTGATTAATATGTAAAAATAATAAATTTGGATTAGACCACAGTCTATTTCTACACCACTAATATCATATAGACAAACTATAAACAAACTGAAGAGCTTCTTAGCCGAGAAGGCTCCTCCAACTTTGCTTATTTTTTCATCATTGTATACATTAACTGCAGGATCTATTTTAAAAAAGTCCTTTGCAAGTGAAGAAAATATGATCATTTCTAATCTAATTTAGTTCTGATAGTCTTTAGGTGCATTGATTTTTTCAAGACTAAGACTTTCCTTTCCTAAGCACACTCTGCTTGTGTTTTTTTCCCTCCATGAGTCAATAGATTCATCTATTTGTTTAGAAGTGAATTATTACTTGTTCATAAGAAAAATCAAATTGCACTGTTATCCCATGAAAATAATGAAGAAAGTGTAATTTAGCAAGGTGGCACAAAGTGACAAGAGGAAGGGAGAATAATATTCCAAAAGAGGGTTGGCACATATATAATTGAGAAGCGTGATATTGCAGGGTAACCATGCGACATTTTGTCACCAAAGGAAAAGAATAAGATGGCATCATTTTCTCTTTTTAGAGTTAATTCCACTGGTTCTACCACAATGCAATCCCAGCACTATTCCAAATTATTGAGTTATTGAATTCAGCTTCATAGGATCTGCCTGTCCTCCTCACAAATTTACAAAACCCCAAGGAATTATAACAAAATTAATTTAAAACTCAGGCAAAATATAAATATACCCCAAAAGTGAGATACAGATGATGCTTACAAGTTCTCTCTAAGCTAACCTTATTAGATGAAATTTCCATCTGCATCCTGACAGCAGTATCCCCTCATTTCAACTCTGTACAATAATGTTCTCACTTAAATATAAACTTCCCTTTCCTTAGCATTTATGCATCTTTACATATGAATTATGCTAACATTCATTATCCTTCACTGGGACAACAGAAATACTGCTTGCATTAGGCTTCCAATCAAGTTGCTTAATGTCTCATTGTATGTACTAATATCTACTAAGATGGAGTTTTACACCCTTTTTCTTAATTTGACCCACATAAATGCTTGAATGTGAGATTACCCATAATCTTTGCAACTAATCAGCACTTGTGCAGCTAAAGTAGCAACATGGAAGAAGAGAAGGCCATACTATTTCCATATTGTTGCCAAGAAAAGTACATGGATCTATCTATGAATTCACCAACAGTTCAGTTTGAGTTGAAGGTGACTTTATCTTAATATATATAATTCAAGCTTTTTATCTAAGTAATTGTTTGGGACAGGGTAATGTTATTTTTTCTCATAAATAGAGGTAAAATGATAGGTCCATTTAAGATGAACATTTATAGAACACTTTTCATAATTGAAAACTCTAACAGAAAGCATTGATAAATGTAACTAGGTTGAAAAGGAGGATCCATTTATAATGCCTAACTGAAGGAATCTGAAGGAGAGAACCAGCTGCATGTTAAAACCCAATACAAAAGGAATAAATAACTTTAGCAACCCATTTGCTCAGTTACTAGTCTCTAAAGAAGTTTTTAGGATTGACTATGAATAAGTAAAGAAGCCAATAGTCAAGAATTAAGATGCAGATGAGAACTTGGTGGGACAGCATGTTAAAAATGCCTACAAAGATTATAATAATAAAGACAGTGGTTTTCCCTATATCATTTTATGGTTGAGTAAGTTAGATTTTAAAGAAGCCATATAAAGACTATTGATACTTTTGAACTTTGGTGTCAGAGAAGACACCTGAACATACCCCGGATAGCAAGATAACGAATAAATCCAGAGTTCATACTTGAGGCACAAATAACCCAGCCCCAAGTATCATATTTTGGACACTTATGAAAAGACCTAGCTTTCTGAGGAGACATAAACTTCTGGAAAAGATGGAAGGAAAGAGAATAAGAAAACAACTAACAGTAAAATAGATGGACTCAACTGCCAGGGTGAATACAGGTCATCCAGGATCAACTTTATTTATGGTTGCTAAAATCTGACAAGTCTGTTATTTTGTTACATGAGAGAATCAGTGGTTATTGTGCAATTCTAAAGCCTTTCAAAAATTTTATTCTAGTTCTAAAGTCTTTCAAAAATGTTATTCTAACATGTAAGTCTTTGGCAGCATAAATATTTACTGCCTTGGACCACAAAAGAAAGCCCATGAGCAAAAGACATCAGTGCAAGTTCTAAATGCCCAATTGCTTCAGTAACTGTGATAATCAACAGGATGTAAAATCAGGTTTCCACGTATTCACATATTATACATAGGTCAGCTGTTCCTCTTCATTACAAAAGATTCAAGAAGCTAACACAATACTTTGCACATGAACAATTGTTTCACCTGCAGATATTGTATATACCATTAGCCATTTCATTCCCAGCTGTTATGGTGCCAGCACAGTGGCCTCACTTTCTTCACTTTGCCTGCATTCCAAAATGAACAACCACATTCTGGGATTAAGGTTCATTCCAGCTAATCCTTGAGCTAGATAGATCAGCAGACCATGCTACTAGAGCAAGTAATTAGCATCAGCCACTAACTATGCAGTTGGCTATACAATATTGAAGGCATAGTTCCTGACTTCAAAGCAGCTGAGATCCCACCAGAGGACATTTGGGACTTTTACTAATTCTGATCGGAAGGATGAAAGAGTTCCTTTGCAAAGTAGAAAAATTCTCAGATGTGTTGTTTAAGCTTCAGTTCCTGCCATCCCAACTAGAATGAATTCCTACTGGCCAAATTTTGTAGGGGTGAATGAACATAAGCATACACTGTATGTGTATTGATTATAATAGTAGATTCAGGTGAAATATGCATGGATGAGATATTAATTGAATTAATTTATGCATGCATTTTTTTTAAAAAAGTCTATATTTAGCAGCTAATTAAGGGATGGCTTTTTTACCTATTGTGTGCTCCAGTAAAACTCTTCATATTTGTTTGTAGGAAAGAAAGAATTTCTTAGCAGGGCCAAAATCCTTTTATATAAGAAAAAAAATAATGGAATTAAGAAGATGAGAAAAATAAAAACATTAAAAAGTACATCAGGTCATCCAGGTTCAGATGTTTTTTACTGGGGTTGATGGTCCATTGGAGAAAAAATTGAAAGAAAAATGAAATGTTGATTTAAAAGCACAGTGAATTTTTAAATCCCACAAGCAAGGGAAAGGATTTTTCTCCCTACCTAATTATTATTATTTTTGCCTGCTTCTATGTCGTACATGAGCATGAATTACCTAGGGATGTATTTATTTCCTACGAATGTATGCAACATGACTGTTCATTCCTATAAATTCAATCCCATCAGGGAAGATATCCATAGAAATGGAGTGTTGCAAATTATCTTGGACTTTTTCAGCAATGTGTGTGTCTTATCCAGGTTTGTAGCTTTAGTACAGCTTGTACAATGGTTACAAAGTCCATCAGTAATTCTGCAAGCTTAATTCTTGAGGATTTGTATTACTCTGGAGGGAAAACTTGACTTAGAGTCTGTTTTACAGCGAATAAATTTTCACAGACTACTCTTAAGAAGCAGGAAGATGATGCTTGTTCTATTCACTGCTGTTTTGGGGATGCTGATGAATTGCATAATGAAAATATTTGGTGGTTGTAGGGTAGGGATGAAATCCAGCCAGTTCTATCCGGTTCGGGTGAGCCAGTAGTGGCGGCTGTGGGAGGCTCCACCCAGCTGTGCGGATGTCATGACGTCACTTTTTTGTGACATGTGCAGATGACGGTGCGCACGAGTGGAGCGAGCGTGCGCGCGGTGCGCACACATTGGCAAACCGTTAGGGAAGGTAAGTAAATTTCACCCCTGTTGTAGGGGATCATTAGGAAAAGAACTGAAATGGCATATTTCAAACCTATAGGAGAAAATTATGTATTCTGTCCATTAAATCTCAAAATAGGTAGTATAGAACTGGAAGAAATAAAGAAAAAGGGAGTCAAAATAACATAGGGGCTAAAGTAATTTTTATATCTTAAAATCATAAATTTGTAAGGGATCTCAGAGGTCCTGTAATCCAACTTCTACATGGTGGATAACCTCCTACGGATTTTTATTTAGCTATTGTCAGTAGACTACCAATGAGAAGGAACATATTATTTCAAGAGACAACCTCTTCCACAGGTTGACAGTTTTTCAACCAATCGATTATGGTCCCTCCCTCCAGAATGACAGAGAACAAGTCTACATTTCCCCTTAAATGACAGGCTTTTAGGTATTTGAAGACTGCTATCCCCTCAGTCATCTCTTCTACAGTCTAAACATGTTCCTTTAATTGTTTCTCACAGGATTTTATTTCCAACACCTTTTAAACTTTAAATTGCTTCAGTTTCTCAGTTTCTTTTTTTATGTGTGAGGGTTTTTTTGCTTAAAAAAGAAAGAATCAATGAGGATACAATACAGATCCATCAACTTATGCATATTGGGGAAGAAGAAAGTGGTTACTTAGTCACACACTTTCCCACTCAACTTTTTTTAATACTAAAATGTCTAAACTTTATAATTGTCTCAATAATTACAACTGTTTTTTTTTACAACTTCTAAAGTGCAACAGCAGAAACATAGCACATAATACAGAGCATGAATGTGCTGCAAACATGCATGAAGGCATTGTGATCAGAGCAATTTGAATCTTACAGTTCTTATAATCTCGTCCCTAAATTATTTTTCCCTGCATTTACAAATTGAGTTGGCAGTTGCTTTGATATTCACCACAGTTCCAAAATCTGTCTCAACTGTTCTTAAGAAGACAGTGGACAGCTACTTGGCTGAAATGGTAGGAAACCTCCAAGGTCCCCTCAAACTCTGATATTGTTTGTTCTATGTCAGTGTTTCTCAACCTTGACAACTTTAAGATGTGTGGACTTCAACTCTCAGAATTGCCCAATCATCCATACTTGTTGAGGAATTCTGGGAGTTGAAGTCCACAGGTCTTAAAGTTGGTAAGATTGAGAAACACTGTTCTATATTCTATCTTCTTCTGCTTATTCAGCACCAACTTCAATCCTTTTAGAGCAGGGGTGTCAAACTCAAGGCCCAGGGTGCTTAGATCTGGCCCGTGGGGCCTCCCTGGAAACAGCAAAGAATTGGCCCATGGTGCCTCTGACAGCAAAAATGGAGTTCAAGGAGAGGGGGCTGTGCGCGGCCCTCCCAAACTCCATTTTTAGCTGCGACCGCCTCCTGCAACTCTCTCCCAGTGAAAACAGAGCTGTTTTCTTCCTGGCAGAGCGCTCAGCCACCACAGGTGTCTCCAACATGAGTGACGTCAAGCTAGCCATGCCCATCCTGGCCACATCCACTCGGCTCCCCCTGAGGTGAAACACAACCCTGATGTGGCCCTCAATGAAATCGAGTTTGACACCCCTGCTTTAGAATAAATGTGAGGGCCAAATTTTGTTTGCTTACGATCCCAACATATTTCACTTGTAGTTACATTGATTTCCTGCTTATGCCACATATTGATAACTTAAGTGGAGTGCTTTTCATAGAACTAGACCAGTTTGTTTCTCTCTAATATGTAGCCTCTGGCCTTTGCAAAGGAAGCTATGAAATCAGTTCTTCCTCTAATGCAGGAATCATGTGGCAACTTACCAAACACTTTGCTCTTTCATAACAGCTTGGAGGGATTCTATCATAAGCAAGGGTTATATTGAACTGGGAGGGGAAGGGAAAAAGAAGTTTTGATTTCCATTTCAAGCCTCAGTGCAAAGATTTCATTATCATCAGAGAAGATACCAGGTTTTTCCTCTGTTCGGGTTTAAAGCTGCACAAGGTTAGAAAGAAAGAAAACTAAGCAAGGGGAAATAAGCAATGGCCCTCTGGGGTGCCATTTCTTTTGATTAGGATCAGAGGGATTAGCACTGAACTATATTGCTGGCTAGTGTTATTACAAGTGGTGTCATTTCTTCACCTATTAAGATGCTTTGTGGAACTCATCAAGGTTGTCCTTTATCTCTTCCTATATTTAATTCAGTATTGAAACTATTCGGCTGTGCAATTAGACTATCAAAAGAAATGTTGGGTATCAAGATGGCTGGACTGAAACACAAATTGTTATTGTGTGCAGATTATATTCTGCCTGTTATTGATTCTCTCTTTCAAATTATGGATGTGATACCACAATATGGTAAACCATTATCTTATTCAATTACATCGTTCAATTTGTTTTATTGTTCAAATTGGTACATTCCAAACATCTTTATATAAGAATTTGCAGGAAGATTGTATTTGTTGGCCAAAGTAAAAATTGGAAACTGATATAAATAGTTGATTGAAAGTGCCAATGGATTTATGAGGGGAAATACATGTGGTCAAAAGTATTATTTATTGATCAATTTTGGCATTTCTATGGTAATTGCTTTACAATTGATAAACTGTTGGAAGTTAAAACCCATCCCTCCTAGAAATATGAAATATTTTAGGATATACTAAAAAGGCAGAATATTTCCTCTAAAGGAGAAGTAGAAACTCAGAGAAGCAGAAACTCATTCCCCCCACCTTTGTCAATGGGCAATTAAAGCCTCAGCATCCCATCTGCAACACAATAGGACCCATCTAGCAACAGAAACTCCTCACATGGCACCTGGGAAGATTACATCATCCAGCAAGGCTAGCTATGACCTTTGACAGCAACCAATCAGGGTACTCTTCCTGTGCCCCAGGAAGTTCAAAGCCAGAGAGGGTATAAAACCCAGGGGCTCTCAGCATCTCTCCCCTTTTCTGCTCAGGAACTCAAGCCATGTGATTCCTGTCCACCATTAAACCATCTGTCAAAGCAGTCTCCATGTTTCCAGTGTCTTTTTCCCCCACTTGGAACTGAACCCAGAAGGATATTTCTTCCAACAAAACTATCAGATTTTATCTGATAAACGTAGGCTTTCTTGCGGAAAGGTTATATTTGGGGCTTTTTATGTGGCTAATTATCATCGCTATCAATTATATGCTCCTTTGAAAACTTGACAAACTCACTTTTAAGTGAACATTCAATTACTTTTCCTGCTTTAAATGCAACAGGACATGGTGTCCTCCCCAATGAAAAACATATTGTTGGTAAAAGTTATTAAGCAGAAAAAGTGATTAATCCTTTATTATTAATCATTAAAGATTCCTTAAATATTTTGACTCATTATAATAAGAACTTCACTGGCCTAAAATGCTTAATGAACTTGCCCAATTAAAACATTTGGTTTTCTCTTAGTTTGGATGTAACATATTGATAATCTTTGAAACTGAGAACATATTTGGGGTACCAGAAAATGTCTCAGTGTAGCATAATTCCACAGCTCAATTATATAATGCATTTAATTAAGAGCATCACATGGATTACTGCAAGAATTCTGGCACTAACAAGTGGAATATTTCTATTTTACCAATGCACTAATTACTACAATTAATATTGCATTCTAAAAAGTATTAGACATGGCTTCTGGGTGAGAATCTATGGCAGACAAGACACCCCTAAAGGGCAGGGATGGCATTAGAGCAGAAATTGATAGTAAATTCTGAGTGTCATTCTCTTTCCCAATAGAGCAGAGATTGTCTACTTGTACTCTGGATAGCTGCTTCTCATTAGGAGACACCAGGAACTGAGGTTTTTGGGGTTGACTTTTAATCATGTTCATTAGCCATGATGCAGCCAAATGGACACAAGGTTCACACAAGGCTCACTTCCTTAAACATTTTTGAATGTAAGTAATTTACAGCTAGAGAGAGATTTTCTGAGCAGCAGGATAAGAGAATCCATTTGTCAAGTCAACGTTCTTTCTGGACTAAAAAGAGACAGAAAAAAGAAAAAGTTTAAAAGATTTTAAAACTTTTGGCAAAGGGCTTAATAAGATCTGGGGGTTAGAATTTATTAGTTCTACTGCTATTATTAGAAGGATTTGAAGTAGACAAAAAGTTTGTGGTTTTGAACATTGTAAGACTAAGTTTAAAATGGAATTATGTACAAATGATCAGCATGTGATTAAATGTATACCCGTCTACTAAAATTTGAAACAGAAATAGAACTGAAAGAAGGTAGGTTAAAGTTGGCTAAATATGGTTATAAAATACATTGAGAAAATTTGTGATTATAATATTTGAAATTTACATAAAATGATGCAGCGTTGGTATGTGTCACTAGAGAAATTGTCACATATGTACAAAGGCACTCAAATACATTTTCAAAATGTGAACAAAAGAAGGAAGTTTTTAATCATATAAAAATGCAAGAAAATTTTGCATTCAAATTGCACACTTTGATTCAGAGGGTTTTAAAGATTAATATACAATAAAGATCAGAGGTTTTCTTTTGGGATTGATGGAGAAATAATTGGAAAAAAGTAATGTAAATTTGTTTTTGTATATGATAATTGCAACATAATGATTGTGTTCATAAAGATTAAAAGATTCAGCATTACCCACAGTTGGAGGAATGGTTGGTGAAGATGATGAAACTTGCCATACGTGAAATGGCCATAAAGCAGGGGTGGGCAATTATGGTCCTTTTATGACTTGTGGACTTCAACTCCCAGAATTCCTGAGCCAGCCATGTTAGCTCAGGAATTCTGGGAATTGAAGTCCACAAGTCATAAAAGGGCCATAATTGCCCACCTCTGCCATAAAGTATTGAGGACACTTTGTGAGGTATTTTAATTTTAGTTCTATTTTTTCTTTTTATATTTAAAATATTCAAGAAGATATATTGTCATAATAAGAAGTGGTTCAGCTACAGTTAAGGGATTAGTGAAGTTGTTAATAATGCTTTATTCTCATACTGTATTGTATTCTCATACTGTATTGAATATTATGAAAAACAGCACTTTATGTACACTGAATTTATTGGGTTTTTTTCTGATAATTTATTTCCTGTTTCCAGCTTTGTGTCATATTTATATTCCTGTTTAATCAAGGTGTGTAATAGATATATTTCTACACTTAAATTAAATATTAAGTAAGCTGGTGCTCAGGCTTCACTCCTGACTGCTCTAATTCCTTCAACCTCAGTAATATGCATGGATTTGATCTGTTTTTGTCACCTCAATTCATCTAGGGCCATACACATTCTGAACCATTTACTCATATCCATTTCTGAGTCGTATAAGGTTTTGTGCCTAAGTGACCTTGAGTGAAAAATAGACAGCTGTCATGGCCCATCGGGACATATCATCTTCATCTAAAGATCTGCAAACTGAACAACCTGTCAGCTCAGAAGCAGAGGAGCCAGGCTCAAGTACCAATGGGGAAACAGATTTAGGTCTTGCCATCTCAAGTCCTGTTGGACCTGCCAGATTCAGACCTCAAACTATAGTCAAGGCTACCTAGCCCTTGGGAACATCATTGTCAGCAAGTGGAAAGCCAAAAATAAATAAAGAAATTACAAGACAAAGAAATGGCAGTTGCTTGCTTCTGACCGAAGCCAAGATTTTGTAGAGTTTGACTTCAATAAATAGACTTTTTCTGTTGTGGTCCTCCAGCAGCCTGTGGAGCTGGCAGCAGAGTCAGACAGTGAGGAGGCTGGGGAGGAACATGGGCCAGTCCTGGAGTCTGAGGAAAGCTCAGACAAGGCTCTGCGTTAGAGGCAGAGATGAGGCCAGGGCCATCTGGGAGTGATGCATGGACTCCGGAGCCTCCAGAGTTGGACATCAGTGAGGCAGAGGAACAGGGGGAGCCTGTTCCTAGTCCACGCATGTGCAGAGCTGCCAGAAGGCAAGAACAGTTAAAACAAAAGGGACGACTCGGGAGGCTTGGAGATGATTGGCCCCTCCCATAAGGCATAAAGGAAGAACAAAGGCATGTGGGCCTTTACAGGAAGCAACGTTGTGAATAGTGTCGGTTTGTACTTTGAAGCTCCGTTTTTGACTCTGTGTTTTCGTGTGGCCTTGCCAAGATAATTGCCAATTAGGTATTTGGCAACGTGTCAAAGAAGATAAAGGTGGGTGTTTACCAGCCTTACCCGAAAGGACTGTGGCAGACTTCTGTTGGACTATTTATAAACTCTTGGTGATTCAGCACATGCTGTGAATGAAAGGAATTCACAGCAGTTAAAATAAAAAAGGGGGTTTTGGAACTAATTGTGTGCTTTTTACTATATCAGGAAGCCTAGGTCAGAACATTTTCAGTTTCCAGTGGTACATCTGGAAGGGAATGAAGGAACCTTGGATATTGCTTTTTTGAACTAGGATTGAGGATAAAAAGACCTTTGCAATAGCCATAGCAATACCACTTTACAGTGCTTTACAGCCCTCTCTAAGTGGTTTACAGAGTCAGCCTATTGCCTCCAACAATCTGGGTCCTCATTTTACCCATCTCGGAAGGATGGAAGGCTGAGTCAACCTTGAGCCTGGTGGGATTTGAACTGCCAAATTGCAGGCAGTTGGCAGGCAGTAGAAGTAGCCTGCAGTACTGCACTCTAACCACTGTGCCACCAAGGCCCATAGAGGTGAATATCTGTAGCTTGGGTATAGGATGAGGGTGAAGGTTCATTATCCAAGCTTGTGGCCTGGTTTCTGAAATTTCATTACCAGGCTAGGTAACATCTTCAGCAGAGTTTAGGGTCACTGTTCTTCTCTTTATAAGGGTTTCAAGTGAAGTGTTTTGTGGGTGTCTCAAGTGTTGTGATGGATCATCTGTGAGTCATCAGTGAGTCTTGTGATGGGTCTTGTGATAAGAAGATTACATCAGGTCAGGGTCATTGGGAGGTGAATTGCTGGTGGACCTTCTGTATTAGTCCATACATTGAAGATATAATGGCATGCAGGGACGACCTTGGGAAATAAAGCAAGGAGACAGAGCCAAAGGAGGATCAGATAAAAGGCAGCTTAGCCCACAAAAAGAAAAAGAGGCTCAGAAGAGATTCCCCTTTTTGGACTGTAAAGGGCGTGTGGGGAAGACAGAAGTACCTTCAGACTTGCAAGTTTCTGCTAATACCATCTTAAAATTAAGTAGAATTAGCTCATCTGGTCTTGTTTACTGTTCTGACCTAGGCTTCCTGAGACAGTAAAAAGCACACGATTAGTCCCAAAAACCCTATTTTTATTTCAATGGCTGTGAATTCTGTTCATTCACAGCCCATAATGAATCACAAAGAGTTGGTAAAGAGTCTGACAGAACTCTACCACAGTCCTTCGGGATAAGGCTGATAAGCACACACCTTAATCTCCCTTGACATGCTGCCAAAGACCTAATTGGGAATTAGCTTTGCAAGGCCACACAGAGGACAGCGTCAAAACGGAGCTTCAGAATTTAAACCGACCAGAACGAACAAAGTTGCTTCCTGCAAAGGCTCACATGCCTTTGCTCCTCCTTTATGTCTTATGGGAGGAGCCAATAATCTCCAAGCCTTACTCCTGAGTCGTCCCTTTTGTTTTCACTGTTTTTGCCTTCTGGCAGCTCTGTGCATGCACACACTGGGAACAGGCTCCCCCTGTTCCTCTGCCTCGCTGATGTCCGACTCTGGAGGTTCCGGAGTCAGCACATAACTCCCAGATGGCCCTGGCCCCCTCTCGGCCTCCAACGCAGAGCCCTCATCCCATCCTTCCCCAGACTCCAGGACTGGCCCATGTTCTTCCCCAGGCTCCACACTGTCCGACTCTGCTGCCAGCTCCGCAGGCCGGCAGTGGACCACAACAGTTTCCTACCTGCTAAGTCTGACAGATGCCTTATCTTCTTACTGCTTCATATCCTGACCTTCATATTGTCCATTCTGAGGATCCAGTTCTGAAGCAGTACATTACATTACAAGCTCTTCTACCATAACTGAGTCTTCTTGTTTGCTAGAATTCCAACTCTGGGTTTTATTCGAAACATTGTTATAGAATTATTGGCTTTCTACAACTCAGGTAGAAGGTTTGGGTTTATGATTAGCCAAGCAGTTACAGCTATGAATATCCCTGTGACTAATGCCCCAGACTATTTACATTTTTTTTGCAAGCACTGAGTTAAACCATGAAATCAGCCATCCACATGTTCACTTGGGTGACTGCCATCAAAGTTTGCATCTTTATTTATATATGTACATAGATGAATGGAGAATAGATGCTTTAGCAAGCATTTTAGCAAAGGAAAAGAACTCCTCTGTATAAAACTACGCACATCTTCAGAGGAAGAGATGAAGGACCAAATTTAATTAAATTTCCCCCAAAATTGACTGTAGGGTATTTCAAGATGCATTTTTTTTTAATTCTGCAGGGAATGGGTTATCCTAAAAAGGGCACCAAATAGCTGTTGATGGACATAATAAAGGCAAAGAGGTAACAAAATTTCAATAATGCTCCAGACTGTTTATATTTTTGCAAAACATTGATTTGCAAGTCTGAACATATTCAAACCATAAGATGGGTGGTAGCTAAATTTATTAAACAAGCAAACAAATAAATAACTAAATAAATGCTTTGCAAAAGTCAAGGGTGGACTCATACTTGCACTCAGCCAAATTAAATACATCTTGTTGTATTTATTTATGGCAATATTTTCATTTAAACAAGGTCTTGAATGCTAACAGAAGTAGCCCTCCAACTTGAAGTATCCTGAGAGTACACATATGAGGATTGGACTGCCAAATCTGCTGAATCACGGGTGCCAGATTGCAAGAAAAACTAATAATAAAGAACTGAAATGAGAATTTGCAATTGCTACATAAAAGTCAGCATTTCCTAACTGAATAGTCATGACTGTAGGATGTCCCATTAAAGCATGAGTGTCTAAACATTTAGCTTGTCTAGGCCACATTGAGTTGCATATAAAATATTTAAATACATATAATAATGTATATAAATCACATAATAAAGTTAAAAGTTTATAATGTTGTGATACCTCTTTACTAGATGTCTAGGGCCTTGTGTGGCCCAGGGGGCGTGGATTGGCCACACCTTCATTAAAGGATGAAAACAAGATTTATTATTATCTCTAATCTGAAGATACTAATTCACATACAGAGAGAAAGAGAGAGAGAGAAGATTTATATGAATTAAGGACAACATCAGTTTCAATGCTGAAATTAAATGCAAAATCATTTTCAATTGATATAGACATAAATTTGCAGTTGCTTTTTAAATCTATCTTTGCTAGCAAGATTCCAATAACCAACTATCTTTCTCCTCCCACAAGTACACCTATTTTGTTCGAATACGTTTTTTAAAAAATGAACAACAGAAACTTTATTTTTCCGTATCCAGAAAACAGTTTTATTGCTCTACATTTAGACTGAGACATTGTACTCTTAACTCCGCACCTTCTCGTTTTTTACTCACCCCCCCCATACACATATGTATCAGATTTTTGTCCAAACTGTCATTATGATAACATCAAAGCGACTCATTTTATATCATTATTCTGGTGGTCGAATATATGAAGGGGCCATGAGATAAGCTGTCCAAGATCTCAAAATCAAAGACATGATATCAGGGTTGGGGCCTGCTTCAGTCAGACAATCAGTCCAGCCTCTTGCAGACAGAAAAGGATTTTATTTGATTTTCTGTCAAACCCACTTTTCTTTGTAACCCTTTGGGTGATGCCAATGGTGCCCAGCTGCACTAATTGAAAGAAAATGATATTTCTTTGGAGACTCACGTATTGACTGTAAAAATTCAGGAGACAAATTTATTTACTGGGAAGCTTGCAGTGCCTCACAGCAAATGATCAGATGTAAAACTATCAATCTGTCTCTGCCCCTATGTGCTAGTAAGTATTTAATCCCCCCTTTAAAGCCTTATAAATTTCTGGCATCAAAGCAGGCAAGTAACTGGACAAGTGAATGTGATTATTGAGTCGCTGTTTTAAATCAAGGGCACATAGAGTTGGATAGGATTTGCTAAGAGAACCTACTATTTTGATCATTCTTTTGGTACTCCATTATTTGCTATACACATGTTGAACTGTCCTCCAGAGAATTACCTCAGCGCATTAGAGTTTGCTGTTTATCACCAGCATCAGCTAGGTTAGCAGAATGTTTTCAGTAGGTATTTATAAAAGGTTTTTGAAGAGGCAAAAGGAAAAGTGAATTGGAAATTGAGGGTAGGACATTGTGCCACCAACTTTCTTTTATCAGGAAGGTCGATACAATGAGCCACCATTACCGAAGAAAATCCCAAGACAGTTATTTCTTGATAATTAGATTCTATGCAGTCATTTTTTATTTAAAAAAGAAGAGATTCTTAAAAAAAAAAAAACCCTGAATAAAATCTAAGATATGAGAAAGTTGAGATATAAACATCCCAGAGCGGGATAGAAGCCTTACATATGGTCAAACTAGAAATTCTGCAAGTCATTCTCCTGTTTGTATTACCAGTTTTTATTTTTCTGGAATCTGGTCTTCAGTAGAGAATTCTATCCCATCTCACTCACACATACACACCAAAAAAAGGAAAGAAAATGTGGTGCATTTCATAGATCTTAGGGACCTTCCCACTAGTCACTATTCAAACATGTTCTGTTGCTATCATTTTTTTTTTTAGAAAAACACCAAACCTTTATTATCTAGTCCTATTCTTTATATGAATCCAGCCAATGTTACAAAAAACTGAGCAATAAATTTTAGTATGGATAAATCTGAAAATATATCACTTCAAAAACTCCAAATTGATATCATAAATTATAAATTTATAAATTACAAATTCACTTTTGCTGTTGAAGGTGAGAGGAAAATCCCTGTACTACATAATTCATACTAGTTTATTACACTCAGAATATGCATACTGTGCCCTTATATGAAGATAGAAGTCTAGAATCAGATTGATGCATCTGATGACCATCAGAAATAAACTCATCATAAATTGAACTTTTGGCCTGTCAACTCTTTCTGGGATGTATTCCATCAGATAGAAGTGGATAAAAAAGCATTCTGTTTCCAGATAGGTGAGGGCCTTTTTCATTGTGCACTAATGCACGAGGACACTACACAACTCAAGAAAAATAGCTTGTACTCCACCCCAAAAAAAAAGGGGAGGAGGAGGAGGAGGAGGAGGAGGAGGAGGAGGAGGAGGAGGAGGAGGAGGAGGAGGAGGAGGAGGAGTTTTACGTAATGTTCATGATATTAAATGAGCAAAATAAAAAGATGGATATTTTGATAGGCATACCTATCAGCCAATGGAAATTTGTTCCACACAGTTCCGTAAGCAAAAAAGGCAATGACTGGTTCTGAACAGACAATCATATTTTTTAAAATATCCTCCACCGTTTGAGTAATTGTGGAAGATTTTGATGGACTACGGATATGCCTCTCTCAGTTGTGTTCTATATAAGTTTATTCCTGCCTGCAAGGATATAGGAGTTAGTATTCATTGCTTGGGCTTTTATTTTATTGATTAAACCATATTTGCACAAGTACCTGTCTTCCTGTATCAATGAGATATGTTGAAACATAGCTACCCCCCCCCTCAAATAATAGCTGGCTCTGATTGAGAAAGTAGATCTATGTTTATGCTCAATTCCTGATGTGTCTAGTGCTTGTGATAACTTCTCCCAAGTGATGCCTTCCATGCATGCAGGGACTGCAACTCTCTGAAAGTAGCAGTCAAATATAACTAGGAGAGGCAGCTTGAAGGAGGCTATTATGTAGAGTTATTTCCCCTTTCGTCATCCCACAAATATGTCTAACATGACCTTGCAGAAATTGCCCATTTAGAAAGCAACACTGTTGTCTTCTCCTCTGACCCTGTCTGTCATTCAGGAAAAAAAAATATCAATCTCTGGCATGTAATGGATGAGCAATTTTTTTTTCTACCATAGAGTAAATTAATAAAGTGAGCTGGGGTTTCAAAAATTCAGACTGAGCGTATAATTGTCCCAGTGGGGTAACTTCCTCAGCATCCTTTTTAGATACCACTTTGTTTATTTTTAAATTAAAATTAGGGCTTAAGAACCGTGATGGCGCAGAGGTTAGAGGGCAGTACTGCAGACTACTTCTGTTGATCGCCAGCAGTTTGACAGATCGAATCTCACCAGGCTCAAGGTTGACTCAGTCTTCCATCCTTCCAAGGTCAGTAAAATGAGGACCCAGATTGTTGTGGGCAATAGGCTGACTCTGTAAACCACTTAGAGAGGGCTGTAAAGCACTGTAAAGTGGTATATAAGTCTAAGTGCTATTACTATTGCTATTAAGTAGTTGATTTCAAACCTTCACGGTCCTTGTCAAAATTTTGGAAGACCAGACAAAATTTACAGTTGCCAAAGGGGTAGTGCATGCATTTCCCAGGGAGGTGTGGCAGGAAGACGAACTGCCCATGAAACTATCTTAGAAGTATTCCTTTGTTTAAGACGAATCACAGAGAAGCCACTGGGTTTTTTGGTGAACAAACGGATTACGGGATGCTGAATCTTTCCCTGGCTCACCTTTTAGTTCAGCATATCTAACTAGCGTTTTCCCCATTTAACGCTCCTGTCATCTTCCTGCTTCCTTTGATGCCATGTCAAATTAAATCACAAGCTCTTTGTACTTTGTAAATGACTATGTGCCTTGCTATCATAGCAATAATAATACGTAACCTTGAATTCAGAACAATAACCGTAGGAGTGGATGCTACAATAAATCTTACCCATCTCTTCCTCAGTGTTGTTTTCTGAGCAAGAATTGAGTCAGTTCTTCAGAAGAACATCACATGGGTATAAGTGTTTTTTTTTCAGGGAGACCGGTCTATCAGGGCAACCTGATCTACCCAAATATGGGACGGAGCTGTTGTGGCTCCGTTGCCTGAGCCTGGGCTATCGACAGATGCAGACTCTGAGAGTGAGGGAAAGGAGTTGGCAAGGCCTCCCTCTCCAGGACCATCCTCTCTGGCAATGCCTCCAGAGGACACCGAAGGCCAAAAGATAGGCTCAGAGCCAAGCACATCCCCGCAGCCACAGGTGGACAGCGACGAAGGAGATAAGTGCAGGCTGGACCCTCGGCAGAGGCACAGGGAGAAGCATGCACAGCAGAGGGGAAGGTGTGCCAGAGATTAGCTGAGTCACTGGACCACACCTCACAGGGTATAAATGTGGGTGTGGTGGCCGGTTCAGTTTGTGACGAGCAAAAACTAGAAATAATCCATGATCTCTGCGTTACTGGACTTCTGCCTGCCTTGTCAGACTGCATTTGGACTAATCCTTGTATTGCGGAAACTTTGCCTGCTTTATCGGAATGCTTGCAGTCTAATCTTTGTTTTGTGTGAGTAAAGTCTGAATTGGCAGCTAGCCACTTGGTTGCTGCCAGCTTTATCTTCAAAGATTTTGTCGTGTGGCTTATTAACTCTGGGCCATCTGTGGGGGTGCGTGTGTGGGACGGGGACAGAAGAGGAGCATACTGATTCCACTTTCGCTTTTCAGCCCCAATCCAGGAGCCTTCGCAGGCAGTCGCTTCCACGACAAACTATTTTGTGTTAAATTTAAATTTACCGACAAAGAAATAAAGGGAGACTTGAAATAGCTATATACTAGTCTTCCTTTATTTCTTTGTTGATAAACTTAAATTTAACATCACATGGATGCAACATACACATGTGTCCAGCAGTTCATAATGACATCACACATGTCCTGATATAACTAGGCAAATAAATATGCCATTTGCTCCAGTCCCATCAGGCAATCATGCCACAAATGACCCGACTTTGCATTATTTATGCCATGGGTGGGGAACTGTGCCATTTTATGACCTGTGGACTTCAACTCCCAGAATTCTTGAGCCAGCATGGTTCAAGAATTCTGGGAGTTGAAGTCCACAAATCATAAAGGGGCTGTAGTTCCCCACCCAATTTATGCAATGACATCACATAACACATGCCATTTGCTTCTCCTCCTTCCCCCCCCATCACCTTGCTCCCTAGAAAGTTCCAGGTGTGCGAATTTCTGTGAGCTTTAATTAGTGCAAAACAATTGTGCTCTGGAAAGCACAGGCCTTATGAAAGGAATATTTACCTAACTCCATCACTTTGCTATTATTCCCCTTTGTCAAAATCAATAAATAAATGTTGGGGTGTTTTTACAGCTCATGTGATTTGTTCCTAGTGTCCAAAGCTGGGAGGCAATAGGCTAACTGAAGCTTGATTAGACCAACTGAACCCATATTATTAGGGCATCCTTGTGCTACTGGTTTATAATGGATCTATTCTAACTCTGACTAAGTATGCTAAAGCATTAGCAGAGCAAGAAACCTTTTATCAGCCGGCTGTATTATCTTTCTCTCGCTGGTCCTAGCTAGCCCGTGGCATCTTAAGTTCACACTGTCTCACTCTGTAGGCAGTCTCATCAGTCTGTCTGCTAACTCTGCATTAAAACCAACTCCTGTAGAGCACAACTCAGCAGGCGCTGAAATGTAGCATGCCCTTCAAGTGGTTTTGCTACACACATTCCTAAGATTATGGTTCCAAGCACAAATTGTGAAATGTACAGATATGACAGAGCAAAAATGACCATGGAGGGTAAAGCAGGGGTGAAATCCAGCAGGTTCTGACAAGTTCTGGAGAACTGGTAGCGGAAATTTTGAGTAGTTCAGAGAACTGGCTGGCCCCAGAGTGGGATGGGAATGGAGATTTTGCAATATCCTTCCCCCAGGAGTGGAGAGGGAATGGAGATTTTGCAATATCCTTCCCCCAGGAGTGGGGAGGGAATGGGGATTTTGCAGTATCCTTCCCCTGGAATGGGGTGGGAACTGACCCCAGGAGTGGGGAGGGAATGGGGATTTTGCAATATCCTTCCCCCAGGAGTGGGGTGGGAATGGGGATTTTGCAGTATCCTTCCCCTGGAGTGGGGTGGGAACTGATATTTTGCAATATCCTTCCCCCAGGAGTGGGGAGGGAATGGGGATTTTGCAATATCCTTCCCCTGCCATGCCCACCAAACCACGCCCACCAAGCCACGCTATGCCCACCAAGCCATGCCACAGAACTGATAGTAAAAAAAATTGAATTTCATCACTGGGATAAAGTTAACAGTAATTACTCATTAACCAGAGGTCTTTACATTTTCTTGGCTTATTAATATACAGACTTTCAGCTGACAATCTTAACATCTGCACAATAAGTTCTGAGTATGAAAAATGAATCTGAGCATTAATCATAGAGTCGATTTTAACTGAACATTCTTGATTGATCTGCCAAATTGAAAAGTGAGTGTGTTTGTTATTGTCAGCTGATGCTGTCAGAAAGGAATTACCATATTTCTTTTTGTATTGTCTTATAATTGATTTTTCACATATTCATGATTTAACTGTTGATTTCCCAATGTGGAGACTGTAGTTGCGGATCAAGAACTGCGTGGAGTATTATTGTGGACCAGTGTGCTTAGCACAAGATGTGATGGAATTTTTAAGGAAGATTTTGCTGCTGAGATTGTTCACAGCAATCTAGATATAGAACAACTATAAAGATTCAAAACATGTGGTCAAACATATTTTTTAAAATTTCACAATGATGATAATTTCAAACAAGTATAGATTCATTTCAAAATTGGTTGCTCATTTGCAAGCCTTAATGTTTTTAATGAGACTAAATTCAAAATATTCAGAAGCTTGGCCATTTATATAAAAATCATACAGTCTTGCAAAGAACAAATCAGTTGCTTTTAACAAGATCATAAATATTTCATCCATCCTGAATTAAATGGATATAGAATTTACCATGTTAGAGTGAGGAAATGCCATTGAAAATTATTTGCAATTTTATACTTACAGATGCCATGGAAGAGAGGGAACCAGAAATAGTTTGATATCCTACAGATACAGTATGTGCATTGATGTGGGTAAACAGAACTTGGATTAGATAATCTAGAATTTTACTTCCAATTCTGTTTTTTTAAAAAAGTGTTCAGACAAGAGGTGGTATAAGAGATGACCTGGCTGAGCCTGAGGGAGGAGTCAAATGCATCATAAGTCATGAGTCCCTGCACACCTGCAACAGATTTAAATCCAGCCCACCTTGAATGCCTTCTTAATCCCACTCATTTCCCTTGACCATTAGTAGCTCAGATTTTTGTAGAGAGTTTAAGCTTGCAATAAATCTTTATACTCATTGGAACTGCCTGAATCTCCTGATTTCTTTGGGGATTGTCAGGTGGTCATTTAGCATTCAGAACTGTTAGAATGCAAGTAGGACAAATGGCAAAGAAACTAGGAAAGACATTTTACCAAATTAGCAACTTTGGTGCAATAGCAGTGTACTAGCTGCAATTTCATTTCAAATGCAGGCAAGAACTTTCCATTCCTCCATAGGTGACGGAACAGAAGAATGTCAGAAACCAAACAGCAGGTACTATAGGTCACTGGTGGCTTTCAAAATTTTTTACTACCGGTTCTGTGGGTGTGGCTTGATGGGCATGGCATGGCTTGGTGGGCATGGTTTGATGGGCATGGCAGGGGAAGGATACTGTAAAATCTCCATTCCCACCCCACTCTGGGAGAAGGATACTGCAAAATCCCCATTTCCTCCCAATCAGTTGGGACTTGGGAGGCAGAGAATAAATGGGGGCGGGGCCAGTCAGAATTTTTACTACCGGTTCTCTGAACTACTCAAAATTTCCACTACCGGTTCTCCAGAACTGGTCAGAACCTGCTGAAACCCACTGTTGTGACCCAGGCCCATGTAGTTGATATTAAATGCAAACAGTTCCAAAAAACAAACAGATTTTATTAAAACAGCTGAGAATTAACTCATTCTCAGCATATTCTAAATGAAATGAAAGCAAAGTCCATAAAACACCAGTCTTTAGTTTATCTCTGACCTTGGGATAATTAGGCAAACTGCCAAAGGCTTTTCTTGGCAACAGTTCAGGAACAGAAGAAATAACTACAGTCAAACAAGAAGCAATTCTCTCAACGGTTGTTTTCTGGAAAAGAGGCCAAGAGCCATTGCTGGTCTTTTAAGCCTTATGGGAGGGGCCAATCATCTCTTGGCCCTATTCCCATCCTCTCTGCTTTAACTGCTCCTGCCTTCTGGCAGCTCTTCTCATATGTGCACTAGGCTCCTCCTGTTCCCCTGCCTCTCTACTGTCAGCCTCTGGAGGCTCCGAAGTCCATGCATCACTCCCTGATGGCCCTGGCCCTATCTCTGCCTCTGACACAGAGCCCTCATCCAGGCCTTCCCCAGCCTCCAGGACTTCTTCAGCCTCATCGCTGTCTGACTCCATTCCCAGCTCCGCAGGCTGCTGGTGGACCACAACACCCACCTCTGCTATAGGTGCTGGTATAATCCTCAATTATGTCATAAGAAACTCATGCCATTTACACAGTGATGTCATGATGCTAACAATGACTACACAGATACCCAGGTGTGGCCTTTTTTTTTTTTACTTTGTGTATGTCCATGTCCAGAAGGCATATAGGCCATGCTGGAAACAGTTTTCTTCTGTGAAAATTGTCTTTGTCTATGCAAAAAATTAATGGAAGAAGAAAAGCCTAATGAATATATACAGAAGAGGATAGAATCAGGTTATTTTGCTTCACTGTTAGAAGGGGGAAAATGTTATTACAAAGTTGACAGATGTTAATTCCATTTACGATATAATTGCTATATCTTTGGATTAAAGATTTTCAGTATTTTTTTTTCTCCACTGGGAAAACAGATATTTAATCACATATAAACTTTCAATGATAGTATCCATTAAAAAACTAATTTCTAACTGATGCTGCTTCATCATTTTATACTTAATGATCCTGAATTTCTGCAAAAAGGGCTAACTTAACCAGCTGTGTACAGCAGGAAAGTTGCACATAATGAATAGTCTTCCAAGTGACCTTCTAAGCAACAAAGGAATTATAAAATTTGGAACGCCATGATTAGGTGCACATTTACTCAGCTTCTAAAGGATCATTTCCTGGCTTTTAAGAAAACAAGGCCTGGTACTGCAAGCACCTATTTATTGTCTCAATGAACGTCCTTTTCTCTTTAAATCCTGCTTAACAAAGTCCATGTTTTATTTTCTTAATCTGATGATCTCCAATCCAGGTTATTTTTTTCCTCCTATCTTTGTACTCTAATTATCCTACAGAATTCCCACTGGTCCAAATACAGGGACATCATGCCCAGTGTGTCAGGGTTCCAAGTAACACCGTCAACGAAAGAAGACTCCGAGGTTTGAATTTCCTCAAAGTTCCATTTTATTGAAGATGTCATATTGGCACATCTGGGAAAACCCGAATCTGAAAGCTTCCAGGTTTTTCCCACTCAAAAGGAAGCTCAAGACTCTGCCCAGCACCCACATGTCCATCACATGATCCAATCAGGCATCATCCAAAACTAAAGATACCTCCCAGTCCCCTCATGACAGCTGCAGGGCACCGTGGCCTTGACTCTCTGAGAAAAGAATGTTACTTTGACTATATATCACCCATGCTCTATACCAGTGATGACTAACCTTTTTGCCATCGCATGTCAAAAGCAGGGAGGGGTGTGGTGGGGTCACGTGCATGCATGCCCACACCCATAATTCAATGCACCCCATCCCACCGTGCATGCATATGTGACTCCCCCGCATCTCCCCACTTTTGGCACGTGATGGCCTGGTACACCAGGTAGGCCTGTTTTTCACCCTCCCCAGGCTCCAGACTCTTTCTAGGAGCCTGGGGAGGGCAAAAATGGCCTTCCCCACCTCCCCAGACGCTCTCCGGAGGCCAGAAATGGCCTGTTTGCTGACTTCTGGTAGAACCAGAAGTCGGAAAATGGGACATTTCCAGCCTCCAGAGGGCGTCCAGGGGGTGGGGAAGGCTGTTTTCGCCCTCCCCAGGCTCCTAGAAAGCGTCTGGAGCCTGGGGAAGTGAAAAAAATGGGCCTTCCCTGCCCCTCAGGAGGCCCTTCGGAGGATGGAAACAGCTTGTTTCCCGACTTCTGGTGGGTCCAGAACGCCCAAAATCAGCTGGCCAGCATGCACATGGGTGCAGGAGCTGAGCTAGGGCAACACTTGTGTGCCCACCAATATGGATCCGTGTGCCACCTGTGGCATGTGTGCCCGTAGGTTCACCATCACGGCTCTATACAATCCCCCCATTCCCATTCTCCCACAGTATTAAAATGGGCAGGCCTGAAGGCCCAACTGTAAAAGATGGCTTCCAGGTCTGACACAGTAATCAGTCATGAAATCGCCACATTATACTTGAAAGGGCTGCAATGGTTTATCAGTGGGTTTATGAATGCAGTTCAAGTTGTTCATTACCTATACAGGCATTGAAGCATGGTGGGAAAGTCCACATGGAAGATAATTTCTGTAGCAACTTGTGTCCTTTTAATAGCTTGCCTGAAACAAGGTGATTCCTATGTACCATGCTGGCCTGCCAGAAATAGGTAACATCTGATTGTATTATAACCAGTGATGCTATATCAATTGACAGTTTAAATTTTTATCCATTTACAGAATCATGTTGCATCCAAGGAGAAATTCCCAATGTTATCTCGTGTGACTTCCATTCCTTCCTTGTTCTATCACAAAGTAGGGATGCCAACAATGCTGTGTTGGTTGGTAATGCAACCTTCTCATTGTTCTTTCAGGGAAAAGTTTGGGAAGAAAAAGGAAGCTGTGAAAAATAAGCTTGAAGTGTTCTTGGAAGCCAGCAAGACTTTCAAAAGGCACCATTCACTGGCTGCCTTGAAAGGGAAGCAAGCAAAAGTGGATAAAAGCATATAAATGCATTCAGAGCAAGTAATGCCACAAAATGACGAAACTGAAAGTCTTTGAAATCACTTTGAAATGTATTCTTTCCCATTTATGTTAAACCAACTGGTAGGCTAAAGAAGGGAAATATAATGGTCAGATATCCACTAAGTATCCCATGGCCCAATATTTATTGAAAAAGAGATGTGTAGGGAGAAATTTGAGCTATGCAATAGTTCAGGTGGCTACATTGAAGACCCTGTGGACATGTACAAATTAAAGGAAAAGCAGTCTTACAACTTAAGTAGATCCACTTAAGATACCAGACTTGATTATATTCAAGGTTAGATTCAGAAAACACATTGCCAGATCAAGTGACTTTTTTTCTTTCTGGGCAGGCAGTTTCATTTCTGCTCAAATGGAAATATTTTTTGTTTCAACTAGATGTTGTTGGACTGCATTGCTACCACACCAGTTAGCATTTTGAAAGTTGGTAAGCAGGTGCCTTGCCAGGTCTTGAGGTAGAACTGATCCACTTCAACTGAACATTTCACTTTGAGGCAAGTACCTTCTGAACATGAACTTTGTGCTTACAAAGAAGATCACAGAACAGTTAGAAATGCAGCTGATTTACTGTAAATCAGCACAACCATGCAGTCTGATATGGAAAAGTGCTGCCCTGATTTGTAGTCAGGGGTGGGCTGCTGAGGGTTCGCAGAGGTTCGGGAGAACCTCTAGCTAAGATTCTGTGCAGTTCGGAGAACCCCGAAATCCCACTCCTGCCTGGCCCTGGAACTTCCCTAATGCATTATCTACCATATCAACCATATCAAGATTGAGTTTGTTGGTTGGGTTTAGCAAGCCCACTTTACTTGATTCCAGCTGATGAATTGAAATTCAACTCTTTTGCCCAAAAAAGAAGGAGTTATTCATAAAGTTATGAATACTCCTTAATGTCTTGTCTTTTTTTTTTTAATTTGATTTATATGCCGCCCTTCTTTGGAGACTCAGGGCAGCTTACAATGCATTAAGCAATAGCCTTCATACTTTTGTATATTTTATACAAAGTCAACTTATTGCCCCCACAAACCGGGTCCTCATTTTACCTACCTTAGAAAGGATGGAAGGCTGAGTCAACCTTGAGCCTGGTGAGAATTGAACTCGCAGTAATTGCAGGCAGCTGGAAGCTAAATACCACCTTTTAACAGTAGCATTAGTCTGCTGTGCCACTCAGGCTCTTTGTCTTTGCAGGAATGAGACAATACGGACCAAATAATAGGATTTATCTATAGCACCCAAACTATGTAGCAGTCCTCTTATATTTCACTCCTTAGAATTCAAGAAGATGCTGAACGCTTTTCTTTTCAGACAGTCCTTTTGTGCCTAAGCTATATGGCAAAGTATCAGATAATTTGAACGGTGGGTTTCAATTCTATTTACTAAGGCAATGAGATATTTGTTTAATTGTTCTATATTGTTGCATATGCCCAGAAGTTTGGGAAAGAGCAAATGCAGACATTTTCATAATAAACCAACCAACCAACCAACCAACCAACCAACCAACCAACCAACCAATAAATAAATAAATAAATAAATAAATAAATAAATAGCATGTACTTTGAATAATATATGTTCCCTCTAATGCCTTCTGACAGATGGGGAGGGGCAGGATGAATGAAGAATGTCATGAGTACATGTCAAGAGTGTATAGCGATACTCTTTGAGAATATTTGTAGCTCAGTGTTGTAATGAGGGGTCCTTGATGCTCTATGAGCTCGGTTGTTATCTTGCAGGCATTTCAATACACAATTGGTAATGCAAGATAACAACCAAGACCCTTCAATACCCCAGCAGGGTCATCCAAGGTGTGAAGGTCATCATTCCAGCTGCCTAGCTAAAGTAAGCTGGAACCTATATCGGACAGCAGTGATACAGGAAGATCCTGGAGGCAGATTAATTTAGTGACAATGGCAAAGACATCAGTTCATAATCTGTGGGAGAAGGGAATGATAAACTACTCTGTACTTTACTAAGAAGCCTGAACATGGACAACTTCAACATAGTAAAGAATTAAATGAAAGAACTATACATTAACAACATAGATATCGGAGTATTGACATTCTTTTATAAGGGTGGAACAAACTAGAAATGTCATGCGAGCTTGGACACTGCACTGATTAATAAGTCTGTCTCAGATGTTGAGAAATCAGGACAATCTGATGATAAGTGGCTATATTAGAACAAACCATTACATGGACAAGACAAGAGAATGGGGAATTTATGGAATGCTACTACAACAGAAGCTACTGTAAGTGTATATGTGAACAAAGAAATTTTGAAGGGCAAGTTCGTATACACAATCTTATATCTATCTATCTAGAAGTAAGTGCTATTGACTTCAGGGAAGCTGAATTTAGGGCTGCAAGAATACTCTATTTTATATATCCAGCCATCTGGATAGGCCATCTCTCCAAAGTATCACAAATGGCACATATGTTCTTTCTCTCCTTTCATTTCTCCTCCTTTCCTTTCCTTTCTGTTTCTCAGATCTCTTGGGTCTAAGATCGAAGCTGAGAGAATACTAAGGACTCCCCATATCTTTCTTTCCCAAGCCTGTCTGTCTCTGTTTCTCTTTTGTTTCTCTCTCTTTTAAAATAGTTATCTATTTTCTTTATCTCATTCTTCCTTTGCAACCATAGAAGATGCTAAGATCCTACACAGTAAACTTCTATGTGTGTCCAACATCATGACTTCAGGAGGTATACTCACTAAAAAAAGAAAATGAAGATGCCAGCCAAAACTGGTTTCCAGTTTCCTTTCAGCTTCAATTTGTGGAGGTGGTGATGATCTATGAAGCCCTATATATGGCATGGGGGTGAGTTACTTGAAGTCTATTGAGCCAGGCTAAGATCCAATATTGGGACAAAATTCAAATATTATAATTCCAAATCTTTGGTCAGGATAGAAGTGCCTCTTCCGTGCCAATGTGCTAAAGGTATTTGACGTAGGCACAGAATTGTAAAAGGGCAAACTGACCCTAAACAGGTACATCCTGTTGTTTAATGTTTATTACATCCCAAATGTCATGTATATCCTAGAGGAGAAATACTGCTTCCCTTACTGCCCCCTTTACTGCCCTTGAGGCGTCTCTGAGCTCCTTATCTCCTCTTTTATAATGTCTTGAGCTCCAGAGCTGAGAACCTGAGCCTGTGGGAACAGGATTGTTATTCCTCTCCTATAGATAAATGAAAAGGCAGCTTCTACGTGTGAAATGTCTCACTCTCTGTAATAACTCTGCCTTTAAACTGTATAAATATCTGGCCAAAAGCAGCCATCAATGTTCAGACCTTTTGCCCGTTTTGTACTGTTTGAACCGTGCACAATAAACTTTTTTCCTGCATCGAAGAGCTTGGCTTGGTTCCATTTTATTTCCTACAACACTATGGAGATTCTCAATCATCATCATTTTCCTGAACTGAAGAAGCTTCTTGGGTGAGAAGTGAAATGTTTTCAAGAAAGAAAGAAAAAAGAAAGAAAATACAGTTGACTTTTGAGAAACACCTATGGAAGTTACTAGAGGAATCACCTCTTCCCAATTACATCTGCCCATTTATCAGGTCCAACAAAAGGAGCATGCTGCAGCTCCCATCAGCGAAGGAGTGACCTGATAGGATTCAGGGGGGAAAAAAAACTTTTCTGCTGTGGAATACCCACTTATGGAATATCATCCCCCAGATCAGATTGACCTGTTGCAAGGGATTGAAACCATAGCTTTGTCAAAGGACATAGGGACCTAGGAGTCTGATAGAGCTGGTAGTTTTCATGGATATGATTGCCTCATCTGTGCGTTCTACATAGTTTATGATAGTTTTAATAACTTTTGAATAGTTTTCCCTTGTTTGAATTATTGCATTGTTTTTGCCCTTTTACAAATATGTCTCTAGCTGTCTGTGGGTATGAGAAGGTATCTATATAAAAATAGAAAAATTAACACATCTAATTTAGGTGTGTGTGCATTTGAATCTGGGTATTAGGTATTAAATAGTTATCTTCCTATGAATATCAGGTATAAAAATAGACTTGCCAGCCTCATTTATATTCAGAGGTATATTTAACTTTTGCTTAAAAACTTCATTTAAGATAGATCCCCTTGAAAATTCATAATACCTTTTTTGTAGCATCCTTGCCTTTCTCCCTCTCCCTCTCCCTCCTTTCCTCCCTCCCTCCCCCCCTCTCTCACACACAAATAGTATAAATAATTTCATGGTGATTTCTTGTTGTTTACCACAAATAGTGAAAAGATTGCTCTTTTACAAAATTGGCAACCTGTAAATCATTGCAATGCTGATATTTCCAAATTTGTTTCATTGGTGAAATAATATTTCAAAGAAACGTATACACTGTACTAGTTGAACAAAACTAATCATGTTTCAAATTAGATACAGCAGCAACTTTCAGGGAATGTGGTGGCATTTTGTTGGAGTAGCAGAAGAGAAAGGCTGATGGCATGAGTTAATGCTATTAAATCATCACAGGCCAAGTAAAGATATCATGGAGGCACCTCCAATTATAACCAAACATGTGGATTAGTTATTTATGAAAACGCCCTGAGGCAAGTCCTTTTTTCCCCCAGATGATTAAAATATAAAGAGAACTAGGTTTAAATATTTCCTAAATGTACAATATATAATCAGTTTGCAATTATTGGATTAAAAAGAATTCAGCTACAGACCATGTAAAACAAAAATAAAAAACAAACAAACCGCAAAACCATTGTGAGGGCAGATGGATATGCACAAATCGCAGGATTGTCATATCTGAGTTACAAAAATCCAGATGGCTAACTCAAAGCAAAAAAGAGATACAGAAACCCATAACTCTTTTCGGCTGGGAAGTAGAAATCAGTTTTTTACAGTCCAGATAACAGGAAGTCCTCAACATATGACCACAATTGGGGTCAGAATTTCCATTCCTAAGCAAGGAAAGTGACGGTTATAAGTGTGAGAATTGGAAGACTGCTATCATATCACCCCTAGTCCTTCTTTTCATTAAATTAGACATACATACCCAATTCCAGAAACCATTCTTTTAGCCTCCAGTCCCCTAATCATCTTTGTTGCTCTTCTCTGCACTCTTTCTAGAGCAGGGCTGTCAAACTCCCAGCCAGTGGGCTGGATGTGTCACATGTTGGCCATGCCCACGCCTGGTTTAACGAAAGGGGAGGAAAGTCCCAATACATCACATGATGCCACCATGACGACGTGAGTTTGACACCCCTCTTCTAGAATCTCAACATCTTATTTACATTGTGGCGACCAAAACTGGATGCAGTATTGCAAATGTGGCCTTACCAAAGCATTATAAATTGGGATTAACACTTCACGTGATTGTGATTCTATTTCCAAATGGAAATCCCAAATGGAAATGGAAATCCCAAGGAGACAAATTCAAAATTAAAATAAACCCCCCAAAACCCCAAGATTAACAAGTAAAAACATTCCCCCCTTCTCTTGTTGCAATACTCTTGGATGTTATCTCATTTTGTACTAATGCTAGTCTATGCACGAGTAAGTATGCATAGTATTGAGCTCCCCACGCTCATTCTGCACCTGTGCTCACTTAATTTGATCTTTCAGAAAGAAAATAGTTGGAGTAGGATGGTATAAACATGAACAAAAACAAAAAAGTTATTGGCAACAAAAGAGTTAAGAGTCCTCTTTTCTATTTTCTGCACAGTCTGAAATCAGTCACAGCTGTTCTACTTGATTTTTATACTTGATGCATGAGTCCCTGCAATTTAAAGATTGCAGGGAGGTATGCATAAAATGTAATTTGCCATTATATATAAGGGAAGTGGTTAAGGATTAAAGTTGCTAATGTTTTGTTATATCTCTCAAATCTGGACCCTTTCAAACTCTGAATAATTTTGAATATATCTAGTTTGCACTGTCACAAAGCTCACAGAAGAAAGCTTATGTGCTAAACCCTAAACATTAACTTAACGGAATTTGTAAACTCTCAACCTTTTCATCAGTTTTATAACAAAAAGAGAAACAACAGGGCAATATGATCCCCTCTGGTCTATGTTGAATTCATTGTTTAAAATTTAAATAATAAAACTGAGAAGTTTTAAGAAAGTTTTTCAAAATTTTAATACTCTGAGATATATATACTCTTAAATTTTTCTCTCTGTCCCACTCTTGCATTTCCTCTCCCCCCCCCCCCACACTCCTGGAGGAAGGGAGTAGAATCACTGCAATGAAGTGCCCACTACTCCCAGCTGTCAGAGGTAGTTCAGAAAAATATCATGATCAAAAGTATTCAATACTGGCTAGAGATCAGCAGGGTCATGAGTTAAGCTGCCCCTAGTCCTATTAGAGATTCACACAAACATGATCAATACTGATCTAAATCTTAAGAGTAGCTCAGATAACCTACTTGGTCCATAGCCCTCTGGACATGTAGTCTCCCACCTTGTTGATAAAGTTCCTCAAGAAGGAGGAAAATTCAAAAACTATCCAGCATTAATGGGTCAGCAATAAGAGAAGATGATAGTTGTAGATCTGTAACACTTATAAGGTCACATGTTTCATACAGCAACACCTTCAGGCTGCTGTGGATTCTCTTCTTATGGAAGCCACCTTGCCTCCTTCCCCATGGTAAGAGTCTGGAGAGGACGGTGTGCCAACCATTTGGGGTGAGTGGGTGTTGATTATTATGTAGATACTACCTGGTGGATGGATTGTTGATGATAGGTTTTGAAAACTGGAAGCTTTTCTCCTGGGAGAAAGCTATATTTGGGGAAGGTGGTAATTTGGGTGGTTGGTATGGTGATTGTGCTTGGAGGCTATCTTTGCTAGCCTGGTGAGAGTGGCTTGTATGGGGGAGACACTGAGAATTGTAGAGGAGGGTGGGTTTCAGAATTACCCTGAGGCTCTGAGGGTTTAAGATAAAATATCCAGGGGATTTAGTTCCTTTGTCCCTCTGGGGCATGGGTTTATTTGTTGAGATCATCTCCTCTCTTTGGAGCCAGAGAGCAGAGGGTGACGGATAAGGGTCAAGTGGGAACATGACAATGTTGAAAGGTCTGAAAAGATATGACAGGGCACTGGAAGTGGGTCACTTGTAGGCAAGGCAAACCCAGTGTCTTGTATCAGTTCCACATGCCAGCTCCCAGATTTGACCCCATTTCTTCATCAGCAGGCCTTCAGAAGAACTGACTTTTGCTGCTGCTGTTAAATGCCAGGTTGGTCTATAATAAAAATCCCATCATCCGTGATTTAATTACAGATTAGAAAGCCAAACTGACATGCAATATCAAGACATGAATAGTCCATAGAATGGGGTTACCCCATTCAGAAATGCACCCAGCTTGTTTCAGGATTTTCCCAGCAGGGGTAGGGTATTGCAGTTGTAATTGTGACTATCTTATGGTTTTCACATGTTCTACTCCATAAGTGACTAGATGTGAGACCCTTTTCATTAAATGGGGTTCTAGGACCACTTGGGATTGTTACTTCAACACTGTCTCCCTACTGTGCAGAAGCCTCCTTGCCTGCACTCCTTGACTTAATATTGGTTTGGCACTAGAGTTCCCCAAGCTTATAATTCTTGGTGATTTTAATCTGTTTTCTCTGGGCAAATTGCTCAAAAGTTCCTGACTACCATGACAGTCATGGATCCATCCCAAGTCATCCAGGACCTTACAATGGGGCAGTGGTCATATCTGCTACTCTTGTTGGAGGACTGGCAATCCAATCTTGAGTTTTGAGAGTTATTGGTGTCTTTCCTGCCATGGTCAGATCACACCCTGGTGACCATGAGATTCTCTGATCCTTCGCTGTGCTGCAGGGAGATAGACCTATTCTTAGCTTTATTTGTTTATTTTATCTGTTTACTTTTTGTTTATTTTATCTGTTTACTTTTGCTTATTTTATTTATTTTAAAACCGATCTTAAGTTTTTAACTGTTGTTGCGTTGTACACCATCCAGAGTCACATCTTTGTGAGATTGGATGCTATATAAATAGGCTAACAAAATTAATAACATAAAACAATAAAAATATTCTCCAACCTGTTCAGATACTTTGAATATATAGCTGAGAAAATATGTAACCGATGGTCCAAGATATTTGAAGCAGGCTTATTTGGGAGACAAGGCACCAATGAACGAGCTAGACATTTCTTCAAAATAAAATAGAATGTCGAACTCCAGATTCTTGTCACCAAAATTGTTAAATTGTTCATTTGACGCTTGAAAGTAATAGCACTGAAAGTTGTTTATAACTCATTTGCTTTTCCTTTCCTTTTTTAAAAGGTAGGCTGATTTACCGGCTCTCAGAATAGGAATGTAATGAACACAAATTGCTAGGGGTTTTACATATGAAATATCTTCCTAAATTCTAAATTTAAATGTAATTGGGGGAAAAAAAGTTTGGAGATCTGCTTCTGTTGAATAAGTGATCCAGATGAGTTGTCATAGATTTGAATTATCCTGGGTTCCTGGCCTTTGGTTGAACTACAGATACCCAAATCATTTGAACTGAAATGCATATTAACCCGGAAAAGGGCTTCTCAATTATAGTGCTTTAAATTTTGGACAGTATTTTCTATGAGTGCTTATGAAAATTTAAATAACTTCCCCCCTCCATCCCCAAATTTCACTACATTGTTGGTTCCGCTCACATTTTAGTAATTATCACAAGCAAACTAAACTTTGCTTATTTTAGTTATATGAACAGGACCATCTTCAGGGAAGGTGGGGATGCAATGCATTTAAAATTATAGTTTCTACATTTAGGCAAGAAAAGCCAATAGCACAAGTATAGAATAGGTGATACCTGGCTCAATAGTAGTAATTCCAAGCCCAAGTCCAAAACCCCTAGAGAATTTCTAGAAGACTGGTACTCTGACAAATCAGCCATCCATAGACACATAGACATTAACAACATTTATAGACCAGAGGTGGGATTCACTTACCTTCCCTACCAGTTCGCAAATGTGAGCGCACACACACTGGCGCTTGCTTCACTCACATGTGCCTCCTCTGCGCATGCACATGGCCTTCCGTGCATAGTCTTTGCTCATGCATTATGTCCAGGCAGGTGGGCGGAGCCTCCCACAGTCACCACTACTAGTTCTCCCAAACCGGACAGAACTGGCTGAATCCCACCACTGTTATAATCTATGCAAAAGAGACTATCACCCGGGCCAAAAAGAAACAAAAAGACCCAAGCATCTCTCTGCCAGCAATCAGCACCCAGATCAGCATAGATTAACTTCAGATCAACAATCAAATAAACAATAAAACAAAGAAACTGCCAAAGAAGCCAGCAAAGAATCTCTAAGACCACTCCCATCAACACTGACAGGCAAGCCACTAGAATATAAACTGACAACAAACTGCACTCCTTACTACCGGTAGCACTGATGATATTACCTAGTTTGGGTAATGAAATGTCTGCAAGAAAACAAGCAAACTCAGAAAGCACCAAAGGACTCATGTCAACCCTGAGCTACAAATGTTCTCCTTTATTAGTAGTTATTGTGAGAGGGATCTTGGAGTCCTAGTAGACAATCACTTAGTGATTGTGTGCTGCAGTTGCCAAAAAAGCCAACACAGTCCTAGGCTGCATTAACAGAGGAACAGAATCAAGATCATGTAAAGTGTTAATACCACTCTATAATGCCTTGGTAAGACCATACTTGCAATCCTGCATCCAGTTTTGGTCAACATGATGTTGAGACTCTAGAAAGAGTACAGAGAAGAAGAACAAATATGATTAGGGGACTGGAGGCTAAAACATATAAAGAAGCATTGCTGGAATTGGGTATGTCTAGTTTAATGAAAAGAAGGGCTAGGGTGATATGATAGTTGTGTACCAATATGTAAGGGGTTGACATAAAGAAGAGGGACTCAAGCTATTCTCCAAAGCACCTGAAGGCAGACAAGAAGCAATGGATGGAAACTAATTAAGGAGAGAAGCAACCTAGAACTAAGGAGAAATTTCCTGACAGAACAATTAACCAGTGGAATGACTTGCCTCCAGAAGTTGTGGATGCTCCAACACTGGAGGTCTTAAGAAGAAATTGGACAAGCATTTGTCTGAAATGGCATAAGGATTCCTGCCTGAGCAGGGGATTGAACTAGAAGATCTCCAAGGTTGATTCCAACTGTTATTCTCTTATAGAGATAGAGATGGCCTGACCCTGGATTTCTGCAGCATTTAAATTCAATGCACTGTATGAGAGAGCCCTAAATTATTTTAACAGATGTGTCCAACCAAGTCCAGGGAGGTTAAACAAAAGCTAGTCCATTAATCCAATTTAGACTTTGGTCATGTCACATATAGTATGTAGTTCATTGTGCCCATAAAATTGGACAATGAAGTAAAGTCATGGTTCTTTATCTTTTAAAAAAAGCATAAATCAAAAAGTGCAAGCTGGCCACCACAGACAAGGAGGAGAGTAGGAAACTATAATATACAAATATCAAAAAGGAACAAATGTATTAAAAAGATTCTGCTTTCATTGTCACAGCTGCAGTCTTAGCCTTTTATTCTCCAACAATCTAACCCTGATGCCCCTGGCTAGAAATAATTTATCCCATGATCCAGAGCAGCTTCCATTATGAAATTTCTCTATGACAGTTAATGATAATGCGTAGTGTTGACCACTTTATGAATTGTCACTGTGAACACAATAAAGTGCATTGAATGAGAGCCATGGAGGCGCAGTGGTTATAATTGCAGTATTGCAGGCTGATTCACTGCTTACATTTTGATTCTCACTGGCTCAAAATTGATTCAGCCTTCCATCCTTCTGCGGTAAAATGAGGATCCAGATTGTTGGGGGCAATATGCTGACTCTGTAAACCACTTAGACAGGGCTGTAAAACACTGTGAAGTGGTATATAAGTCTAAGTGCTATTTCTATTGAGTGCTATGAATCTTCAATAATTGATCTATTTTTGTGATATTACCTCAGGTTAGTGGCCTGCTTGAAATAATCTCACCAGTTCAATTGGAATTCAGGGTTGTTGTTGTTTTAACCTTCTAATTTTAATCTCAAGGGCTAAAACTTTATTTGTCTTTCTCCCAGGTCAAGTAGTCTTCCCGTTTGTAGAAAACATAACTGGAAACTTTCTGAACAAGTCAAATATTTTACAGTACAGAGTTGAATCTGATGAATATATCAGCACCACTGCTAAGAGAGGCCTCAGAAGTCTGACAAGAAAAATGCTGCACACACTTCAAATCATCTTTCAGGTTCTCCAAAATGAATTACTTCCACCTGTACAATGAAAAGCTATCAGCAGATCGTGTTGTGGAAATTATATAATACAAAATTTTATCTAGTTCAGAAATTTAGGGAAAATTGATAAAGAGCAATAGTAAACTGATAAAAGATTCCTTCGTCTTCCTAACATTAGAGAGGGAGAATCTGTTGGCGAAGCTTTTTATCAATTTCATCAATTGTTGTAAAGTAACTTTTTCTTCAGATCTCAAGAGCAAGCACATTTCACCATTGTGCTATTTGAATGAATGAAGTATGTGTGACAACTGTTGCTCAACAAAGTGATGGAAATGGGATGATTCTAAGTGGACAAGAAGAGACAAATACGACAGCTGCTCAGAAACAGATATCATGGAAAATCTGGAAACAGTCTTCACAGTTCACAGCTGTTTTTTGTAATTTTTAACACACAACAATAATTATTTTAGATATTTATTGTTTTAGTTTTGCTGTACACCACCCAGAGTCACTTTCTTGTGAGATTGGCAGCTATGTAAATTAATTGATTAAATACATAAACAAACTGCTAAGGAGAAAGCTGACAGACCTGGCAAAAATGTGCACATCATGAATATGACCTTCAGAATCCAGAGGGATCAGAGCAATGTTGCTTTTTATGCCAATTCTACACAGTTGTTTAATTTTCTAACTTCTATTCCTCATTACTAGCCATATGTCTTTTCAACTGATTGGTGCCATGAAATCATGAGCATTTGCCAAATCTTCATTTTAGAGGTTACTGATGCTCAAATGTTCTGCACAGATGGCAATAAGGCTGTTGCAGTTGTGTTGTATGCTCTAGCTTATGTCTAGGAGGCCTAATAGCAATTTCAGAATCCAGTAAATACACCTAAAAGGTAACGATAAAAGTTCCCCTTGCACATATGTGCTAGTTGTTCCTGACTCTAGGGGGCAGTGCTCATCTCCATTTCAAAGCCTTGGTAGTACAGTGGTCTAAAGCACCCTGTTACTAAGACCAGCTGCCTGCAATTACTGCAGGTTCAAATCTCGCCAGGCTCAAGGCTGACTCAGCCTTCCATCCTTTCTAAGGTAGGTAAATTGAGGACCCAGTTTGTGGGGGCAATAAGCTGACTTTGTATAAATATACAAAAAGGATGAAAGCTATTGCTTAGCACATTGTAAGCCGCCCTGAGTCTCCGGAGAAGGGCGGCATATAAATCAAATTAAAAAAAAAAAAAAGCCGAAGAGCCAGCGCTGTCTGAAGACGTCTCCGTGGTCATGTGGCCGGCATGACTAAACAGCAAAGGTGCACAGAATGCTGTTATCTTCCCACCAAAGGTGGTACCTATTTTTCTACTTGCATTTTTTACGTGCTTTCGAACTGCTAGTTTGGCAGAAGCTGGGACAAGTAACGGGAACTCACCCCGTTACGCGGCACTATGGAGTCAAACTGCTGAACTGCCAACCTTTTGATCGACAAGCTCAGGGTCTTAGCCACTGAGCCACCACGTCCCATTTAAATATACCTACATTGGTTTAAAATGAATGCCTGGCTATTTTGATCCTAAGGATAATAAACAGAAAGAAAATGGTTCCTTGTGCTAATCCTGTGTGAAAATTTTGTAGTGTGAGACTGTAGGATCACTATCAGGTTTCAGTTGAATGGAAGGTAATCTAAGGAAAGAGAGAAAAAAGAAAATCCTTTGGTTTTCATTTCAGTTTTGTTACATGCTGCACTAATTCAAGGCGAAAGAAGAATTGTTCTTTTGACACAGTATCAGTTTACTATTTATCCTCAACTGCTTGGGTGAGATGCCTGTTCAATTGGTCTCGACAGTTAAGTAAAATGGGCAATTCTTTTCGGAACAATTAATTTTTGCTGTGTTTTGGATAGTTGTCTGCTTGGTGATAACATCTGTACCTTTCCTTGCCATCTTGTACAAGTAAAACTTTAACTGGAAATGGAACTTTAAGGAGAAAAACATGTGTTATTGATTTTTTTTGTTTGTTTAAGTTGCACACGCATCCTCTTTTGTTATTTTCCCAGGATGAATCACATCTCCTTGAATCCTTCCTGATCTTGTCCTTTCTTCTGTGTGATTGTCAGCAAAGTGGACCAAAGGCGTTTTTGAATTCTCTCTTTCATCAGGAAATAAGCTTCTCCAAAATCAGGTGATCTTTACACGACACAGGAATATTGGACTGAAGTGAATAAACACTAAAAATAAATGGTGGTGTGGAATAAAAAGAAAAGCTTTGTAATTTAAATTAAGATGACATTTTGAAGATGAGAAAGTATCCAATAATTCCTGTCTGCTAATATAAAGCCCATGAACAAAGTCCTGGTTTCATTGTAATATATGACCAAATACTATCATTCTTATACAAAACGTTTGCACTACAAAACTCTGGCACTACACTATAAATTTTCCACAGTTCACCTTCAGATTGTTTCACAGAATTTAAGACAACTTTATAGGCTAGATCACAGATGCACCACCTCAATTCCAAAGGAACAAAACAACCATCTAATGCAGAGGTCTTCAAACTTGGCAGCTTTAAGACTTGTGGACTTCAACTCCACAAGTTGAAGTCCACAAGTCTTAAAGCTGCCAAGTTTGAAGACCTCTGCTCTAATGCTTTAAGTTGGTCTTTAGCAATGACTCCAGAAGTAGTCAACCAGTAGTTTTTAATTTGAAGAGAAAAAAAGAAAAGAAAGAAAATGGGTATATAGAAATATTGAAATACTGAAATATTGAAATCAGTCCCTCTCCTTCCCTCCCCTCTCTTCCCCCTTGGGTAGGTGTGTATATGAATACACACACAGAGATGCTATACATGAACACCCCAACTGCTAGTATCTCACACCCAGATTAATAAAAAAAGACAGTTGGTTATGCAAGACCCTCACAAGAAAACAACAATGTCCAGCTACTAGCCAATTAGCTGCCTTCCATAACATGGAAAGTATATCAAAATAACAGAACTGGAAAGGACTTTGGAGGTCTTCTAATCCAACCCCCTGCTCAAGCAGGAAACCCTATACCCGTGATGGCGAACCTATGGCACGCGTGCCAAAGGTGGCATGCGGAGCCATATCTGTGGGCACGCAAGTGTTGCCCTAGCTCACCTCCAGTTCATTTGTGTGCACCAGCCAGCTGATTTTTGGGTCTTCCGGACCCACTGGAAGTCGGGAAACTGGCCGTTTACGGCCTCCAGAGGCCTCTGGGGGTTGGGGAAGGCCGTTCTTCAAGGATTTGACTATTGTTGTTGTTCTTGCATAAGTCAAAAAGCAGTTGATCAACACTAGAACAAAGAAGATGTGAAAAACCCTGATGCATATTAATAACTTCCTCTCCCTCCTTCATTGATTATCTAAAAAAATCAATAGCTATAAAATCCTATTTAATAAAATTACTTCACTTAATCCCCATCTAGCAAAACCAATGTTAAGAACTGTAACAAATCAAAGACAATCAGTACATCATTTAAAGAAATATGATATAATACAGCAGAACACAGTTTCATGATTAATATAAAACTCATATGCTGTGAGGAACATAAGGAATGATCAGAGTTAGAGGGAAAAGCAAGGACAGATACTGATGGGTTGGTGATTGGAGGGGATTTGTGTGTTCAAGATATTTTTTTTAAAAAAATACTCATAAAAATTATCTAGGACTACTTAACTTCTGACACATCTAAAATCTGTGAGGAAGAAAATGTTGATGTATCTACTTTTTGCTTTGCTTCAGATTTGGCCTTTCAATTGGTTTCTTCCTTTTATTATTCTGTGGCAGCAGTGTATGTTGTACTGTTATTGCTTGTGCAAATTGCCTACAGTTAGATAAGACCATAAAAACTAACCTTAAGGACTGTATTTTTCATCAGACCTGAGATAGAGATTATACACAAATGGCTTTGAAGTGCAGACCTCATAGCTGAAACATTTGCTTAATATTCAGACAGTTTCATTTCTATAGTTTCTTCCCCCTCCCAAGATCTTGCCAATAAATAATTCTGAAGAACTGCAAATATTTTATACTCTGTGGTGCCATTAGGGTTAATCCTAATAAAGATACTACTGAGCTATGGATATTTTCCCCATTGACCAAATAAAGTATGATTGCTTCTCATTTTGTCTTTGAAAGCATAAAATAAAATCTCTATCTGAAGAAATTTTAATAACAAACAAAAACTGTATGTGTTTTATGATAGCTCTACTATAATAATTATTTTTTTAAAAAAATATTCTAAACTACTGTGTAATTTACAGTGGAATCTGATTGTCTAGGATGAGATGTGATTGAATGCAAGCTAATCACACTTAACACTTTGTGCAAGTTTGCTGGCAAAAGATGTTCATATTAGGAGTGTAATGTAATGCAGGATAATGCAGTGTTGTATTGTTTAATTTATCATAGGGAAATATTTGCACAGAAAAAGGAAAGATTATTAAATTGCTATTAGTGATAAAGTATTAAATTACCAGAGGAACATTAGGAAATAAAGCTATAGTGGACTAGACAGCTCTATTATTTTGTTTATTAAAACCACATATCTATTATAGATCTATGGTTTTAATAAAGAATATTTTGGGTTGGGAATCCTGAGTTGAATTGGTCAGTGTTTACAATGCTGATTTTTTTTTCTTGGTTGAGAGAGGCCCTAAGGCCAAGTGATAAGACACATCCTGGAAATATGTCCAGAAAGGAAAAATATATACCACAGGACCTGTCTAATATTGGTGATCTGATAGGAATCAAAGTTGACGGAAGATCAACGATTTCACCAGGTTGGTCCACAGAAGAAAATTGGCTTCTGGATTTGTAAGCCCTTCCTTACATCTAGATTTCTACAGTCTAGAAATAGAATATTTGCACATATTTCATTTTAGAACAATTAATTAATGGAACAGCTTGTGTCCAGAAGTTGTGAATGCTCCAACACTGGAAGTCTTAAAGAAGAGATTGGACAACCATTTGTCTGAAATGGTATTGTCAACTATTGTCAAGCAAACCTGGCTGAAGCCATTTTGTCCTGCCTCCCAGTTGCCATGAAGCCTGAGAAAGAGGGGGAGCGGGGAAGTAGATAGCCCAGATTACAGTCAAAATAAAAAGTTTTCCTGTGAGAACCATGGTCATTGTAACAGGTGGTTGATGAAGGAGGAGAGGAACCTGCTGGCTAGATTCATTGGACAATGTGATGTCCACTGGACACTGGGGAGGGGAGAAGTATTATTCTTTTAATTAGGTGAAAACCACAGGAACTTTCAGAGTTGGTTTTCACCAGCTGCGCCGATATGATGTATCCAATAAACATGTTCTTAGGAGAATTCACCTTCCTTGGAGTTCTGCTTTCAATGGGTGCATTACTCGGAACACTGACAGGTATAGAGTTTCCTGCCTGAGCAGGGAGTTGGACTAGAAGACCTCCAAGGTCCCTTCCAACTCTGTTGTCCTGTCGTGTCCTCTCCTGTCCTGTCCTGTCCTGTTGTTCTGTTGCCTTGCCTTGCCTTGCCTTGCCTTCCACTCCACCCCACTCCACTCCATTTCACTCCACTCTACCCACTCCAGTCTACTCTATTCTAACATGCAGTTGCTCCTTAAAGATGTTAACATATGCCGCTATGATATGGAAGTGCTCCAAGGTATTGTGCCATATTTCGCCCTATACAGGCAATGAACATATTTTAAAGAAAGCTGCCTTGGCTAACCATATTACTTCTAGAAATGTTTTTTTTTTCCTCCCCTCCATACATTTTAAAAAATGACACTCCAGTGTTCAACAGAAAGAACGGAGGGTGGGTTGTGTTTCTTTAGCCAAGCACTTAAGAGAGGCCAATAGATCATCAACCCTCCATCAAAATGAAGCACTCCACAGAGCTGTGTATTTCCTAATTAATGGAAGCAATAATAGTAAAACTTTCCTACTTCGATAAAAAAAACATTATTTGAGAAGTGATACAGAACCATAAAAATGTAACAAATGTAACAAAAAATATCAGAAATGCTTTATTCTTGCTTCTTTATGATTTATTTTAGTGTGAAATCACTTCTGGTTTATATATTTTGTCGAGAAAGCCTGACATTGTTGTATTGCCTTGAGTTCAGTAACTTATTTGTCACTCTTTTTTGTATTTAATCTTATGGTCTACAGGGCATTGATCCATTTGTAAGTTACAGCTCTGCCTTTTATATAACTTTTTTGTCACCTAAGCATCATTTGACAATGAAAAAAGAGATGAAAACCATCCATCAAAAATCTACACTTATCTGAAGTTTAAAAATAAAAGTGGCAGATGTTGCAATGTGTTTAAAACATATAGAAGCAGGAAACATGCAGTAAAAATAAATGCTTACATATGGAAATGATCTTTTTTAAAGAGAGAAAGAGAGTGAGTGTGAGAGAAGGATATTATTTCGTTACTTTGCAAACATACTTATAGACATACTCTATTTGCTGTAACGAGAGAAACACAGGACAGCATGGTGTATTTATTTTGCTGATTCAGCAAGAAGACTTAGGCTATAGATTACAGATATCTGAGTCAGACTTTCAGAAATCAAATCCCAATAAAGTGTTTCCTCCTCTTCTGTGTGACATTCTAACATATTCAACATATGTCATATAACTCTTTACTTCACCTTTTAGATTACCTATATTGTTTGAGTAGATGAGTGGCGTAGTGGCCTACAGGTGAATATGCTCGCCTCCCACTTGGAAGGTTGAGAGTTCAATCCTAGGCAGATGCTTCTTTATCAGGGTGCAAAGAGAAAATATCTGCTGTGAACTCTACATAGGCATCAGGAAGGGTGTGCGGTCAGTAAATGCTCAGCTCCATTCAGTTGCCCCGACTTCACCCTGATAAAAGGGATTACGGGGTTGTAAAAAGAAAATAAAATAGTTTAAGTAGATAGAGAATTCAGTAGAAAGCATCTGCTTTGCAAATAGAAGTCTCCATCAATCACACCAGATCTTGATAGGGCTGTAAATAGATGACTCCTATCTAAAATTTAGGAAAATCACTGTCAAAAATGTTAATATAGAGCTAGAAGTATTCATGATATGATTTAGTACAGTTTTAGGAATTTTCCTTTCTTTGGACAATCAGGATTGTACTTTCTAGTGTTATACTCAAAGTTCTATAAATTATGCAGCTGCATGAAATTTTCAGGCTATCTCTGTGTTTCAGGCTATCTCTGGGATTATGGAAAAATCTAGACAATATGCCCTTTATTAAACTCATAGATTAATTCTGTTCCATAGCTGGCAAATTGTCAATCCAAGGAATATTGAGAAGCACACTTCAAAGTGCTGATATATTTAAGGGATTCCCCAGTCTTCTTTTCATTTTTTCTCCCTACATGCTTCTGTAAATAATGCTAATAACACAAAGAAAAACAGTCTAAGAATACAAAGCATTTTTCCATACCGTAAGCACCCAATTTGTACTGCACCAAATAATTCTGTAGGCTAATCTGATCAGAGACAGGCAGTGAAAATTCAATTTTTCCTTAACCTTTTTGGAAAAAAGGAAGGAAGGAAGGAAGGAAGGAAGGAAGGAAGGAAGGAAGGAAGGAAGGAAGGAAGGAAGGAAGGAAGGAAGGAAGGGGGAGAAAGAGAAAGAGGGAGGGAGGGAGGAAGGAAGGAGGAAGGAAGGAGGAAGGAAGGAAAGAACTCAATGTTATTATTTAGGTATAATAAATTTACATAATAATGACTTTTTTAATTCTCCTAACAAATAAATGAATATTTCCCCCCACTTTTGGGGCCATACATAGAGAGTCAAGTTAAAAATGAGAATATCAATAATGCACAATATTTTTATTACATATGTTGCATGGTTATGGCTATCATATTGACTTTTATTGACCTTCCACAAAAGAGGTCTCCCCACCTCTATCCTTGGAGAATAAAATCTGAAACTTTTAAACCTGGAATGTTTTTCTATAAATCTTGGAACTGGTTTTGCAAGAAATAATATTGATCCAACTTAAATTTTCAGACTTCCTTTAAACAAAGAATTTCCAGTGCGTTTAGAGAAATTTTCCTACAGTTTTCAGCTAATTCTCATAAACAGGATAGCCCTAAAAATGAACAAATGAATGAAAGAAAAACCTTCATGAAAAATTACTTCCATTAAAGATAGTTCAAAGGAAAAAAAAAGAATTTATGATAAACTATAATTGATAGATAATTTATGTAATTGTGCATGCTTGATTATATTATAAGAGATATATACAAGTATCCCATGTTTCATTGCACAATCATCCCTTCATTGGGGTTAGGATCCCCTTGGCATCCCACACTTCAGTTAAAACCCAAAGGAAGACATCATGAAGAAACTCAAAGAGGTTGGGTTTTTTTTCAAAGGAAAGCTACCTTTGAGAAATTAATGAAGAGTTTCTTTATCCTCTGGAGAAATTCAAAGGACTTGTCTATGCAGTCTTCAGTCTATAAATTTGATGGAACATTGCAAAAGGCTATTCGTACTCAGTTCTAAAGATATATTATGGAAAAAGGAGAGGAGGAAGTATTGGAGAGGAAGAGGAGGTGGTGGTGGTGGTGAAGGAGGAAGAGGAGAAGAGTAGCTTTATATTCCCTTTAATATGTTGAAAACCTCTCTGAAAATTCACAGATGTATCAACTTCAGGTTGCTTTGAAATACACACTGTACACTCATTATGTACAATGGGAAACCTCATAATACCATTGTACAGATTTTTTTAAATGTAACTATTTATCCAATAGTTTTTTTATTTAACTATTTATCCCAAAAAGGGATGTGGTGGCTCAGTGGCTAAGATGCTGAGCTTGTCGATCGAAAGGTTGGCAGTTCAGCTGTTCAAATCCCTAGTGCCGCATAACCGGGTGAGCTCCCATTACTTGTCCCAGCTTCTGCCAACCTAGCAGTTTGAAAGCACATAAAAAATGCAAGTAGAAAAATAGGGACCACCTTTGGTGGGAAGGTAACAGCAATCCGTGCGCCTTTGGGGTTTAGTCATGCCGGCCACATGACCACAGAGATGTCTTCGGACAGCGCTGGCTCTTTGGCTCTGAAACGGAGATGAGCACCGCCTCCTAGAATTGGGGACTAGCACATATGTGCGAAGGGAACCTTTACCTTTTATTTAGAGGCTGCCTGACTACTTAAAACTCTGGATGGCTTACATATAAAAGTGGGGAGAGGAAATCCTGCATATGGAGACACAAAGAAGCCTAACTGACCAGAGAGAAAATGCAATGAGCCACTTAGCAGACAGGTAAATATAACAAAAGGGCCCTTGCAACCACCCTCTTTCAAGAAGTTACAAGAAGGGGATGTCATGGCATCAGGCAAGAACTGCAAGACAGAAGGTTTGTTTTCTGGATCCTGCAGGATAACACTGTTTAACCCCCCAACCTGGAGTACACCCATTTGGCCTGACTGAATCAGCTTTTCAAAAAAGAAAAAGCAACTTTACTAATAATCCGTTCCAAATTCTGAGATTTGCTGTAACTGTTGAGTCCAAGTTCTCTGTTTGAATATGAAAGTCTTGTTAAACAGATATTTGGAGACAAAAGAAATGCACCATGTATTTCTGCATTACCAAGCACGGTATTAAGATTCCATTGGTGAGCTGCTAAACAAAAACCTTAGGCCGGTTAGGAGCTCAAAATGCTAAAACTATGTCTTCGTTGACTGTAACCACATACTAAAAGCATTGCCCCATCATATGATATGGGAGCGACGAAAGTTCACATTCCATTACAATATGACAAATGTCTAAGTTTAAGGCGCTCATGCTGAGTTCCTAAAAATTAATTAAATCTTGCACATAGTGAAGGAAGCAACAACAGCTCTAGCCCATCTCCACCTACATACTTCGCAGTGCTCTCTCTGTCATGAAATTAAAGTTTGGATTAGCTTTCAGATTTGATTAATCAGTGTTCAAAGAATTTTACTTGTGCACATGGTTGAAGCAATTGGGTTGAAATGAATTAAAAGAAGCTTTTCTATCCCTTCTCTATCTCCTGCAAAGCTCCAGACTTGACCTCTGAAAATTCTCAAAGTATAATTATTAGTCCTCTTAACTCTTGATTTGTCTCATTTATTTCAGCTGCTTTGCAAAAAGTAGAGCTACTGGTTGCTGGTTGGTGATGTGTTAGTCATTCTTGCATATAAAACAGATTATAGTAATAGGGAAAGAAAGGGTTGTGCATCCCATTGACTAGTATGAGAAACAAAAACATGATTACAATCTTCTTTTTAACGAAATCAGAATGCATCTGTAAGCACAATACATTTTTCTGAAGCAACGGAGCATGTTCAGAAATTAGGCTGGTATAAATTCTTTGAAACAGAAGAAAGAGAAAGAGAAGGGAATGGAGGCAGAGGTAGTATTCAGCCGGTTCGGATAGGTTCACCCAAACCGGTAGCGGAAATCATGGGTATGCCCGCCCACCTGCCCTCCTGCCCCAGCTCTATGCTATCCTATTTAGGCACATTTTTGAGGCCGGGCACATGTGCAGAAAGCGCATGCAAGAGCAAAGTGCATGCACGGAAGGCCGGTGTGGAAGGCAGGCACATGCACGAACTGGGCGCATGTGAGTACGAAGTAAGTGTGCACATGTGGCAAAACAGTAGTACCATAATGTGAAACCCACCTCTGGGTGGAGGAGAAAGGGAGGGAGGGAGGGAGGGAGGGAGGGAAGGAGGGAGGAAAGAAGGCAGGCAGGCAGGCAGGCAGGCAGGAAGAAGGAAGGAAGGGAGGGAGGAAGGAGGAAGGAAGGAAGGAAGGAAGGAAGGAAGGAAGGAAGGAAGGAAGGAAGGAAGGAAGGAAGGAAGGAAGGAAGGAAAAGCAATGCAAAAAACCAAGACCAGATTAAAAGGATAAAAGCCAAAATTAAAACAAAAATGAAAACAAAATTTCATCCCAAGAGCTGGGTAAGAGCTAAATGTTTAAAACTTGTAAGGGAAAGCATGTGACCAGGAATGTCATTGACAGAGAAAGCACATTTCCCAAGACCCATTATGTGAGATTTTTTTTTCAAGGATGCCCATCTGCTGAGTCCTACACATGGGGGACAGAAAGGATGGGAAGTAGGTATTCTCTTAAGGCGGATGTCTGCAACCTGAGGCTCTGGAGCTGTATGTGGCTTTTTGGGCCCTCTACTGTGGCTCCCTGTTGGATGATCCCACCACTGGCTGGCCCCACCCCTCGCCCTCCCTCCCAGTCACTCCTGGCCTGGCCTGGCCTGAGAAGGTAAGGGTGACGGTGGGGGATGAGAAGCAGCTGGGGCAGAAACAGAGAGATACAGAGAGAGGGGGAGAAAGAGAGAGACAGAGAGAGAGACAGAGAGAAAGAGAGAGTGGGGAGGGAGGGAGGGAGGGAGAGAGAGAGTTGTCAAAAGGGTTTTGTGATTCCCGTTGTTTTTTTACAACCAGTTCTCTGCCCTAATGACCGGCTGGGTAGGCATGGCTAGGGAGGTCATGTGACTGGTGAAAGTGAGTGACATCAAGTTGGCCATGCCCAGTGGGTTTTGTGGCTCCCGGTGTTTTCTTTTCTGTGGGAAACGGGTCCAAATGGCTCTTTGAGTGTTTAAGGTTGCAGACCCCTGTCTTAAGGAATTAGCTCCTATGCCACAATACAGTTTGCTAATGTAGGTAGCCAGCTAGATCAATTCACTGAAGGATTCAGATGTAATGATTACATCTAATACTTACTCTGTTGAAGAACACATATGTTTCTGTTGGAGCTTTTAGAAATTGCTTGCCCTCACCTTTGCTCTTTGACCACTAAGTCTCTGACATGATTGTTATTCTTTTGTTTTATTAATTAATTTAATTTCTATAGCCCAGTTTAACCAAGTGATTCTGGGAGGCTTATAATGCTAAAATTATAAAACAACGCAGGTTGGACAGGATTTAGCCAACAGACAAAAAGTAATTCCAAGATGTTTCTTGAAAACCAGACCTTTCTGTCCTCCACTTGGTAACAACTACTTTGCAGTCATTAACACTTACATGCTGCATGATATAAAATATTCATGAAGCTTTCTAGGCCAACTGTCCATGCAACATCTTTTGACACCGATATTCCAAGTTATTGCCTGTCAAATCCCTTTAATCCTGACTTTCTAGTAATCATACTGGGGGAGAGAGAATAAAATGCAACCTCTATGCCAGCTGCTGCTTTTTTTGGGGGGGGGGGGATAATGGATTTTTTTTAAGTTTGTCACAGCCTAAGCTGAGCGATTAGTCATTGACTTTGATCAATATTTTAAAGCCCATCACTAATAGAAAGAATGGGAAACAATTATAGAGCATTAACGTTGAAGCATTATTCAAGCTTCAGCATATCTTTAAAATCTTCTGCCTTTTTTCCATCAAAGAAGATGTTCTATAAATAATCTGGCATAAGAAATCGCTTTTTACCCTGAAAAAGTAGACAGCATTTTTCTTCAAATTAACCACTATTGATAAAAGATTCTTTGCCATTCAGAATGTTGGCAAAGAATCCTATACCAATTTCCATAACACGATCTTCTTTAAAAAGCAGTCTTCTCTTTTCATGGTATTGAATGAGCTGTTGGCTTTTTGGTTCCTTGCCAAACCGTTTGTTCCTTGAACTACCTGAAATGTCCTTAGTATATTGGAAAAATCCTTCACTAACTGGAATGACTTTTTTTCTTTACTGGAGTCTACAATGAAAACATACCCTTTTTAAGCATGGTAATATTATCTGTTTTCAGCCAGAAGAAGACTTGATTTAACAGATTGGGTTCAGCTCTATTTTTTTAAAAAGTTCAGCTATATTCAGGGGTGGGCTTCAAAAATTTTAGCAAGAGGTTCTCTGCCCAGTTGCTGAGTGGGCATGGCCATAGAGGGCGTGGCCTAGTCAGCTTCCTGCACCATGGTGGGGGAGGTGTTTTTGCCCTCCCTGGGCTCTGGAGGCTTTCCTCAAGCCTCCGGGAGGGTGAAAATGGTCTCCCCAGGCTCCAGAGGCCCTCTGGAGGCTGGAGGCCAGAAACAGGCCTGTTTCCAGCCTTCCTGAATTTCCAGTATGCCTGTTTTTCGCCCTCCGCAAGCCTCCACACACTTACCTGCATCCAAAACGGACCACATGGGAACTCCTGGGAGGGGTGGGGTGGGGTGGGCGGGGCCAGCCAGAAGTGGGATTTGGGGGTTCTCCAAACTGCACAGAATTTTAGCTAGAGGTTCTCCCGAACCACTGCAAACCCCCAGCAGCCCACCCCAATATATATACAACATATATTGTATATTCTTCTATAAGGTTGTTCAAACTTTTGATGTTAATAATATTAGGTAGAAAGAAAGAACAGGAAGGAGAATAGCTAAGACCTTTCAGGGTTTCATGGTAGGAAGTCAAGTCTAACTGTAACAAAAGGAGGTTATAAAAAGTGGTGGTATGATGCATAAGAGCCAAGGTGGCGCAGTCGTTAGAGTGCAGTACTGCAGGCTACTTCTGCTGACTGCTGGCTGCCGGCAGTTTGGCAGTTCAAGTCTCACCAGTTCAAGGTTAACTCAGCCTTCTATCCTTCCGAGGTGGGTAAAATGAAGACCCAGATTGTTGGGGGCAATCGGCTGACTCTGCTTAGAGTATTTTGTAAAGCACTGTGAAGTACTATATAAGTCTAAGTGCTATTACTATATTTAGGCATATATAAATCTTCAGTTTCTCCCTCATATGCTTATGCAAAAATATTTTTAATTAATGCCTTGTCATCCTGCTTTGGTTATTAAGAGTTGAAAGTAAGATTCTATACCCATAGATACATTTAAACCATCCCATATAGAATACATGCTGCAATACCATTTGTGTTCCTTCTTGGTGTATAGATACGAAGACCCCATTTCTTGATATTTTATGCCAAGTAGACTTCATCTTCTTTGACAGCTAGAAAGTCAATAGAGATTTGATAGGAAAACAGCTGCACTTGTCTTGTCTCTTCTATATCTCGAAGAGTGTGGCTTGTGCAGAGCTTTCAATTACAGCCTAAACTGAGACAAAAGGGGTCCATCTTCATATTGTCAAGGAATGTACAAATTGTCAGAGTTTCTTGCAGAGGTCAAATCCAGAAGCACACACAGATAAACTGATACAGCAGGATTCATTCACTTCTTTATATACACAATATTACATGAAGTAAGTTTACAATACCAGCAGCAGATTCACAGTTTCATTTCAGCAGAGCAGAGAGCATGCACAGACATCTTTCAGTTTCAATTCTCTGCACAGAATCAGAAGCTGCAGACTAAGGCACACCCTGGCTCCAGTCTGTCTCAGCTCCCAATTGGCTGGTTTAGTTGCTATGTCTATTCATTGGCTGACCTTATTACCATGTCTTCCCAGTCATGAATATTCTAACGCAAATGTCGAAGTGGCAGATTTAGAATATGTAAGAAAATGCAATGGAAACTTGAAAGGGAGAAGCTATGCATCTTATTACCTTGTACAGTTAGTCCTCGACTTATGACCACAATTGAGCCCCAAATTTTTGTTGCTCAATGAGACATTTGTTAAGTGAGTTTCCATCCATTTTATGACTTTTCTTGCCCTGGTTATTAAGTGAATCCCCGCAGGTGTGAAGTTAGTAACCCGTTTGTTAAGTAAATCTGGCTTCTCCATTGACTTTGTTTCTCAGAAGGTTGCAAAAGGGGATTACATTACCCCGCAACACTGCAACCATCATAAATATGAGTCAGTGGCCCAAGTGTCTGAATTTGAACCATGGGGATGCAAAAGTTGTAAGTGTAACGGACACAAGTCACTTTTTTTTTTTTTGTTCTGCTCTTACTTCGAATGATCTCCACATGAACTGGTGTAAGTCGAGAGCTAGCTGTATATTTTATTGGGGAAGGGCAGTGGTGGGTTCCTCCCGGTTCGGTCCAGTTCAGCCGAGCTGGTAGTGGTGACGATATGATGTCACCGAACCGGTTCTCCATCTCCCACCCTCCCACCCTCCCACCCCCCCACCCCCCCACCCCCCCACATTATTCTTACCTTTTATTTGGTCCCACCCCCAATCTATTGCTACCTCCTGAGTCCCAGCTGATGACTAGAGGGAAAAAAACTGTTTAAACTCTTGCCGCGGGGCTTCAAAGGGCCGTCCTATAGCTGATCAGTGTTAAAAGCAAACAAATGAGTTGGATCATAAGTGTGAGGACTGGTCGTAAGTGCGAGGACCTTCCAGAAATGACTCTGACCAGCTAACCACGCCCACCTAGTCACATGACCTCCAAGCCACACCCACAAAATAAGCCACACCCACAGAACCGGTCGTAAAAAAATTTAGAACCCACCCCTGGGGAAGGGTATTCAGATTACAGGGCCTCACACTATGCATTCCAAAGATCTGTTGATCCAACAAGCAACTCGAAGTATCTGTACCTTGAATGTGGCACAGATGCAGCAAAACAAGGTTATAAAAAGTGGTGGTATGATGCATAAGAGCCATGATGGTGCAGTCGTTAGAATCCAGTACTGCAGGCTACTTCTGTACTCTTCCGAGTTCACACAAGAATCCAGAATTCCTCACAAATGCTTCCACCCTTAAAAGACAGGCAACTAGCAGACAGCAAAGCAAAGACTGCTTTTAAAAAGAGTGCAAAATGGAACATATGCTTCTGCATTTAGCTCATTCCAGTTTGTATGTATGTGGGGTGGTTCTATTTTGCCATCTGTATAAGAAGATCTGCAATGAAAGCATGAAAAGGGAAATAGCATCTCCAAATTAGAAAAAAAAATTGAAATGAATTTGATGACAAATGCTTTATTTCTTTGTTTACAAATACTATGCATATGCACATATGCACATAAGCACAAACATTTTATATTCTGAGAGAACTAGGATTTCCTTTCTAGATCTAATTTTATATTCTATAAATATTGCAGAAAGAGCTGAGCAACAGCTGAAAATCTACATGCTCCAAATCTGGAAAAAAGTAACTAAGTTGTTTATATTGACTCCCTGGTTGATGTTCAAAGCTTATTTGTGCATCAAAGAACTTATAAGATTACCATACAGCCTATCAAAGTGCAGAATATCACTTCTTGGGCTGTGATTACATATGTTTAGATTCCTGTATACTTTTGATGTCTGGATGGATCAGTCAATCCCACTGATCAAAGTGAGATTTACAATGTGAACTTCCTAATGAAGTTTCAATACTCTTCCTATAAAAAAGGAGTAAAGAAGAGAGTAATAAAATCAGAGAGCCTTATAGCACTGACTCATTTTATTTTTGGACAAGTCATGCCAATGAAGCTTCACCAAATTTAAATTTTGCATGTGAGGTAGGAATCCATAAACAGCTACATTTTCTTTCCATCTCTTATGATTTGCACATGGGGTTTATCTGATAACTCCACTGAGTTTAGTCATACTTACTATAGTAAATGAATCACATTTAGTACATGAATTTAGTACATGACCCTGCGGGCCAGGGCAGGATCTAGAATCATGGGACAGAAAGGGACCTTGAAGGTCTTCTAATCTACCCCCCTGACCAAGGCAGGAATTTTTATACCATCTCAAACAAATGGTTGACCATTCTTTTCTTGAAAATGTGAGTTGAACCCACAATTCTCTTCCATTCTTATCATCAGGAAATTCCTCCTTACTTGCAGGTTGAATCTCCCTCTGATGAGCATTCACACATTGCTTCTTCTCCTGCCCTCAGGTGCTATGGAGATAAAATCAACACTCTTCTCTGTGACAGCCCTTCAAGTATTGGAAGACTACTATGTCACGAACCTTCTTTTCATTAGGCTAAACATACCTAGTTGCCTTAACCATTCACCGTATGATTTAGCCTCCATGCCTCTTATCATCTTTGGTGTTCTTCTCTGTACACTTTCTAGGGCCTCAGCATCTTTTTTTGAATCATAGTGACCAAAACTGGATGCAATATTCCAAGCGTGGTCTCACTACTGCAGTGTAAAGTGGTACTATCACTTCCTGTTATCTCGATATCTATTCCTCTGTTGATGCAGCCTAGAACTGCATTGGCTTTTTTGGCAGCTGTAGCACACCACTAACTATATGGTGTAACTACATGGGGCTCCCCTTGAAGAGCACCCGGAGGCTCCAACTGGTCCAGAATGCGGCCGCGTGGGTAGTTACGGGAGCTGCATGGCGCTCCCACATAACACCGCTCTTGTGTGAGCTGCACTGGCTCCCAGTGGTCTTCCAGGTGCGTTTCAAGGTGTTGGTTACCACCTTTAAAGTGCTCCATGGCATAGGACCTAGTTACCTTCGAGACCGCCTGCTGCCACCGACGACCTACCATTGACCCGTACACTCCCACAGAGAGGGCCTCCTTGGGGTGCCATCAGCCAAACAATGTAGGCTGGTGACCCCCAGGGGGAGGGCCTTCTCTGTGGGGGCACCTACCCTCTGGAATCAGCTGCCCCCAGAGATAAGGAGAATCCAAGACCTCGGTGCCTTCCGCCGTGCCCTTAAAATTTTATTTCAGCAAGCCGGGCTGGCTTAATAAATTATTTTAATAATTTTAATTGGTTTTGTCTTTTTAAATTTGGGGCCAAACAGAGATATTTCTTTTAATTGTTTTTAATGTTTGTATTATATGTTTTTATCTGGCTGTACACCGCCCTGAGTCCTCAGGGAGAAGGGCGGTATATAAATTTGAAATAAAATAAAATAAAAATTAAATAAACTACCAGGACACCCAGATTCCTCCCACAGTTACTACTACAACTGAGCCAGATAGCTCCTATTCTATAATTATGAATTTGTCTTTTCCTGCCTAAATGCAAGACCTTACTTTTCCTGTCACTGAACTTCATCTTGTTGGATAGGGCACAATGCTTTAGTCTAGGAGAATAGAATGGAATGGAATGGAATGGAATGGAATGGAATGGAATGGAATAGAATAGAATAGAATAGAATAGAATAGAATAGAATAGAATAGAATAGAATAGAATAGAATAGAAGAATAGAATAGAATAGAATAGAATAGAATAGAATAGAATAGAATAGAATAGAATAGAATAGAATAGAATAGAATAGAATAGAATTCTTTATTGGCCAAGTGTGATTGGACACACAAGGAATTTGCTTTTGATGCAGATGCTCTCAGTGTACATAAAAAGACAAGATACATTCGTCAAAAATCATAAGGTACAACACTTAGTGATAGTCATAGGGTACAAATAAGCAATCAAATCATACTAGGAAACAATCAATATAAAATGTAAGGATACAAGCAACAAAGTTACAGTCATGAAATCATAAGTGGGAGGAGATGGGTGATAGGAATGATGAGAAGACTAATAGTAATAGTAATGCAGCCTTAGTGAATAGTTTGACAGTGTTGAGGGAATTATTTGTTTAGCAGAGTGATGGCGTTCGGGAAAAAAATGTTCTTGTGTCTAGTTGTCTTGGTGTGCAGTGCTCTATAGCGTCGTTTTGAGGGTAGGAGTTGAAACAATTTATGTCCAGGATGCAAGGGGTCTGTAAATATTTTTACAGCCCTCTTTTTGACTCGTGCATTATACAGGTCCTCAATGGAAGGCAGGTTGGTAGTAATAGTTTTTTCTGCAGTTCTAATTATCCTCTGAAGTCTGTGTCTGTCTTGTTGGGTTGCAGAACTGAACCAGACAGTTATGGAGGTGCAGATGACAGATTCAATAATTCCTCTGTAGAACTGTATCAGCAGAGAAGAGCCTTTTCTGTCATATCTCCCAGACTTTGGAACATCTTGCCACCAGAGGTGAGATCTACCCTCACCCTCTTGACCTTCTGGAAGAGCCTCAAAACTTCACTCTTCCATTTGGCTTGGGGCCCCAACGGAGCCACTTTATGCTGGAGGTGGCTGGTAGACTAAGAGATAAGAACCCACCTCCCTACTGAATATGTACTCAGTTCCTAGATTTATGTAATACTTGTTTTTTTTAATGTTTCTATTTTAGGGTTTTTATTGTATTTGTAAGCCACTCAGAGTTGTGTTTTGGATGGTGATGTGAACATGTAAAATCAATTTTAATTAAGAAATTAAAAATTAGGATTACAGTTTCTAAAGTCTGCATCTTATATATTAATATAGAACTTAATCTACCTTGCCTTACACAGGAAATGTGTAAATCTGCTTCATACAGGGCTGCCTTTGAAATGTATCTGAAAGTTGCAACTGGTGCAAAATGTGTTGGTTTGCTGGGCTGTGTGAAATATAACAATTACACAATGCCTGTAAGGAAAGATCTGCACCAGCTGCCTATTGCCCACTAAGCACAATTTAGAGATGCTATTACCATCTCTTGCATTTTGAATCTGCTGAGTTGCTTCGGATGAGACCTTTAAAACTCGATTATATAGTATAGAGGATTTACCCAAGAGGATTTCTCAACACCTTGTATTCACAAAGGTAGTGGGTTTGGCCACATTTTTTCCCTACGGTTTAAGAAAATGGCAAAACAAACCTCTTTCCTTAGCTGCTGCAATTATTTTCATGGTACCACAATGACGTTCTGATTTTAATTGAAAAGATTTTACAGAGAAAAAATTTTTCTCCAGACAATATTTTGCATATTTGCCAGTGATCTAATGGTTGATATCAGTGGTGGGTTGCTCCCGGTTCGTACCGGTTCACAAGAACCAGTAGTAAAAATTTGTAGTAGTTCCGAGAACCGGTAATAACATTGGCTTGGCACACCTCCGAACCGGTCCCTGGCCCGGTCGCCACTCACTTACCCCACCCACCTCATCAGAGGCTTTTTTTTTTTACTTTTAAAAGCATTTTTTCTATAACCTCTTCAGCCGAAAAAATGCTTTTAAAAGTGAAAAAAAAAAAAGCCTCTGCCGATCAGGCAACTCAGCTGGGATTGTCAGAGGCTTTTCAAAGCATTTTTTCTACAACCTCTTCAGCCGAAGAGGTGGTAAAAAAATGCTTTGAAAAGCCTCTGACGATCCCAGCTGAGTTGCCTGATCGGCAGAGGCTTTTCAAAGCATTTTTTTCTGCAACCTCTTAAGGTTGTAGAAAAAATGCTTTTAAAAGTAAAAAAAAAAAAAGTTGGCCACGCCCACCCAGTCACATTACCCCCACCAAGCCACGCCCACAAAATAAGCCACACCCACAGAACCAGTAGTAAAAAAAATTTAGAACCCACCCCTGGTTGATATATCCTTCCCACAGTATCCATGTAAAAAGATTCAGATATGATTGCAACTACCATATTGATTTTTTTTCCTCCTTTTTTTTTTGACACAAACCTCTGCCCTTGTAGAGACTTCTATCCCAGGCAAGAAATAAATTCAAATTCTGGTTTACTGACCCTAAAAAGTATGGATTGCAAGTCTGAGAGAGGGGCAGTCTTCTGAGAAATTTGAGTTGTAGGTCTGCAATATGTTTCACTGAGCTCTAGGAAATGTTACTACCTAAGCAATCAATTACAATACTAAATATTTTGTTTATAGTCCTTGTTAATCACCATTGTTTTAGTTGCATGATTTCTTTAGCTCAGAATGAGATTACACACTTCCACACGCATACATAAAGGTTTCCTTTTGCAAGTCACAGCCCTAAATGCAAATAAAAAGCAATTGAGAAAATTTTGGACATAATTCACCGTTCATTAAAAAAAAAATATGTGGAATTAGTGAGCCATTTAACTGCAGTGAAGGAAGGTCCATATTTTTTTAACTTTGGGCCAAACTTTGATGATCAGTTTTATCTTCTGTTAAATAAAAAAAAATATATAGGCAACTTTTCTGTAATGCAACTTACCTTTGTGGATAAGTGGGAGGAAAAAACAGAGAGAAAGATAATCTCCTTTGTGATGTAATTATTCCATCCTGGTGTAACCAGGATTGGGACAATAACATCACCAGGTCCGATGCGTCTGTCATACCACCTACTTCTACTGAGGCTCCAAAGAGTCCTCAAGTCTTTCGCCAAATATATTCGCTTTTATGGACACCTTGTACAAAGTATGACTTTGTGGAGGTGGTCAGGAGAAAGAAATTCAGTTATTTGGCTGAAAACTGCTGTTCTGATGCAATCGGAGATGTAGTAATAATAGACCTAGAAAAGAGAGTGGGAGGAGGTTAGTACAAGATCACAGAAAAGAGAAAATTTAATAGAAGAGAGAAACTGCAATAGGTATGATGAAGTTCCATGTATTTATGAAAACCGCTAGAAATGTTTGTGCCAATTCAAATGAAATTAAGGATATCTTTTAACAAACATTTAAATTTAGTTATATCCAGTGTTGAGGAGATAGTTCCATGTCTTTATGCATTTTTTCTCCATCACTCTGACCTACATCTGCTCACTGATTAGCTTCACTTACCTGTCTTCTGAAAGAGTAATGTTACATGAGGTACAAACTTCAATTAAAATAGTTTTTCAGGATAGTCGTATCAGACATATAATTAAGGCAAGTGCACTTTATAAAATGAAACTTCAAGACAGGTGCACGGTACAGAAGTAAAAATAATCTATCAAAGTATCAATTAACTTGTAAGTGTATCCATTCTTTTCCTTTGCTCTCCTGTAATGTGTTAGCTTAATTAATAAATGTACATGCTCTTCATCTTTAAAGGAGCCCATTATAAATGGCAGTAATGTTCATAGGTTAGCAACAATTAAGTGTTACTCTGCTTAACCCTTTGTTACAAGATAAAGTCTCCCAGAAGTCAAACCAACATTTGGAAAAGGCATGGAAGTATAATTTTCTTGGCAGCAATATAGAAATGGTTTGACACGGCTGACTCTTGATAACTTTTTTAAAAAGTTACTAATCTTCAGTGCCACCTAAGAAATTGTCTGCATCCTTTTAAAAAGCATACTTAGATGAAGTTAAAGGTTCCCCTCGCACATATGTGCTAGTCGTTCCCAACTCTAGGGGGCGGTGCTCATCTCTGTTTCAAAGCCGAAGAGCCAGAGCTGTCTGAAGACATCTCCGTGGTCATGTGGCCGGCATGATTAAATGCCAAAGGCAGACAGAATGCTGTTTCCTTCCCACCAAGGTGGTCCCTATTTTTCTAGTTGCATTTTTTTACATGCTCATTTGCCCCACCCACGGCCGGCCGGTCACCGCTCACCTCTTCCAGCTGCTCGATATTCCACAGAATTCAATGTTAAATGCAGCAGAGAGAATGCTAACTTTTCTCCCTCCATTCAGAATGGAGCTGCTGCAGCCTGTCCCTTTAAGGTAGTCCCCAGGAGGGAGTGGGCTGGGATGGAACCATAAAGGGAGCAGCAGTCCCATTCTGAATGGAGGGAGAAAAGTTAGCATTCTCTCTGCCACAGAATTCGATGTTAAATGCAGCAGAGAAAATCCTAACTTTTCTTCCTCCATTCACAAAGTAGTGGCTGCAGCCTGTCCCTTTTAAGGTAGTCCCCAGGAGGGAGGGGGGTAGGGGGGAGCAGCTGGAATGGAGCCGTTTTTGTGAAAGCCAGGAAAATGGGGAAGGGGATTTTCCTGCCTGTCATCCATTCCTCAATCTCAGCACAGACTGAGGGAAGGATGGTAGGCAGGAATATTCCGTTCCCCATTTTCCTGCCATTCACCACAAGGAGTGGCTGGGAGGGGAGGGGCCGGTGAGGAGCCCCTCGATGTGAGTGGTGTCGAGTTGGCCATGCCCACTCAGTCACATGACCTCCCCCAACAAGCCATGCCCACAGAACCGGTAGGGGAAATTTTTAAATTTCACTACTGATTGTATGTTGTGGTATTTTAAGCATATTGTTTTATTAAGTATGTTGTTTAAATAATGTAATATTTTTATTACAATTAAGCCATTTTACCATGACCTGAATTCATTTGTTAGGTGATGTTATATACCAAAATAAATATATATATATATCATAATAGTAATTCTTGTGTGTGGAAGACACATACAAGAGCTGCACAACACAGGAGAACCATTTAGCATAAAACCTGAAAAACAGCCATGTTATGTTTAATAAATTCATAAAAGAAAGAATTTTTTTATATATAACTGGAGAAGAACTAAATGTGGTGGACCACTACATATGCCTTGGCCAATGGATCTCAATGGAAGGTGAGACAATAAGGGAAATTGAATGGTATGTTAAATGTAGTTGCCACACATTCAGCAAGCTAAGTGTAATTTTTAAGAATAACCTCCCACTATGCCTGAAGATAATTTTTTTGATCAGTGTGTGCTACCAGCTCTAACATATGCCAGTGAAACATTGACACTAACCTCACAATCGATACAAAAGCTATGACTGGTACAAAGAGCCATGGAAAAACACATGCTCAGCATTACAAGACAAAATAGAAAGACCCACACATGGATTAGAGAACAAACAAAGAGAGTAAAAGAACTGAAATGGAAATGGGCTGGTCACATAGCAGGAAGAACGGATGGCAGGTGGACCAAGGCAGTCATAGAATGGATCCCACTCAATAAAACGCTTTCATGAAAAAGATCTAAAACAAGATGGCTTGATGACATCAGCAACTATTGGTGGCCCAATTGGCAAAAGAAAGCTGAGGACTATTGGTTGGAAACATGTGGAAGAGGCCTTCATCCTGCATGGATAGATAATGGCTAAAAAAGAAGAAGGAGGAGGAGGAGGAGGAGGAGGAGGAGGAGGAGGAGGAGGAGGAGGAGGAATAGTAATTCTACACACAGTGCACCTTCATTATCTTAGGAACTGACCATCAAACAGATTTTGTCTGTCCAATGCTGTCAACATGCAGGGAAGAGAATAGAGATACTTATGACCTTGCCTCTATACAAGGAGAGAGGAATGTGGAGCTCAAGGCAGCCCATCTCTGTCAGTTAAGCATTCTGGAATACCTTATCTCCACAGGTGCGCAGTCTTTTCCCAAGTGATACTCTAGAAGGCTTTTAAAACAATAGTGTTCAGGTGAACTTTTGAATGTTAGCAGGGAGACAGAGCTGCCATTTTCATTTATTTTGTTGATAAATATTTGATAGTGCCAGTATTTTTTATTATTTTAATGCAATAAGAATAACAATAACAACAACATAACATAGTCCCCATGATAATTCACTGGAACATCTATAAAATTATCTTGTGCCAGTAATAAAAAATTGGTTGGGAACACAAATTTGAAAAAGTAATTGAAAATGACCAAAACATCTAAAACACTATTTGAACACCACCAGCATTTACAAAATCATCATCGGTCAATTGCAAAAGGCATCTTTACTCAGAATAGCTTTCATTCTGGGACAATATCTTTAACACCATCAAACCACAACATCTGCCTATCCCAGGTCCTTGGGAAGGAATCAACAGCAGGATGCCAAAGCCAAAGCCAGCCTAAATATTTGGCTACCCAACTACAGCAACCAACTATAATTGAATTTCATCTCTATAATCTACCATTTGTAAATGGTAATTATTTGCTTATTATAACTTAGACTTAGAATAACTTTATTCTCACTTTAAATGTACACTAATCGGCATACATTGCAATGAAAATTTGTTGCATACAGCTCTCAAAAGATCACCATCTCCAATAGACACTACATAAGCATGACAAATAAATAAATGAATAAATAAATAAATATTATGCATGTACCCATATACACACATATATGACACAAGGAAACAACACAGTCTAGTTCGGAAGTATACATGTATATAGCGAGAAAAACGAATCTTGTAAGTTTACCAAATGGATGGCATAGGGAACAAAGAACATAGCATCATATTGATGCCATGGTACATAATTTTGTAAGAGATGATGAACGAGTAATTAATTAAAGCTGTCATTCTCAAATAATGATTTTAGTGTAACTTAAAAAATATTCTGTGGACAAATCATGGAAAAATCAAGCTCTCTGAAGATTAGAATGCTGGAAAAGGCAGAAGGAAACAGAAGAGGATGAACAGCGACGAGGTAGATCAGGATGGCCCACGGGACGGATGTGTCACATGCAGGCCATGCCCACCCAGATCCATGAAGGGGGGAAACATCGTGAAATGTCATGTGACAGCAATGTGACGCTGTGAGTTTGACACCCGTGAGGTAGATTGTCAATTCAGTGAATGAGTACACAGAAGGATTGAAGAATGGAGTTAGGGAACAGTTCAGATTTCCTGGAGGAAATCTTTCTATGTGGTTGCGAAGAATTAACAGTAGCTGAATAAGACATAATTAAAAAAGGAAATATTTATGTATTTATTATATTTTACTTATAACCCACCCAATCTCAAAGGACTCTGGGTAACACGCTACATCAACACAAACAAAACACCCTTCACAGTAACAAACACCTAAATGAGAATTGTTTAGGGAAAAAAAATCCAAATAAAATGCAAGACAGGTGCTACAATCAGTCAGCTGAGACTAACTGTATATTGCAATAATGTTAATGCTGGGCTGAAAGTTATATCTGCATGTTTTTGTGTGCCTATTTATACCCATAAAAGCAAGAAGGAATAAAACAGTGATCAGACTATTTCTAATTATCTTCCTCTTGTGTAGCTGTTCTTCCTTCCTAATCATTACCCACTCACTGACTAGCACTTACTAAAATGGCACATTTTACTCTGTCTTTTAAAAATAGAGAACAAAGAAAAAAGACTTTTTATGTCAAAGTAAATACCTTCTCACTGCCGTAGAGAGATAGAAAAACACACAAATGTTTTTTAAAAATAGGAATGAATATTTTCAGCTCAGACCTAATAGTCTTTGGATATATTACCATTATGGTTCCTGTCAGGATTCTGACCAATGCCCTAATTAAATTATGAGCCTCGAGCAAGCTTCAAAAGAAATCCAGTTATTTATTAGGAGCTTCATGTCGGCATGTTCCAAGTGAAGCCAACTCTGTCCTCACTTAATTCACGCCCCAGCTGTGCCCCTGTGCCCCCCTCCCCCAAGGTGTGTCATCAGACATATTCCCCAATGAAGCAATTTTGCGGGTTGTAGAGTCGCTCCCTCCGGCCACTATGATTATCTGTGGAGATGGCCTTGACATAGAGATGGCTGGAATGTGCTTTTGTTTTGACTGAAGTGCGATTCCCTCACTGCAGCTGTGAGGCTTGGTTCCCTATCCCCCTGCCTATGGCAACTCAAGAGCAGGTCAGGAATGCTTCGTGAGTTGACAGTTGGTTGTATAGGGAGACAGATGTTTAGGATGGATTTGGTATATTTGTTCAACTATTGAGTCTTTCCCAAGGATAGGCAGATGTTGATGTCTGATAGTATTAGGAGTATTGTTACAGAATATAAGCTATTCCAAGTAAAGCTGCCTTTTGCAACTGACTGATGGTGATTTTGTCAATGCCAATGGTGGTCAAGTGATATTACAAATGTTTTGGAATTACACCCAAGGCACTTATTAATATTGATATTATCTTTGTTTTCTTTTGCCACAGTTGTTCTACTTCTATTTTCAGGTCTTTAAATGTTGTACATTTCTCCATTTCTTTCTCATCTGCTGTCTCTGAGTATATAATGTCCACTATCCAGACATTTTTTTTTTCTTTCTGATCAATGATTAAGTCTGAGATGTTGTGTGACAGATGTTTGTCAGTTTGAATTCCAAAGTCCCAAAATACTGATTTTCCTCCTCCACCACCACCTCCTCCTCCTCTTCCTCTTTGGCTTTATTAAAGGGAAGCTACTTTGATGAAAACTTGAGAATAAAGTTTATTTTTTATGAAATAAATCAGTAACAAAGAAAAAAATAATTAGTCCATTTTTGGTGAACATTATAGCTTTAAGAAAGAGAGCATTTTGTTGGCTGCAAATTTATTTATTTATTTGTTTGTTTGTTTGTTTGTTTGTTTGTTTGTTTCCATTTCTATACCGCCCTTCTCCAAACAGGACTCAGGGCGGTGAACAGCCAAAGTAAAAAACAGAACATACAAAATTTAAAAACAGTTTAAAATAATTAAATATTTTGGCCGTAAATTAAAACAACCCAATTTAAAATCAATTTAAAATTTAATTCAAGCCAGCCCAGCTAGTTGAAATAAATAGGTTTTCAGGGCCTGACGAAAAATCCGGAGGTCTGTTATTGTACGTATCTCTGGGGGGAGGTTGTTCCAGAGGGTGGGCGCCACCACAGAGAAGGCTCTCCCCCTGGGGGTCACCAGCCGACATTGTCTGGCGGACGGCACCCTGAGGAGGCCCACTCTGTGCGAGCGTACTGGCCGGTGGGAGGCTATTGGTGGCAGAAGGCGGTCTCGTAAGTACCCCGGCCCTATTTCCGGGGTACTTATTCTCTTCCCTTATTCTCTTTAAGGGTCTACTGTACTGTACTAATGCTATAAAGAAAAGGTGAACAATTCTATTAATGCACTGTGCTTAATGAACAAAACCCGTGAATGTTAAATCATATTTAAGAAGATGCAGGCAGGGAAACCTTCTTAAAAGAAAACAGATATATTGGTTTTAGTTCTGTGGGTTTATTGTCAACAAATAAGCTCTCAGTAATATTTGTCCCATTTCATAGCCCATTATGGATTTTTTAAAAGCTTATCTTTCTGAAACTGATTAGTTTGCCCATGATTGTAAACATGGAAATAGAATTGTTTGGGGACTTGGCACAAATAGATACAGTGTGTATATGTGTGTGTGTGTGTCTATATACATAGGGAACAAAGCTGTTACAGAATCTGGTAGTCCTGCTATTTATATATACAGTACTTGCAACATTAGTTTTTGTTGTCGTGTACATATATACATCCAAACTAGACTGTGTTGTTTCTCTGTGTCATATAATATATGTGGGTATATGTATATTTATTTATTTATTTAGTCATGCTTATGTAGTGTATATTGGAGGTGGTAACCCTTTGAGAGCTGCATGCAATGAAATTTCATTTTAATCTATGTCGATTAGTGTACAATCAAAGTGACAATAAAGTTATTCTAAGTTCTGATAGATAGATAGATAGATAGATAGATAGATAGATGATAGATAGATGATAGATAGATAGATAGATAGATAGATAGATAGATAGATAGATAGATAGATAGATAGAGATAGATAGGTAGATAGATAGATGATAGATAGATAGATGATAGATAGATAGATAGATAGATAGATAGATAGATAGATAGGTAGGTAGGTAGGTAGGTAGGTAGATAGATAGATAGATAGATAGATAGATAGATAGATAGATAGATAGATAGATAATAGGTAGATAGATAGATATGATAGAGATAGATAGGTAGGTAGGTAGGTAGGCAGGTAGATAGATAGATATGATGGAGATAGATAGATAGATAGATAGATAGATAGATAGATATAGATTATAGATGATATAGAAACAGAAACACAGAAACAGATACATAGATATAGATACAGATAAAGATATAGCTATAGATACATTCCAAATACAAATAAGAAGAAAGAGATAGGAGAAAAAAACCCATGATGGAGCAAAGCTAAAGGATCATAGAATTGGTATCAACTAGCCAATAACAGAATATACGATAGAATAGATAATAGCTTATTGATCCACAGGAGCAATATCAAGGATTAGTGATTTTTTTTTCCTGCTTTAAAGGAGTCGCTGATAAAATCAATGCTGCTCAAGAACGGTTGCTACTGGAGATGCAGATGATGATCCTGTAATGGTCATTGAATGTTCTAAATTAGTATAATTTTAAGCTGTACAGTCCCAAGGACAAGTCAATGCACCATGAAATTGGTATTATTTCTTGACTGATGGAGTCATTTAAAAGAGACTCTGCTAGCACAAGCTGTCTAATTTTTTTTTTTGTTTTACATGTGAAACAAAAGCCCATTATAAAATGACATTGCCCTAACCAACGTTTTAATATTATTAGTTTAATATTATTAGTTATAGATTCTCACCTATGCATAGTAGCAGCAATACCTTGAAGTTAGGCTTAAATGAGTAGGAGGCCAGATTAAATGTTAATGTTAGAGAGAATTCAGGGTTATCTGTACTTTTAGGCCACGATGAAACAGCTTTTTCAAGCAGTCAGTTTTACAGGCAGGAAACTAGTTTGAAACTTCCAAATGGTGTCTATGGAGATTCTTAATCATCCAAGTCATGGTTGTCCCAAATGTGCTTTTTCCAAAATGCACCTAGATTTCCTTGGGTTTTTTTTTTTTTTTTAAAAAATTGCTTCTCATCCAAGGAGCTTTTAAACTTTAAACCAGTTTTGATTGCCACCATATAAAAATATATATTGAGACTCTGGAAAGAGCACAGAGAAGAGCAACAAAGATGATTAGGGGCCTGGAGGCTAAAACCAGGGGTGAAATCCAGCAGGTTCTGACAGGTTCTGGAGAACCGGTAGCAGAAATTTTGAGTAGTTCAGAGAACCAGCAAATACCACCTCTGGCTGGCCCCAGAGTGGGGTGGGAATGGAGACTTTGCAATATCTTTCCCCCAGAAGTGGGGAGGTAATAGGGATTTTGCAGTATCCTTCCCCTGGAGTGGGGTGGGAATGGAGATTTTGCAGTATCCTTCCCCTGCCACGCCCACCAAGCCATGCCCACCAAGCCATACCACACCACACCACGCCACGCCCACCAAGCCACACCCACTGAACCGGTAGTAAAAAAAAATGGATTTCACCACTGGCTAAAACATATGAAGAATGGTTGCAAAAATTGGGCATGTCTAGCCTAGTGAAAAGAAGGACCAGGGGTGACATGATAGCAATGTCCCAATATTTGAGGGGCTGCCACACAGAAGACGGGATCAATCTATTTATCAAAGCACCAAAAGGAAGGACAAGAAGCAATGGATGGTAACTAATTAAGGAGAAAACCAATCTAGAACTAAGGAGAAATTTGCTGACAGTCATAACAATTCATTAGGGGAACTGTTTGCCTTCAGAAGTTGTGGGTGCTCCATCACTGGATGTTTTTAAGAAGATATTGGACAGTCATTTGTCAAGAATGGTATAAGGTCTCCTGTTAGTGCAGGAGGACTGGAAGACCTCCAAGGTCCCTTCCAACTCTGTTAGTCTGTTACTTTGATAACTATGTTACTATTTTAATATGTTTACCAAAACATAAAGAGCCTTGGTGGCACAACAGACTAAAGTGCTGTTAAGTAACACCAGCTGCCTGCAATTACTGCAAGTTCAAATCTCACCAGGCTCAGCCTTCCATCCTTTCGAGGTAGGTAAAATGAGGACCGGTTTGTGGGGGCAATAAGCTGACTTCGTATAAAAAAAGAACACCGCTTTGGGGGGGGGGGCGAAAGCCCTACTAAGCAGGTATATACAAAAGTATGAAGGCTATTGCTTAAGGCATTGTAAGCCGCTCTGAGTCTCTGGAGAAGGGCGGCATATAAATTGAACCAATAAATAAATAAATAAATAAATAAATAAATAAATAAACAAACAAACAAACAAACAAACAAACAAACAAACAAATAAATAAATAAAATGAAATCAATATTAAGTTTTGTCCTGGCTCCGCCCACTTCTTTTTTCTTTTTCTTTTTGCATTGAGGTATACTTAAGGATCAAATATGGTCCCACTTTCCAGAAGGGTTGTGCCATCTGAAAAATAAAACTGTATAACTGTCCAAAGAATTTGATGTCCCAATCCAATCAAGCATTTGCATAAGTGACACTGGATTCAGCTGCTTGAAGAAGAAAAAAATTGTTTGAGAATGTAAAGACAGTCCTTGAAGATAGCTACAGATTGAGGTACATACGCTGGTAATATTTATGAGGTATGGAATGTTTTGTAATGTTTAATTTGGTGGATGTACAACTCTGTGGAAATATTCTCTTAGACTTTTATTAAGTTTACAGATCTTCTCCTTTAATGTGTGTCTATATATTGGCTTTGGGCATCACATCTGTGTGCTCGGGAAAGCTTGTTTTGTGAAAGGATTTTCCCTGTTTGCTATTATTTGCACAGGTTAATTACTTTAGACTGGATATTACTTATGAGTGGCAGAAATGATAAATAAAACAAACTGCACAAACCATACAAATTTCAAAAGATTGTGTGTTTTTTTTAAAGGGAGAATTTTTTTTAAAATTTTTTTGCAACATTGTATTGACTTTGATTAGCAATATTTGCATTTATTTATTTTATTTATTGGTTCGATTTATATGCCGCCCTTTCTCCGGAGACTCAGGGCGGCTTACAATGCATTAAGCAATAGCCTTCATACTTTTGTATATACCTGCTTAGTAGGGCTTTCGGCCCTCCCCTAAGCGGTGTTCTTTTTTATACAAAGTCAGCTTATTGCCCCCACAATCCGGGTCCTCATTTTACCTACCTCGAAAGGATGGAAGGCTGAGTCAACCTTGAGCCTGGTGAGATTTGAACTTACAGTAATTGCAGGCAGCTGGTGCTACTTAACAGCACTTTAGTCTGCTGTGCCACCAAGGCTCTTACCAAGGCAATGATCCACCAAGGCATCATTGTATTGTCTTCATTTGCAACATAGTTTTCTAATGTTGGTTTCTTGCAAGTCATGTTAATGATCAAAAAGGGGGGATCAGAAAGAGTAGAGGAATAAATTTAATTTAGAATTAAAATTCTTTCCACATAATGTAGATGTAGAAAAGGTAGAGGGTGTGACGGAATAAATGAATCTTATTAGACTCATAAGAGATTTCTAAGCATTCGAATAAAATTTTAAGCATAGAAAGTTTTAGAATATAGTCCTTCAGACAAGCATGAACAACTGTGAATCTAGAAGTTCCTTCTCTATTTTGTTGCCTGAATCTGACAATAAAATAAAATAAAACTTGGCACTGGGGAGAAATAATTTTTTAGAAACTGCTGCCTTAAAGTACCTTTGTGTTTGCACCAGCCGTGTTAGTCAATGTTTCCTTATACTTTGAGATTAACACACAAACACAGAAAGAGAGAGAGACACTGTGACTTCTCCTCTCACTTCCAGCTGAGTGTGAAAAATGTCAATATTTGAAAGAAGAAATATCGGATTGTTACATCGTTTATGTAACTGCCCAGATGTTAAATTGACTGGAAACATCCCCTTGAAAGTCTCTTATTGATCAAATATTTGCCATGCAACAATTTAAGCAAGAGGGTTTTCAATAGAGAAACCAAGGCTGTTGAATTCCTTCCTTGTCTACAGAAAATATTGGAGTCAACTGAAGACGTTACAGTTTACACAGACTGAATTCATGCCATGGTTTTCCTGTTACTGTTTTGGTATTCTGGTCCTTACTTACAGTATTATTTTTTCTAATTTTGTAATGGTTTTTCCCTTTAAAAAAATTGCACAATATTTTGAATTTCTGTATGGTTTGTGCAGTTTGTTTTATTGTATTCTGTTTTAGGATTATTTTTTATTTGAAAATGGGCTAAAATCAATCAATATTGTGAACATACAGTAGCTCAGTTTACACTTTTTTATACTAAACCTACATGCAAGTTTAGAATAAGTTCCCAAGGCTTTGCTCAAATCAATACCATAAAGTATTATGTGCTGAATGGCTTAATCTGTAGGTAGTTGGGTCAATGATCTTATTGTACTTTGTTAAATATTATAAGATTGATTTTAATTCAGGAAGAGAGAGTTGACAAACTTGGTATATGATAGAACATAACTTATTTAATTGAAGGGCATGAAGGTCCCCTCAGAACATCACTGTAGGGCATTGCAAAACAACTAGACTTCCCTTCGTGCCATCACTTTTTTGAACACCTAATTACCACAGTACAGTCTTATGTCTAAGTATAGGTAAAGGTAAAGGTTCCCCTTGCACATATTCTAGGGGGCAGTGCTCATCTCCGTTTCAAAGCCGAAGAGCCAGCACTGTCCGAAGACATCTCCGTGGTCATGTGGCCGGCATGACTAAATGCACAGAACGCTGTTACCTTCCCACCAAAGGTGGTCCCTATTTTTCTACTTGCATTTTTTACGTGCTTTGGAACTGCTAGGTTGGCAGAAGCTGGGACAAGTAATAGGAACTCACTCCGTTATGCGGCACTAGGGATTCGAACTGCTGAACTGCCAACCTTTCAATCAACAAGCTCAGCATATTAGCCATTGAGCCACCGCGTCCCTCTCGTCTAAGTATATTTACCCATATAGTTTGACTTACTTATTATTATCCTTTTCCTCTCTACTACTACCTTCTTCTACTGGTATCTTATGACTATACTTTGTTGTTTGTATGTGCACTGAGAGCTTATGCACTGAGGACAAATTCCTTGTGTGTTCAATCACACTGATTTTGAACAAGGATATTGTTTTATTTTATTTATTAATTTAAAGTAGTTGTAGGGATGCCTATCATAAAACACAATGTTGCCCTCCATTGTCCGCTGCCCCAATATTGTTTTTTAAAAAATGTGTAATTTCTTCATTATGTATTTTATCACATTTAAATAGCTGAACAAAATGCCACAGAGATTTGGAAACTCAAGAAGACTGAATATTGACAAAGATAAGCCAACATTTTGGAATATTTCGGATATATTGATAAATTAGATTGGGAAATCACCGTTGCTCAACTGTAGAGAATGGAGTTATGTACAGTTTTTGTTGTTTGTTTATTTTAATAGAGATCAAGAAATTTTATAGTTTATATTGATAAAATAGTTATTGTTCTTTTGGTAGAATTATTCCAACAGACTTGACTCTTTTTATAAAAAGAGAAATTAAACCATTAGATTTAAAGCACATCTTTACCCTATTCTATTATAAAAATCCTTAAATTCTGCATGCCATCACAGAGTAGAGGAAATAAGCCCTGCAGAAATAAGACAATTTCTTCTTGAAATCAACTTTCAGAGCAGAATAAACCTATCAACATCCATATAACTGTGACAGGTTTCAGCTATTATGCATAATATAGCTTTCCTCTAGTCATTTATATTTTATTTATATTTTTTCAAGACTGGCATTTTATTTATTCATTCATTATTAAGATTTTTATTAATTTTTTAATGCTCTGAACACATCAGAGCAGCACACAATAAGTAAAAAACTAATAATTTTTAAAAATCATAAATTCCACAAATTACCCTAAAACATTAAGGTAGCAATAAAACACCAACCACAATTTTTTTTAAAGTGAAATATATGTGTGAATACATGTTTTCTTTTAAGTTAGGAGGAAGCTTTTGTAGTATCAAAAGATTTTGCAGTTTGGGAACAATGTGCAAAATACTTTTTTCAGGGACTGAAAACTGCCGAACATGTCAGCTTTTTGAGAATCAGTGCAAAAAGAGTCTTTGTTCTTATATTACCTGGTTACTTATTTGTAGTCAGAGACCTGTTTTAAACAAGTTACTAAATTCACAAAACTGACATTATTTCTGTTTAATCGCATATGAGAAGCTGCTTTTTAAAGGCTTCCCTAGGAAATGATGATATATAAAAGACCATTTCTATCAAAAGTTAATATCTATTTTGACAGCATTTTTCAAACTAATTCTAGGCAGCATGTGCTAAAATCATGGAGAAAACCTGAAAACTACAAAATGAATATATTTCCAATACCACTTTTTACACAAAGTAAAGTTTGTTTGTATTTTTAAAACCTTATTTCTTTCAGAACTGTTGAACAGCTCAATTTCCTATTTGTTACATTTTCAAATATAACAGTATTTTTTCATGTGACATTCCTCACAAGCAGGAAAGGAAAGGAGAGGAGAGGAGAAGGGGAGGGGAGGAGAGGAGAGGAGAGGAGAGGAGAGGAGAGGAGAGGAGAAGAGTGGGGAAGGGAAGGGAAGGGAAGGGAAGGGAAGGGAAGGGAAGGGAAGGGAAGGGAAGGGAAGGAAAGGGAAGGAAAGGAAAGGAAAGGAAAGGAAAGGAAAGGAAAGGAAGAGAAAGACTGAATATTGGGTTCAACCAACAGCTTAAAAAGTGATTTACAAATGAATGGAACCAACCAAAGAAAGATTAAATATTGAAAACAGCTGAAGACCAAATCTTATTGTTTATGATGTTTAAGAGAAACCATATTAGATGCTCTAGGACAAAAAGTTTAAGGATGCAATGACAAAGTTTGTCGATGGTTTCTCACCAAGAGCAACTTAAGTTTGGAGCCCAGGCAGCTGCAAAGGGCAACAACATGGAAAGGGATGAAACTGAGTTGCATACAGGTTGTACACGAATATCTCATGAAATAACCATATTGCTTTCATTTTCAAAGAGTGCAAAGCCTTAGTAGTCATTCTATCTTGAGCTAATCTATGTGAACGTAAGAAAGAAGGTCAGCCCCAAAGGGATTTCACAAAGATTGCATACATAATGCAAAGTTAATAATCACTAGAGAAGATCCAGATGCTTTGTAAAGTTGAAGGCAATTTTAAAATTAGCCAACACAAATCAAAGTGATGACACAATCTTGAACTTTCAGGATTGCATCAAAACAGTTATGGATAGACAACCCTGGTGAATTGATGTCTACAAAGAGAAAGAACTGAATAATAAAGTTTTAACTATTTTTAGCTAACAACTTCACTTTATAGAAACTATTTTTATACAAGCTTAATATTCAATCTCAGAAACAAACTGAATTTCTTGGGAAGGAATGTGTGACTGCAAGCAGAGTTTTTGAATTCTGTTTTTAAAGGTGAAAAATTCTCAATGTTTCTCAGTCTTTAAAAAAAATTAAAACACAATTTATTTGCAGAGCTGCTGAACAGTTTAATGTCTAGAATTATAGGGAATTCACTGCCTGGATATATTCCAGCTTTTGGCTGTATATTCTTTCCAACCTTGAGATTCTGCATCTCAATGAATCCTTCATAAATGTACCGTCTTGTTAAAAATGTATATGAAGGACACCCTTGCATATCATGAATACTATTATCTGTACATAATTAACATAGTCAGTTCAAGAGGCTTACCTTGATTCATAGATTTTTGTATTGCATAATGAAATTGGTTCAAGATAGAAGGAAAAAAATTGACCAATATGTGAATGCTGTTCTGTTTAAGAAAAATGATGGATATATTTCTGTTGAACATATTCACACTGCTTCCCCACAGATTTTTTCAGCTCTCCTCCTCAGCCTGATTCCTCACATTTTCTGCAATAAACCCCTGTAAAATAAATATTTGCAAAATGCAAGGATCATTTAATTAAACAAATACTTCTTTTTCTTACTTTAAGATTGTAGGGCTCATATTTTGAATAAATACTTCCCAATTAAATTTGCATGTATGCACATTCTTCCATCTCTCATTTTGAAAGGCTTTTGAAAACTAATTCTGTACCTTCAATTAGATATTTATTTACAAGATAAATGTTGTATGCCTTCTGTGTCATAATAAAAATGCCTCCAAATGTGAGAAGGTCCAAGAGCATCCTTCAGCTGACAGCTGTGAGTCCTAAGATGGTTAAGAGCAAACCTTACCCAAGGTTGCTTGGGTGAAATCAGTTCCACAGCACATGTGAACTCATGTGAATGCTTCGGTCATCTGATTTTTAGCTCCGGAATCATTTTTGTGAACTACCTAAGATGGAGTAGCCAGTATTGAGACAGTAGGTAGGCTATTCTACCATCTGACCAGAATTGAAGGTGGGGGAGCTTATGTTAGACAACTTAGTATCCTTTACTACTATTTTGCAAATCACAGTTTGAGAGTTGTTTATCTAATACCATCGTTGCGATATTCTCTTGAACATTTTCTTTTTTAATCCTTGAGAATTTGGATGATTATATAAACAGCAATAATTAAGTGCTACTTATGTATCTCCATATGTGTACAGCATGTATTTTGAATGCACTGTGTTCCTTGTTAAGTAGGGAAAATGTGCACACAATTACCCATTGAATATAAGAGTTGTATCTGTCAATGTTTACTTCATTCTAGGCCAGGGGCTAGATTCAGTAAAGGGAACTTTGGATCATTTGAGGTTTTAAAAAAATTGTTGTTTTTCTTCAGAAATATTAGCTATCCATAAAAGGTTTCTGGTTGATGTAACCCTTCTTCCATGCCCGCTATTAAACCCAAGCTCAGAAATAAACTAGCTGACAGGTAGTAGGTAGATGAAGAGAAAACTATGGAGTGAAGGAAGATGTAACAGTAGCAAAACAACTCTTTCTTCAGATTGTGCTGGAAGGAACTGGCAATGCTAACACCAAATGATAAAGAATCCTGTGTCTAGCAGAATCCCAAACTAGACAGCGGGTGGCTATGAAGAAGAGGCAGTTGCTATTGGCTTCTTTGCAATAACAAAAATCAACACTAAGACATCTAGTTTTGCAAAAGTGAAATGGAATGGGCAAAAGGGATCCCCCACAAAATAGTGAAAATAATAAAAAGTGTAGTAGCATGAAACACCTTATCAGCAGAAGATATGGACAATCTACAATGGTAAAAGAAATCACAGCACATATTTGGCAAATCAACCTAGTTGAAACTGATGCTTTTTTTTTAAAGGACTAGAGAAAGAACTTCTCCCAATGACCACTGAATCTATAAATATAAGGAAAGTGGCAAAAGAACTGGCAAGAGTTTTGAGAAGCATTCGTCAGATATTATATGGGTAATTGCATGTGCAGAAGCCAGCTATTTGGTTTCTCTTGTAACTTATACCAAAATGGCCATGAAAAGCTGTTTTCCGTGGCCACAAAGCTGAAGGCATCTCCACTGAAGGTTAAAATGACCGGTAGGATCAAGGCAGATCCTAATGCCTGACCACATCATCAAATATATTGGGGTAAAGTGTGTCATATCCATGACAAAGAAATATTGTCAGAAGAAATGAGAAAACTCACTGCTACGTCTCTTTAAAGACATCAGTTCAAAGTTTGATGAAAACCTGACCTAGACAGCTTCTTTCTCGCTTTGTGAAATTGCCACTGAAAGAAATTGGGTTTGGGTCTCCATTTTGTATTTCCCTGACATTTTCTTTGCCGCCTACCTTAATTGCTGCAAAAGATTTTAAATATGATAGGGAGGCAAAGCTAAGTGTACCACAATGTTGTATGAGAAACGGATATGGATTGATCTGTCTGTTGTTTCCAGTTATTATCAGTCATGATGAATGTTTTTTTGGAAGTGCAGAAGTTATCTGTTTCATCTTGTATTTTTAACATAGGAATGGCCTACGCATTATTAGAGAAAATATAACCAATTACACATCAATTGCAGCCAATTATCCAATTGATCAGAGGATGTTTAAACTTCAGTTATACATAAATTTGTGCTAAAAAAGGGGGGGTAGGGAAATTACAGTGCTTTCAAACTCCCTCCACTTTTTAAAATAAATTTTAGCCATCTCATCAGGAATAGTACACTCATCTAATGCATGTACATTAGAATATGTACCTAATATATGGAATGACTTTACCCAATACAACCACATAAAATAGAACAAACTTAAGTTGGGCCATACATGATTTTTGCTGTAGCACTACTGTTCAAAACTGAATCATGCTTGCTCTAAATAAAATTATGAATAGTAGAGCTAATCTTACCATGGAAATTAAACAATCCTGTAGAAGACATTGCATTAAGAGTTAGCAAGGATTTTTGCTAAAAAGGATGTTATACATCCTAGAAATCACATTTATACCAGGAAAAGCTCTAAAGTCTGCTATTTTCTCACTGGTAGTAGGCTACAAAATAAGATACTATAGCAGAGATAGATGTATCTTTTTCCTGGTGAGCTTCAATGTCCTTTCATTTATGCTATCATTTCTTCAGCATTCTTCAGTCTCCCAAGTTTTCTATACTCCCATGAAATCTGGGCAGGAGACATAGGGGAGCTTCTTTGAATAGTGCTACCATGACCACTAAGAGAAAATCTTGTTCTTAAGAAACTGTTAGAAAATTTATCCTTGCCTAGCACATAACTCTAATGAAGAATTCTGAAAATCCATCTACAACAAGGTCTATTAGCCATAAAAGAAGCTTAACAAGTTTAAAAATGAAAATTTCCCAAACATAAAAACGTAAAATTTCACTTTCCACCATGGATATTTTATACCATTGTTTTAAATGCTATCAAAAAAAGGAGAAGGAGAAGGAGGAGGAGGAGGAGGAGGAGGAGGAGGAGGAGGAGGAGGAGGAGGAGAAGGAGAAGGAGAAGGAGAAGGAGAAGGAGAAGGAGAAGGAGAAGGAGAAGGAATGTTATATAGCCATGATGGTGAACCTATGGCATGCATGCCACAGGTGGCATGTAGAGCCCTCTCTGTGGGCACGACAACTGTCACCCCAGCCCAGCTCCAGTCCCACATGCGCACCTGTCTTCGGGTCTCTGCCTTGCATGCACTGGGGGTGGGCCCATGCATGGGGGGTGCAGGTTGGTGCAGGAGGCTTTCCAGGCTCAAAGTGGGGCACTTCCCCCCATGCCCTGTTTTGGGCCTGGCAAGCCTCCTGCACCAACCTGGAAGCCAAAATGAGGTGCAGGGGGCCCAGGGCGCATGCACGGTGGGCTGGGGCATATGCATGGGGGATGCATGCATGGGGGTGGGGCACATGTGCAAGGGGGTGTTCGCATTGCATTTTGGGGGTTTGGGCACATGTGCGTGCATTCATACGCATGCACGCGCTTTGCGCACTCAGTACCAAAAAGGTTAACCATCACTGTTATATAGCATCAATGTTACAAAGAGATGAATATCTTATAGTTCATATATCAAGAAAGTCCACCTACAAAACTAATGTGTGGTGAAGGGATCTCTATCCATAAATATCAGCATATTATTTTTAATGCCAAAGAAAGCAAAAACAAAAGATGATTAAAAATATGCTGCCTTCTCTGGTGTGTATTGGCTGTTTCATATTAGTTGGAAGAAAATTTAAAAGAAATTACAGAGAAAAGAGTGTATTACTCAAAGTATCCTTCAAAAAGAAGGTTGTTAACACCCAGAGTTGTACTACTGCAATTAGATAAGAATATATTGCAATGTTGTGTTGGAGGTATTTCTTATTTGTACCTATCTTAAAACACAATCAATATTTTATGTGTCATAATTTTATATTAAAACATACATTGCTGATTTTATACAATCAACAACTGCAATCCTGAATCTTTGATTATTTTTATCTGCCTTGCGTTGGGTATTTTTCCATTATATTATTTTTTTTTTACAAAGTAACCATGGTGACCATGAAAGAATAAACAAATAAATAATTATCGATAACACACTTTTTAACAAGTCGCAGAACAAACAAGTAATTCAAAGAAGCATAAGAAAGACAGTCATTATAAATCTTTACATAATAAAATTGCAAAAACACAACAACCTATAAAAGCAACTAATTTATAATCACTGAAACAGCAACACTGTTCAAGACATTCGATCTCATACTCTAAGAAGATAGCAATTTTTTAAAAAATCAAATATAACCTGTAAGCAACAAAAAAATTAAACCTCTGTATCTTATTTTACCTGGCTAAATATATTTTACAATATTAACTATGTTGTTTCATCCATTCTCTCAAACCCAATGTAATTCGCTCTAATCTTGATTGTAGGAAATATGACTTCTGCAATAGAGTAGTAAATGTCTGGAACACTCTACCTGATCCTGTTGTTAGTCTAGCTAATCCCCATACCTTTTACCTTAAACTGTCTACTGTGGACCTTTCATGTTTTTTAAGAGGTCCCTAAGGGGGCGTGCATAAGCGCACCAGAGTGCCTACTGTCCCTGTCCTACTGTCCCTATTTATATGTAATTATTCTATGTGTTTATGGCTATGTTTTGCCTATTTATATCCTTTTATTTGTGCCAATTTTTTTCATGTGTCCATGTCTATACTGTTACTTGTTTCCTTGTACTCGTTGACAAATACATAAATAATAAATAAACATCATGCCACTGAAGAAGGCTGAAAAAAGGCATTTTTGGGAGTGATGGGTTTCTTACCACCAGTTCACTGCACCCGCTCGCTTCGTGTGCATGGACACCTTCTGCACATGCGTGCCTGGCCTTCCATACATGCACTTTGCTCATGTGCCCGCCTTCCATGTATGTGCCCGGCCTCGAAAACGTGCCTAAATAGGACGGCGCAGGTTGGTGGGTCCACCTGCGATCTCCTCTACCGGTTCACTTGAACTGGTACAAACTGGCTGAATACCACCTCTGATTTTTTTTTGATTTTTTTTTTTTTTGTGAGCATGGAGGAAGAAGGGTGGAGGACTCTTCTCCCATAGTGCTGGCTGGAGGTCATCTTCACTGGTTTGTTTTTGTAAATGGTGCAGGTTGTGTACAGAATACATGGAAGGTAACTATTCTTCCACCCCTATGGCAAAGATAGGGCCATGAATAGTAGTTTATTCATTTAGTTGTGAGCTGACCAGGGGAATATATGAAGGTTCTGTCTATTTTTGGACAATTGTCTCTCTAGCTGTCTGAAACTTCCCCTCCTTCAACTGATTCCCAAAGAAAGACCTCATGAGAACATTAACCATTGTTTAAATAATGACATTCCACCCAAAAAAATGAGAATATTATTCCTATTTGGCATTTTCAGACTACTTTGCTAAAGGGTAGGCATGCTTCTGAATAATTTCTCTTCCCCTGGGAGAAAAAAAATGTGGAAATTGTCCATACAGTTCTTCTGTTCCCGAACATGGTGGAAAACTTTGGAAGGTCATTCCTAGCCAGCTTTAGCTGAGACCATTATTTACTCAATATGGATCTCATCCATTAAAGAAATAGCTATGTGTTTATGACATAATGTATGATCTATGAGATCTTGTCTCTCTTTCTCTCCCTCCGTCCCTCCCTCCCACTCTCTCTCCCTTCTACTTTATCCTGGCATAAATGATCTGCTTTCAATATTTGTCAAGCTTCCTTCTGACCAATGATAATCTATATTCTCTGGAGAAAATCACTGGGCCTTTTGCCCACAGACAGCTTCTTTCAACATAATGCAAACTCTTTAAAAGGCAGAGACAGAAGCAAACATAAACATGCTAATGAAGTTGTTAGTTTAGCAATTATTCTTACAGACCATCCCACCATACCTATTTCATTATCCCAGCTCACATTTTCTTCACTTAATCACAATTATAATTGTAACTATGCTAACATTCTATAGATGTGAGAAGTGGGAGGAAAAATAGGCCACCACATACTTCCACCCTTTAGCAGTCAATTGTTGAAATCACAAATATTAAATGTAGACTCTTCCTGCACCTAAACGATGCAACACATTGTATTTGAATTAATAAAATAACCACATATACAGTGCACATTGAAAAGGGTGGAGCTTCAATCCTAGGTGCCATCTTGACTTTTTTGCCCCAGTGTGGGAATATCATTGGCAGGTTAGTCAAGGTTTTAAGTTCAGAGACCATAGTAAATAGTAAATACTAATACTTCCCTGTTGGAAGCCACAAAGTGTTTTCATGGTGAAAGGATTTGCTGGTGACATCACTGTTGTCCAGGGGATGCCCAGTTGGGGGCTCCTTTCACATCCCCATGAAGGTGCTCACTGAAGTGATACCAGTGGTGGGTTGCCCCCAGTTTGGACTGGTTCGCAAGAACTGGTAGTAAAACTGGCAGGAGACTCCGCCCACTGACTTGGACATCATCAAAGGCGATCTGCACATGCAAAGAAGCTTCTGTGCATGCGCAGAAGAGTGTGCATGTGCGCAATAAGTGTGCACACGCGCAGATATGATGCAAACCAGTAGTAAACCCCACCCCTGAGTGATACCCATTTATCTACTTGTGGTTGCCCGCTTTCAAACTGCTGGGTCTGCTGGAGAGAGTGTGATGGGAACTTACTCTGTCCCACAGCAGCAACAGGTCTCGAACACAAGCCTGCTGATTGTCAGCCCAGCATTCTAACCTTGTGAGCCACTAATATAGGAAATTACAAACATGGAAGATGGGGATGAAAGCAATAATAAAGGGAAATATAGCTGAACATGGAGTCATTAAAGTCAAGCAAATGGGAAGAACCAGGACTTTCCATCTTTTATTCTTGAAGGTTGGTCCCCCATTTCTATCCCACCAACAATATTTAGCTCATTTTAGGGCTTTCCATTTCAAAGTAAGAGGAGACTTCACAAATACTTTTCATCATCAATTCTTACTATGAAAACCAAGTGTAGCTATTACTTTCATTAAAGATGAAATGGGGTGCACATATTCCTTTGTCCAACTATCCTTTAAAATCCAGTCCAGTCTCAATATGAACAATTTTGGAATGTCATTATTTAAAGAATGGAAAATTTAAAAGATATATGAATCTCCCTTAAAGGATTTTTAACCAGTTAAGAACTTATTTTAATTTCCAGCCATATCCATTAAAAAAAAAAATTGGATTAAAATGTGGAGGTAATGTTTAATGCCCCCTAAGCATTAAACTAAGCAGAATACATTTTTTAAAAAAATCTAAAAAACTAACAAATGCAGATTTCAGAAGATCCCTGGGACCCAAATTTATACTCTTAAAAAAAAAAGAAAAGAATGTAGAAATGAAATGAACCCTTGAAAGAGCTGAGCTGCAGTTCGGCTGGAAAATTCAATATTTGTCCTTTTGGGGAACACAGGATTGGTCTGCCAAAGAAGCTGTCATCTAGAAAAGTGGATTGAGGGTTCCTCTGTATATGCGTACAGCTCAGAAATGATGATATGCTATATTTGTATTTTACTGCTGTCAAAAGAAGTGAAGAATCACAGAAAGATCCTAAGTAAGATGGTGCCAGAACTATACTATATCACATTAAGGGTTGTATGCTTCCAAGTAAATTGTAACCATATCCTTTCTTCTACAGCTCCAGCAACATTCTGGACCATGTTGTGTGATATATTGCTTTCAAGAAAGGTGGCAGGCAGGAGTTATATAAAGCAAACCCTCGTTTTGATTAAACAATATTTCTGAATCTGGTTTCCTTCTTGAGTCTTTTTTTTTAAAACAAACGTTGTTCCCTGTGACCTACAATCTCACACTGAATTCCTTCAGAAGATAAGGAACATAATAAACTGAGTCTATGCAGACATTGGTTAACACCATAGTTATAATTATATAGGTAAGATTCTTATTAAAGATGCATTATATACTTCAAGCACATCATAAAAATATAATTTGAATCAACACTTTGTCTTCAGATCTCAGTTCATCATTCCAATCCATAAACCTTTTCGTTTGGTGTCCAGCAGGCTCGCTGGATCTTGAAAAAAAGTAGCTAATAATTACTGATACCTAGTTTACATGGTGTTTTGTATTTTATCTCTTTAATTTTAATTTCATATAAATAATAACTGCTTATATATATATATAAGTAACTTTGTCATATATATATACACACACACCGTGTTTCCCCGAAAATAAGACCCTGTCTTATATTTTTTTGAACCACAAAAAAAGTGCTTGGCCTTATTTTTGGGGAGGTCTTATTATTTTGGGGTGCGTGGAGCAAGATGGGGGTCCTCTTGCTGTCTTACCTGATTTCCAGCTCTATGTTTAAATATTTTCGGGGAGGGCTTATTTTCGGGGGAAGGCTTATTTTAGCGCATGCACTCAAAAGCCCAGTTGGGCTTATTATCAGGGGATGTCTTATTTTCAGGAAAACAGGGTGTATATTATAACTTTATAAAATAATGAATTGATTTATAAATTATTTTCATTTTTTATTATATGAAATTAAAATTAAATATATAAAATACAAAACACTATGTAAACTAGGTATCAGTAATTAAATTATTGATTAAATTAAATTAAATATATAAAACACATATATAATTTTATGTAATATGTGTTTTATATATTTAATTTTAATTTTAATTTCAAATAATTAAAAATGAAAATAATTCATTTTCATGAATTATATATATATAGACATATATATAATTTCATAAAACATGTGTTTTATATATTTAATTTTAATTTCATATAACAAAAAATGAAAATAATTTATAAATCAATTCATTATTTTATAAAGTTATTTATATTTCCACTCAATATTTAATAAATATTAATATTCCTTATGCTTTAGTCATTAGTCAGTTATTACCTTGGACTTTTTACTGTTAATATTAACACAATGCACATGGTTTGGATTTGCACTAAACCCGACATGAGAGAATGGGAGAAAACCTTCTTCCCCAAACTCCTTTAAAATTTACCAAACTTGGCACGTTCTACAATGCAACTGCTAAGTCTTTATAATGACTTAGTGGATGACCTTATGTAAATGCATCCACTGATCAGCAAACACATTTCTTTAAGAAAGAAGACTTTAGTTTTAACTACAAAAAAAAAAAAAATCTCATGTGCTTTGTTCCACAATTCTTTTAAATCAAGCTAATGTAATTTTTGTTCAAAAGAAAAAAATATAAAACTTCCTAGAAAGACATCTGTCGCAGATGTCTTCAAATATCTGCATAGATACTGAATCTGCGTTACTATTAATCTTCTCATCATTCCTATCACCCATCTCCTCCCACTTGTGATTGTATGAGTGTAACCTTGTTGTTGGTATCCTTATGATTTATATTGACTGTTTCCTAATATGATTTGATTGCTTATTTGTTCCTTATGACTATTATTAAGTGTTGTACCTTATGATTCTTGACGAATATATTTTTCTTTTATGTACACTGAGAGCATATGCACCAAGACAAATTCCTTGTGTGTCCAATCACACTTGGCCAATAAAGAATTCTATTCTATTCTATTCTATTCTATTCTATTCTATTCTATTCTATTCTATTCTATTCTATTCTATTCTATTCTATAGAATGAAAGATGAAGAAATAAACCCAATCACCCTTCTGGACTACATAACTTAATTGTGTAGAACCAGGTTGCTACATCAGATAAACATAAAGGACATTAGTCCCTGTCCTAAATTTAGTGATGAACACTTCACAGCTGTGCAAACAGCTGTGGAAAATAATCAGACAATGTGTCTGGTCTATGGAAGATACAGAACAAAGATGCTAATGAGCAACAAACATATCATAAATGGTTGTTGAAGTGTAAGCATTCCTGCCATGTCCAGTGCTTTCCTAGAGCAAATCAAAAGTACTAAGTGTGCTGTTAATTATATCAATTAATGAAATAGTAAAATATGGAGTACCTACGGAATAATATATCAAGCAAATTAAATAGTGATGAAAAAAATACTTAAAAATATAAAACAGCCATAGCAATAGCACCTAGACTTATATACTGCTTCACAATCCTTTTGTCAGGGTTCCGATGGATGCCCTAATTAAATCATGAGCCTCGAGCTCCAAAAGAAATCCAGTTGTTTATTAGGCGCTTCATGTCCGCACGTTCCCAAGTGAAGCTAGCTCTGACCCTATGTAATTTATGCCCCAATTATGACCCTGTTTTCCCCCTCCCCCCAGGGTGTGTCATCAATCACATTCACCAATGGAGCAATTTCACAGGTTGTAGAGGTCACTGCTCTCCGGCTGCTGTAAGTAACCCTGGGATACAGCCTTGAGAGAGATAAGCATGCAACTCAAGAGCAGGCCAGGGATGCTTTGCGAGTTGATAGCTTTACAGCCCTCTCTAAGTGGGTTACAGAGTCAGCATATTACTCCCAACAATCTAGGTTCTCATTTTACTGAACTTGGAAGGATGGAAGGCTGAGTCAACCTTGAGTCTGGTGAGACTTGAACTGCTCGTAATTAGCAGAATTAGCCTGCAATACTGCATTCTAACCACTGTGTCACCATGGCTCAGTATAAGGTAATACCTCTCCCTTAAAGGATTTTTTAAAAAGTTTCCCAATTAATGAAAGTTTGAAAAAGACATGGTTCTGAGCAGGATCTAGAGCAGAAATGGGTCACCTTTTTGTAGCCAAAAGCTTTAATTAGGACATTGTGGGTAGAGCTTGCCTTTTTTTAAAATGAAATTTGGAGATTGTAAAGGTTTGACTGTGTATTTTTAAGAGCAAAATGCCTACTATAATGTTTACACCATTGTGGCCATCTGTTTCCTACCTCAGAATGTAAGAAAACATTCTGCTGATCCAAGTGGGCTGCTACCTGCCCCTTGAGGGAATCCTGTCTTATGGAGAGAGGATTTACTGCTGAATAAGGATGCAAAATCTTGAATTAACTTAGAGCTGGAATTATTTCCAGAAGATAATGAGGAATGTTGCATTCTAGGTATGGTTGTCTTACAAGATTTAGATAGACCTGCATTTTGGGCACATGGAAAATTAAACCAAATAAGCTAAGGAGGTTTTGATTTATGAACACAATTTATTTTATTTCAGTAGCCTCTCACCGACCAGTACGCTTCCATAGAGAGGGGCTTCTTAGGGTGCCGTCGGTCAAACAGAGTCGACTGGCAGCCCCCTAGGGGAAGAGCCTTCTTTGTGGGGGCACCTACCATCTGGAACGAGCTCCCCCCGGAGATACGGAGGATTCCGGATCTGCGTGCTTTCCGCCGTGCCCTCAAAACATTTCTATTCCAGCAGGCCGGCCTGGCCTAACCTCTCTTTTAAACTGTTTTTAAATTTTTTAAATTTTAAATTTGTCTTGTAAATGTGGAGTGTTTTAAATTTTGTTCTCTGGGCCAATTTATTTAATTGTATTTTAATGGTTTTTTAACATTTGTATTATATGTATTTTATCTTTTGGCTGTTCACCGCCCTGAGTCCTTCGGGAGTAGGGCGGTATACAAATTCAATAAATAATAATAATAATTAAAAAAAATAATTTATTTATGTATTTTTTATCACACTTTTATTATTTTAAAAAAATAAGGCAGCAGACATACCTATTATTCCTTCCTTCCTCCTTCTATTATGAGCTGAGGTGGTGCAGTGGTTAGAATGCAGTATTGTAGGTTAATTCTGACCACAGCAAGGACTTCGATCCTGACCAGATCAAGGTTGACTCAGCCTTCCATCCTTCTGAGGTTGGTAAAATGATGACCCAGATGGTTGGGGCAATATGCTGACATTTGTAAACTGCTCTGAGATACTGCTATAAAGTACTATGGAGCATGGTATATAAGTCTAAGGGCTATTGTTATTGTTATTTTCCTCATAAAAATAACCCTTTGAGGTGGGTCGTGCAGAGAGACAATAACTGATCCAAGGTTACCCCACTGGCTTTTGGAACCAGAATTTCCATTGTTAAATAAAGTGTTAAGTAAGTCATCCCCAATATTATCGTCTTTTTGACATGGTTGTTAAGTGATTGGTGTAGTTGTTAAGTAAATCACACTCATTTAGCAAATACAACTTTCTCCATTGACTTTGCTTGTTGGAAGTAGGCTGGAATAGTTGCAAATGACAATCACATGACCTTGGTTGCTGCAACCATTGTAAATACATACTGGTTGTCAAATGCCAAACTTTGTCTATAGAGATTCTGCTATGGTTGTAAATGTAAGAATTGGTCGTAAGTTGTAAGATTTTTCGATGCCAATTTAACTTTGAACATTTACTAAATGAACGATTCTATGTCAAAAACTACATGCACTCTTATGTATAGTTTGCTAGCTGAATCAGTGCCTAGACATCTTTTTCCTACTGTATAGGACATAGTTTAACTTCAAGAAATGACTGTAAATTTCCATTGAATTTCTGACTGATTCTTCATTGAATGAATTGCTGTGAATGACAGAAGATTACAAAAAATAAAGAACTAGAGGAACTTAGAACAAAAGTGACCCAAAATAATGTTCCATTGAGGCTTTAACCTGTAGCACCTGTAGAGGTGGGGAAAAAAAATCTGGACCGGATTAAGGGTTAAGGTATCATTGTGGGTTATTTGACAAGAGTGGAAATTTGGTAGTCAGAAAGGCAATTCCAAATATCCCATTTTCCTGAGGCTTTTATGCTATAGAAGGTCAACTCATTTTAACTCAATTAAGGTAGAAAACATCTAAGTCATGACCTTCAATTACAACAGAGGCATGCAACTCAGCATATTAACACCATGGTTGCCTTGCTGTTAGTTACTTGAAGTTGTTCTTAATGTGCCCTTCATCTAAGCATTTCCATTCTAATTGCCTGACAGCCTTCTCTTTGCTGGCCTGGTCTCCCTTCTTTCCCCATGCTCCTTCTAAAAAAATGCAAGAAGTTATATTGTTGTGGATAATGAGAATGGTTTAGTTCAGGGATGAAACAATATTCGGTCCAAAGGCACAATGTGTACATGAAAGATGCCCAGGTGGGGATATTCCACAAGTGGGAAGAGCCAAGTGAATGTGGGACTAATTAAAGAAAGCAGGGAGGGAATGAAAGTGAAATAGAAAAGACCATAACACTTTGTGAGATCTGTCATCCAGAAAAGAAAAGAAAAGAAAAGCAGAATGCTACTCATATTTGCTGAGAAGCAACAGTGTCTATACTATAGCAAACTGCAGTTACACCAAAATAACAACATACTATAACATCATAACACAAAAGCTGCCATTATATATTTCATTCTCAACTTGTCTTGATAATATGTAAGTGATGGTATTTGCATGATGATGTTGAGTTGCTATTAACCCACCTCTTCTCCTGTATAGACCTGATAGAAATTTAAAACCTCTGATCTGTCCTCACTCCTTTTGGCACATCACTGGCTCGATCGGGAGACAGGAATCCCCAGAATGAAGGGAGAAAGCAAAGGTAGAATCTACATATCTGAAGGCAATTTTCCTTTCCTGATTTAATATGCACCTCAGGATCAAAGTTCAGGGCAGGAGCAGCCAGTCTGCATATCTGCCCAGGAAGGAAACTTGCTAAAACCAGCACACACACAAACCATACCCCTGAGCTCACACCAAGGACCAGTCCCTGTCCCCCTATAAAACCAAGACCTCATTTTCTCTGTAGCTTCCCTCCAAAACGTATCTCTTTTTTTCTTGATAATCAATCTCCTTTCTTACAATATGCCTAGATTTCATTTTTCATTTGTTCTAGTGACACTCCAGCTCATGGAACCTCCAAATAATTCTTTTAGCAAACCCATGTTCAAAAGAAATGATTGTATATGCTCCCCAAAACTCAAAATCTATAGGCATACACATGTGACTCATCCTAGTGCATGTGTCAGGGTTCCCAGTAATAGACCCATAGCAAGCAGAACTCCGAGGCAGGTAGATTCCTCAAAGAATAGCTTTATTGGATATACAGTATCATATTGGCACAGATTTGATGAAAACTGACTCTGAAGGTTCCTGTGGTTTTCACCAAAGTAAAAATAAAAGTTTATCACTTTCTCAAAACAGTCACATGGTCCAATCACACCACTGTCTGGTTGCCTGGTGACATCACTCCTGCTTTCTCTGACCAGGTGTGAGAATGTCCTTGGTTCCCAAGAGGAAGTATTTTGTTTTGGCTGCAAAATTCCAGCTATCTCAAATCCCCCCCTCCCTATCCCTCAGCTCTAGTGTGGCAACACTGAAGCTTCCAAGATGGCTTTGGTCAGGTCAGCTTCAGGGTTGACAGCATGCTGTAACAATAAGTGAAGTAAAGAGCATGCAATTAGTAACAATTCATCTTTGCATTCTTGTCAATCTCTTCTAAATCAGTTTGGAAACTTCAGACATACAACGATCCAAATGCCTGTTCTGCTTCAAATGCATTTTGAAAGGGGGGCAATTTGTTTACCAAAGTACCTTTAGGCAGGATAAGAAACAATGGATGGAAATTAACCAATGAAAGAAATAACATAGAACTAATGAGAAAATTCCTAAAAGTGAGAACAATTAACCAGTGGAACAAATTGATGCCATCACTGGCATCACTGGTGCCCCATTTTAAGAAGAGATTGGATAGCCATTTATCAGAAATAGTATAATATAGTATATCCTGTGAAATCAAGAGGTTGGACCAGATGAGGTCCCTTCCAACACTGTTACTGTGAAACTGGTCTTAACTTTAATAACAGTATGCTGTTCAAAATCTTTTCTTTGAATTTGTTATTATCTTTAATTTCTGTGCTCCCCAACAGGGCCACACTTTCACTTTCTAACTTTTTAAAGAATCCCACCACCAAGGTAAATACAATTTATTTCCAAACCAGTGGTGGGTTGCCCCCAGTTCGGACCAGTTCGCAAGAACCGGTAGTAAAATTGGCAGGAGGCTCTGTCCACTGACCCGGACGTCATCAGAAGTGATCTGCGCATGCGCAGAAGAGCACGTGGGCGAGCAAAGTGAGCTTGCGCGCACGGGTACGATGCAAACCAGTAATAAAGGTAAGTAGAACTCAACCCTGATCCAAACATATTATGAAATAGAACAAGCAGAATTTATTATTCATCTGTAGAGAAAAGTGTTTGCATCAGCTACTTCATCCTGAACTGATTATTCCAATTATTTTCAAAATAGTACAGGAAATAAGTGAATCAAAACTGCAGAACTTCAAATAGAATAAGGGATTTATTTATTTATGATGCAATCTTTCTGCATTTGAAAACCTTATTTACATTTTCATTTCCATAAATCTTAGCACTAAATGGCTAACTGGAATCATGACAAAGGGGTTTCTATATAATAAATACAATTTTCATTTATAAAATGAATAAATTAAGATGCATGTCTAAGGAATTTAAGTTTTTCTTCTATTATTTGCTTATTAAAATGTACACTTAATCTCTCTAGAATTTCACTACTGGAACCACATATAGTTTCATTTTGAATTGTTTGAAGACAATGCCACTAAATCAATATTCATTATATTTCATTTGCATATCATTAATTATGGTTAACAAAGGAGAAAGACAATAATGTTATACAGTCTTTAGAAAGGGGAAAGAAAAAAGAACAGGGTAGAAAACAGGATTTTCCTCAAAGGTCTTATATTCCTTTGCTGCAAGCCCATATATTTTAAATGTAATATTTTATAGAATCTATCCTAATTACATTTAGTAATAGGCTTAAGTATGCTCTGCCTCTTCTCAACAGAAAACAATTAGAATAATTTCTCCCAATGTTAGATCCTATCCTTTAAACCATAAATCATTGTTTTCCCAAGCTAACAAGCCTGACATCCTTTTTTTCTTTTCCTTACTCCTTATTTTGTTTTTGTTTTAGTATATTTTTCATCCTGGAAAAATTAGTAATCACAGCTCGCCAAAATGATTTTTCTAAGAATTTTCTTGAAGGCAATGATGTGCTATGTATAAATGGGTATATTTCAACAAGTAAATATACAAATACACACACACACACACACACACACACACACAAATTCAACATACTGCTATTTTTCAAATAGAAAAGGAATTTCTGATGCCAAAAAACCAAAACAAAATGACAACAATGACAACAACAACAACAATAACAACAAAAAGTAGAAGAAGCACAGATCCATTATCAGAAAATATATTCAGAGCTGTAGATATATTTCTAAAACCATTGCAAATACAGGCCAGTGGGGAGATTTCTTACCCTTTAAAATAATTAACACTTATGTTAATATTTTTCTTGTGTTTCTGCAGGAGAATCTTTAATACTTTTGAAGCATCTTGATTCTTCACTTTGCTGTACAGTATATAGTGTTTTTTTTTTCTGCAAGAAAAACTATGCAGAATAGTCTTATCAAAATGAAAACAGGAACCGTTTGCATTTATCAGTCCCATGCATGGCCATTATGTATGATATAAAAACTGACCAATTGTTTTTAAACAAGTGCACAAATCAATTATGCATTTAACTAAAATGCATAAGATAATATACTATGTGCATGAAGAAATTTGAACTATTTCTAGTAGGACTACTAGATTCTGTAACAGCTTTGTTCCCTATGCCATCCATCTAGCAAATATTTGTTTCTCTCGCCATGTACATGTATTCATCCAAACTAGACTGTGTTGTTTCTCTGTGTCATATAATATATTTGGGTATATTCTGTCATGTTTAGGTAATTCTTCTTGTGCTTTTAATAGGCTGTACACAGCCCTGAGTCCTTCGGGAGAAGGGTGGTATAGAAATAAAATTATTATTATTATTATTATTATTATTATTATTATTATTATTATTATTATTATTATTATTATTATTATTTAATCTTTAATGAGATTCACAGCCTTTGAGGCCGGTTAATAGCTCAGCAGCTCGAGTCCTAACTAAGGACCTAGGAACTATTAAGGTATCGTCGGAGGATGTAAGCTGTTCCGAGTAAGGTGGTTTTTTGTAGAGTCAAAATGTTCAAGTCCGGCAAATTTAGAATTTCTAAATAGCGGGGTAGCCCTTTGGGTATTGCTCCAAGGGCTCCAATTACAATCGGGACAACACACGATTTCTTTTTCCACAGTCACTCAACTTCAATTTCCAAATCCCGGTACTTTGTGATTTTTTCTTGCTGCTTATCTTCAATCCGTGCATCACCAGGTATTGCAATGTCAATGAACCATACTTTTTTCTTTTCAACTATTGTTATGTCAGGTGTGTTGTGGACCAAGTGCCTGTCAGTCTGAATCGTAAAGTCCCACAAGATGATGATGATGATATTATTATTATTATTATTATTATTATTATTATTATTATTATTATTATTATTATTATACGTTAGAGGTGGAGATCCTTTGAAGAGCTGTATGCAGCAACATTTCATTTTAATGTATGCCGATTAGTGTACATTCAAAGTGACAATAAAGTTATTCTAAGTTCTAAATATAAGCTTATAAAAATTGGATAATAGAAAAAAAGGAATACATGCTTTTGGAATCATAGAATTTGAATGCTCCAACACTGGAAGTTTTTAAGAAGATGTTGGATAACCATTTGTCTGATGTGGTGTAGGGTTTCCTGCCTAAGCAGGGGGTTGGACTAGAAGATCTCCAAGATCACTTCCAATACAATACAATTCTTTATTGGCCAAGTGTGATTGGACACATTAGAAATTTGATACAGAAGACCTTGAAGATCCCTTTCAATCCTGTGATTTTATCTAATGATTTGTCATTGTCTTCCTCCAGGATATCTGTCCTCTAGGATGTCTTTCAATTTGGCGAATTCATCAATTTTGTGATGGACTTGCATCCAGGTCCTAAGTAACTAGGCCTGATTTATTAAAACAAGTTCAACCAGATGCTGCCACCTTCTGAGAATAATTAAACTCAGTTTATTTAAATAGACATAATTTATTGTGTAATTATTTTTTCATACTATACTCCAAAATACTTTACAATGTAAGTGAAACCAACAAAAAAGCAAATCTATACTAAAACTAGAACTAAGGAGAAATTTCCTGACAGTTAAAACAATTAATCAGTGGAACAGCTTGCCTCCAGAAGTTGTGAGTGCTCCAACACTGGAAGTTTTTAAGAAGATGTTAGATAACCATTTGAATGAAATGGTGTAGGGTTTACTGCCTAAGCAGGGGGTTTGGACTAGAAGACCTCCAAGGTCCCTTCCAACTCTGTTATTCTATTCTATTCTATATTTTTAAAAATATCCTCCACCGTTTGTATTTAGTTTATTTATTTATTATCAAATTTTATTTAGTTCCTAGTTTTATCTAGTTCCTTTTCATTTTAATGTTTTTATTGCACTGCAAACCTTCCAGAGTCGCTTGGATAGTGAAATGGGTGGCATATGCATTAAATAAACAAATACATAAATATAATTCAAATGATCACTTCACAATTAAGTTGACAAATACCGGTCTCCACCCTCTAGAAATTCACCGGTATTCTCTTCACTTTTGAAAGAATTACTCCAGCAAATTTTCTTTCATTAAATAGAATAAGAACTGGTAGAAACCTATGCAATGTGCATAAAGAAACATGGAGATCCATTGAAAACGTACAGTAGATACAAATGAAGGATCATTTGTCTTCCACCCGAAACTTGTTGAGCCAAGCGCCACCTTTCTCCAGGAAGCTTGACTTACCCTTTTTCCCATAACAGAAAACATGGCACACCATTAGTCCATAACTGTAATTTATTACTTTGCACATCATCCTTTGTTCCATTGTATCTCAGAATTGGTCTACCGTATTTCCAAATTTAGTTTTCAGGTTCTTTGGCGAGGGGAGTGTTCTCATACCTCCTTATTGTCAGAAGAAAATGGGTGATTCGAAAAGAAAATGTCTAGGGAAAGGTGGCACAAAGCCTAGCGGTCTGGATTTTTAAAACATACATTGTTCTCTACTTTCAGCCAAAGGGATTCTTTTGTTCTTTCTGGAGCATCAATTTTAAAGTGACAGGAAAATACAAATTTGCCTGTCTGTTCTATGGACTTGCATTCGAAAAAAAATGAGGGAATCAATTCTGTCTGCAAATGCTGGACCTCTTGGGTCAGGGGAGATTGTGTTTGCCATCTGCTTACCTTCTAAATAATAGTTTAGCTATTTTCCTCCTACTAAAACTTGACAGAATTATTTTTCATCTATGTCTACTACACACGCCTCAGTTTTTGCATTAATGTAAAATCCACATAAAAATATGCAAGCAGCCAAAGAATTATCCATGTATAAAGAATCCAATATCCCACTAAACCCAATACAAAAATCTGACAACGTGATCAAGAAAACCCTCAACCAACTAAGAAATGACAAAAGAAGAATAGAAAAGAATGAAAACCAATACATCTGTCTTTCCACAGTTCTTTGGACACCCAAAAATACTCAAACCCAATGTATCTCTTTGTCCAGTTTTATCATTACCAAGCACCTCAACATACCACTAACAAAACTAGAACTAAAAAAGCTTGGACATCAGGAGTGAATATTCTATAAATAGAAAGAATGAAAGTGCCTCCAGAAAACCTTTACAAAAGTAGAAAATTATGGTTTTACTCAATGTGACAGCATTTTTTAGACTGTGTCCATTGGGCCAAAACTGGTAAAAGAATGTATGGCAACAGTTGTATACCTAGATAAATACACCAATATAGAAATACTCAGAATTATCACCGATCTCAACTTACTTTTAATTTGTTGGAAAAATATATCAACAAATCAGAGTAAAACTCTTAATTACATTAAAATCACTAATCTTGGGCCTTATTGATAGTGGTAGGATGCAACCAGTTTAACAAACGGTTTGGTGTGCGCATACATAGGCCTAACGCGCTTGCGTGCAGTGTTCAAAATATAGCAATTTGAAGCTCAGCTGCTTACCTTCTAAGGCAGCCCCAGTAAGTAGAACAGTTGAGACATGGAAATCAGCTGTGCCACACGAATCAGCTGAGCCAGAAAGAAGGGAATAAAGGACAAGATAGGGTGGGGCTGGATGGGTGGGTGGGTGGGCGGGGCCAGCTCATCTTCAGCGCTACCTGTTCGCCTGAACTGGCCCAAACTGGCTGAATACCACCTCTGCTTATAGCAGAGATCACAATGCAGCATCTAGAAACTATAGTACTCCCACATATATATCCAAAGTTATTGAACTTGTATTTCAATCCACTTGATTGAAAGTTGGTTTCCTTCTCAACTCTGACATCCTCTTCCCAACCTTCCCAACCTCTCTCTTCCCAACCTTCCCAACCTCTCTTCCCAACCTTCCCAACCTCCTCTTCAGTCATAGTCCAGAGTATCTTTGGAATAATTCTAAGCAATGGTGGGAGTCAGTCAGTTCGCACCACTTCGGGAGAACCGGTTGTTAACTTTCTGAGCAGTTTGGTGAATTGGTTGTTGGAAGAAATCATTAGGGAAGAGAACCGGTTGTTAAATTATCTGAATCCCACCACTGCTTCTAAGAGTTAGAGATTCTCAATACCTTTGGATAAATACATCTGATTATCTTTAGGTAAGGGGGAAAAGTGAATTGAATTATGTATTATCATTCTTGGCCCTTTATTTCTTGATTTATATAGTATTAATAGGTACTTGATCTTCCTATATCCACGGCTGAAAGATTTCATAGAAACTGATTTATTCGTTTGCTTGTATGGGTATGCAAAGGTCAGTTAAAATGTTGAAATTGTTATCATTGGATAACCAATATTTTTTTCATTCAGACTCATTGTCAATATTCTTTTCATTCCATGAAAATGTAAGACCTGCTGTTTCATATTGCCATCCATCTTGGTCTGGAATAGCAAGCTAAAAATTCTGTTTTTTTAAAAAAACAACTTTTGATTTTATGTTCACACCCTAGTCAATCAAATGTCTTAATCTTCTTTCATTTGTTCCAGATCTTTCTTCTCACTGTTGCTGTCTGATTGACCTTTTTCAGGCTCTGTATTTTCAGATGAAACACAAAATCTTATAGCGTACTAGTCAAGCAAGTCACAAGAGGAAAAAAAATTAAGAGTTTTGTTGCTAGGAGACACTTGGGGATCCATATAATGTAAACTGTGTATAATGTTGTCCTCCAGGATGATCAGGCCTTAAACAGTGTATTTTAATGATAGGCTTTAAAAAAATCTAAACCCTGATCCACATTAACATTTTCAGTGAATTGTACAGTGCTGTCTTTTTTTGGGATCAATTCATATAAAACCAAGTGACTTTTTTTAATGTGTGTTGAGGGGCTGTCACAAAGAAGGGGCCAAATTATTTTCCAAAGCACCACAAGGCAAGACAAGAAGCAATGGAAACTAATCAAGGAGAGAAGCAACCTAGAACTAAGAAGTTTCCTGAGAAAAGGGGGTTGAGATAGAAGATCTCATAGAGCCCTTCCAACTCTGTTAATCTTTTAAGTTTTAATGATTAGAAAACCTGCAGTAAATATGCATTGTTCCAGAAAGGTGGGAAGTTATCTGTCAGCAACTTATTCTGTTATCTAACTTATGTTAATCACTGTCAATTCTGAGTGACCAAGCATATATTAATTATTGTTTTTTTTTTGCCTTCTCTGTGGATTCAGGAAGCCAGCTTTTCTAAAGTTGTGGAAAGAATCTTCCATAGATACCATTATATGTTAAGGGACTTGTAGATTGTGTAGATTGATGAGTGACTGAGGTGACACTCTGGCACTACTCTGGTAACCCTGAGGACACAGATAAACTTCCAAGTGGCCTCAACGACTTTCTAAAAGAATGCAAATGACCAGCTGCCTGCAAGGAACGTAAATCCCTCCATTTCCCACCATCCAGTCAGAGCTGATGAAACCTCTTGGACAAGAAGTGAAACATCTTCAAAGAAAACAAGAGAGTCCAGTTGCCTCTTGAAAAAGCACCTTTGGGATCCCCATCAGGAAGTAGATTTTCTTCTATATAGCCAAGTAAAGTGTTTCAGATTTGAAGGAGAAAAAGAACTTTAGACTGCATGTAGTTCATCTTGTAACAATGATTGGCATCTCCTTAAACCTACTTCTCAGGATCAGATAGTTGTTCTATACAGCTGCAAAGCAATCCAGGAGATTATCTTTGCCTACAGATTGTATGTACACCAGGGCACACTCAAAGGCATTACTTTGAATATAAAGCATTGCACAGCCCTAGCATTATATTTCTCTATAGATTTTTAAAACCATTTCAAATAAGATGACTCTTTCTTTGCCAGCTCTTTTTTTAAAAACAAAAACCCATTTACTTTTTTAAAAACTGAGTTAAATTGAATCTAGATCAAAGAGACTCTAGATCAAACTGAGCCAATTCACACATTTACTTGTCAGGCATGAAGGATAGAAAAATCAAGAGTCATATCTCATTACCTAAATAAAATAACCTCATGTTCCTCTATATTTTAACTCTATCTTCACTTTATGATATATTTTTTTTTCATTTTTCAGAATGGTGAATGAAAAAATTCTCTCTTTTAACTAAGAGAAAGGTTGCCTTCTTAGATTTTTTTTTTTTTTTTTTAAAAGAGTGACTGTGGTAAGAAAAAAATCAGTACGTTGCACTTGTAAGGTGCCAAAAATTATTTATATATATTAATGGAAAGAGGACAAAAGAGGAGACATCAATGTTCTAACCCAGCTTCCGCAAGTAATGATAAGACGTTTAATCACAAGTAAAACAAATCCCTTTTTATAACAGGGCAGTAACAGTTTTGTTTTTTTTATTCACAGGGATAAACAAAAAATCAAAAATAATTAATGCCAAAAAACCTGGGTTTATCCAAGAAATCTGAATTGCTTACTGTATACTAGAAACGAATGGTTGTCTGTGACAACCGGCCACTTCCAAACCTCTCCTATTTATTTCCCAGCCAGGGAGGGGCTGGTTATCATCTGCGTCTGCCTCTCCCTGAGAGCCAGTTTACAGGTTTCCTTTGCTCTCCTCTCTTTTCCTCTCTGCATATATGCACATATGGGATGGGGCCCATCTGTTCCTCCCCCTCACTGAGCTCAGGCAGTTGCATCTCTACCTGGGGGAGGACAGAAGGTCCCAGCTCTGCCTCTGTCTCTGATGCTGTTTCCTTATCAGAGCAATCCAAAGGCTCTGAAGCTAGCCCAGGCTCTCCTTCCACCTCCTCCTCCTGCCAGCTCTGCTGGCAGCCGATGGGCCACAACAATCAAAGCCAAACATGTAATTTAAACCTAGATACTGAAATAAAAGTGTTGCGATATTTTCAGGATCAGACTCAATAAATTGTTCAAGAATTAAGAGTTCAAATATATCTCTCTTTATTTACATAAGGCATTCTATATTCACTGAATATTCACAGATAGAAGCCCAGAATGAACGTATACAGCTCCTTATATATACAATGGGTGGAGCTAATTATGGGAGTGGTAAAGTATGAATACATTAAGAAGTGAAGAATAAGTTAACCCCTGACACACTGTTCATATATTATTTACATAATGGAGAATAAGGCATTTACTTGTGACAAATCCCCCTCTAAATGCCGATTCGATATATTACAACAATTACATTCAGATTCAGAACAATATAATACATGTAACTTAGAAGTCAGGTATTTATGTTGCTTAGATGGCAAAGGCTTTGTTAATATGTCAGCTATTTGCTCTGATGTTTCGCAATGAACTGCTTTGATAAATCCATCCTGAGACAACTGTCTCACGTGTTTAAATTTTATATCTATATGCCTGGATCTTTGTCCAATGGCATCAGATCTAGATATTTCGATAGCAGCTTTGTTATCTTCATGCATGATAAAAGGCAAAATGGGTTTTTTCCAAATGTCAGAGAGTAAATCATTGAACCATACAAGGTTATTAGCTGCCTTAGATAGACAAACATATTCTGCCTCTGTTGTTGAAGTGGCTACTAACTCTTGTTTGCCAGTATACCAGTAAACTGGACAGTCATTGAGAAAGAATATATAACCAGATGTGCTTTTTCTACATGAGGTATCTCCAGCCCAATCCACATCGGCATAACATGTGAGGATGGGCTCTTTGACATTTTTAGGTTCCAACAATAAACAGAAGTCTAAACTATTTTTCAAGTATCTTAATATCCTTTTGACAGCTTCCCAATGGTATAGTGATGGTTTACTAACATGTCTGGACAATAAATTGAGAGGCAAAGCAATATCAGGCCTAGTCCAATTGGAGATGTAAAGAAGTGAACCTATGACAGACCTGTAAAATGTATTGTCTTTGAATTCAGGAGATGATTCTTCTGAATTTTTCAAAAAATCAGTTTGCATGGGAGTGTCACATGGCTTAGCGTTACTTAAGTTACATTTATTCAAGAGCTCTATGATTTTGTCCCTTTGTGAGAGTTTAAATCCTCTTCTGGTTTTACTGATTTGAACACCAAGATACTTATTTACTTTACCCAAAGATTTCAATGAAAAATGTTCATTTAGTTTTGTTAAAATGCCTCTTTCCTTTCTTTATGTTTACCTATGTATAAAATGTCGTCCACATAGATTAGTACAAATTCTAGAGAATTATTATCTTTTTTAACAAAGAAGCAATTGTCGGCAGTAGTGGCATTGAAATTCATAGTTTTGAGAACTTTTACTAAATAATCATACCATTGTTTACCAGATTGTTTCAGCCCGTATAAACTTTTATTTAATAACCAAGTCTCATTTTTGTTTGTGCATTGACTGTGGGGTGCTCTCACATATATTTCCTTATCTAACTTTGCGTGTAGGTACGCAGTCTGTATGTCATATTGAAATACATCGAGGTTGAGTGCTGATGCTATAACCAGAGCTGTTTTGACACTCTCTGTTCTTACTGTGGGGGAGTATGTGTCTGTATAATCCTCGGGATATTTCTGTGCATAACCTTGTGCAACTAATCTAGCTTTGTATAGAGTATTGCCTCCTTCTAAATTCTTAATTTTATATATCCACCTAGTGCCAATGATAGTTTTGTCCTTTGGTGCAACTGTAGGGGTGAACACATTTAGCCCTCGTAAACTATCCATCTCTTTAGTCATGGCTGCTTCCCATTTTATCTTTTCTTCAGGAGGAAGCTTTAACACTTCCTCATATGTGTTAGGTATTGGTGATTCTCCATCCATATACATTACATAATCTTTGTATTTATTTGGCATTTGATTTCTGCTACTTCTGGTTGTTTTTTCTGGTTTACTATCATTGTCATGTAAATATCTTGCTTCTTTTTTAGTTAATGAATCTGTCTTTATTTTATGTTGACTGTTTGTCCATGTTCTAATTTTATTTTTATGTGTATTGTTATTGTGCTCTTCTCTAATTCTTTTTTCTTGAAGTTTGGTATCTGTATTGGTGTTTGGGAATATTTCATTAAGATGTATTTTAGACCAGTTGGCCTGTTCATGGAACACAGCTGTTCTGGAGACTATGAATTTATTATTATTATCGATAAATCTGTATCCTTTTGTACCTGTCTCGTATCCCATGAATCTAAGTCTCCTGGATACGTTCTCACCTTTGCGCCTTAGTTGTTTAGGTATGTGTACGTCTGCAGTGACTCCAAATATGTGCATGTGTGTTAATTTTGGTTTCCTATTATACATCACTTCGTATGGTGTCTTATTTACAATGCTGGACCAAGTTCTATTTTGTGTGTAATTAAGAGTATTGTAGGGCTTCTGACCAGAATTGTTTACCTAAGCCAGCATCTTCTAAAGTGCATCTAATCATGGTTTGTAATGTTGAGTTCTTTCTCTCTACCACTCCGTTCTGGAATGCAGAAAATGGACTAGATGTGTAATGTAACATCCCTCTGTCTTTTAGCCATTGGGAGAATTCCTTAGACATGAATTCACATCCCCTATCTGTCATGATTTGTTTTATTTTAATATTGTGTTGTGTTTCTATACGTTTGTAAAACTCTTTAAATTTCTGAAAAGTTTCATCCTTATGTTTTAATGTGTAAACAAATCCATAACGACTATAATCATCCACAATTGTTAGAAAATAACATTTTTTATAAGTAATTGATGGTGTTAGTGGACCAACTAGGTCCATATGTACCAAATCAAAAATTTTGTTGGTTGATCTCGTTGACTTTCTAGGTCTGGGACTAGTTTTGAGCTTTGTAGATTTACATACTGAGCATTCCAAATAGTTTTCACAATTTTTTATTTTAACTCCTTCTGCATGTTCAGTCATCTTTTGTACTACAGGAAAACTGGCATGTCCTAATTTTCTGTGTAAGACATGAGCACACTCATCATGAATTGGTTTACCTATCTTAGGTTTTTTTTCATTGTGTGTATCTTTGTGATTATGGGTTACCTCACGTTCTTCATTGTCACTGTTACTATTCTCTCCATTATCTATTTCATTATCATTTTCCATATTTGAATCAATGTTGTGTAACCATTCTTCCTTTGTCATTAAGTAAGGTAGACCTCCTTTGGTTATTACTGTACCTATGTTTATTTTGTTTTTTTCTAATGTTGCTTTTCCTTTTGAGAACACAATGTTAATGTCAGAATCTCTGCTTAGTTTTATGGCACTAAGTATATTATGAGGAATTTCAGGTATTAGTAATACCCCCTCTATTTTTCCTAAGCCAGGTAAGATTACATTCCCTCTACCTATAACTTGAACTTTTTCTTGGTTAGCCACTTTGATTACAAATTTATCTTCTACAAATGAAGATAATATGTTTTTATTATTAGTAGTGTGATTAGTTGCTCCAGAATCAATAAGCCAATTATTGTTCTCTGGTTGTGGTGTGTTAATGTTGTCATGTTTTTTTAGCCCATTCAGTGAGCCAGATTTTCTATCCTTTGAGTTATCTCTGCCCCCTCTATGTTCTCTATAGTTGGGTGGACTTCTATATCTAAATCTATCATTGGAAGACTGTCTGTTGTTGTACCTATTTCTATATTCTGACCTATGTCTATCTTTTTGAATTTTGGGACAATCCCTCCTATTATGTTCCTTAGATCCACAATTGTGGCACCTAAATGTTTCATGATATCTTTCTTGAAATGCTACCCTTTTATATTGTTTGTGTTCTATTTGGTTGTTATAACGACTTCTCCTTGAATTGTCTTCAGCTATTAATTTATTGGATAGGCTTTCTATGGATAAGTATCCTAGATTGATTGTGTCTAAGTGTGACATGTAATTATCCCATGATGGGTCAAGTGAATTGATGATAACACTTTTCATCGTTTGATCTGAAATCACCTCCCCCCTTAAATGCAGTTCTGCTCTAATCTTGTTTAAAGATATTAAATGTTCACTTATGGTAACCCCTGGCTTTATCCTAGAAGAGAAGAAATCTTTAGACATTCTTGTGGTAGTGGCTACGCTTTCACTGTGAAACAAATTAAACATGCATTGAATAATTTCTGAGACAGTCAGATTTTGCTTAATACTGTGATACATGGCAGGGGACACACTGGAAATTAATAGGAAAAATGCTATATGATGTAAGCAATCTAACTTTAGAGTCCAAGGTCTTTTTGGGGGGTTGGTAATAAAAAACATTAAGTTTTCTTTCATAAAGACAACCTGGAGCTGTTGATACCATTCTTGCAAATTAATGCCATCTATTCTCAGCTTTGGGAAGTCACTGGGTAAATTCCCAACATTGTTGGGTCCATTACTTACAACCAGGGGTAGTCCGTGGTCTTGCAAATGTCGAAAATTGCAAAACGGTGTGGGAATGCTCGCAACGAGTCTGTATGGTTCTCTCTGCATCTCATGACTTCCTGGGTTGTCTGCGTAGTCCCGCGCATGCACGTTGTTCATTTCGTTCCTGGAGTCATCGTGAGAGGTTCTCGCTGCTGCAGCTCCCTCGCTTCGTTCTTCTTCCGATGAATCAGTCTCCGGCTCGATCTTGGGAGTCCTGGTGATGGCGGGCGCTCGTCTTCTTTTGCTGAAGGTGCTGGTTCTTGGATCAGTCTGTGGTGTGGGATGATATCTGCAGGGCTCTCTGGGTTCAGGTGTCGGTGCTTTCGCCGTCTGGATAGGAGCGGGTAGATTTTGAGGCGTTGGCTCGCTTGCTTGCCTTTTGGTTGATTTTTTAGTAATCTTCAGTTTCGGCCCAAATGCAGCAAAAAGCGTTTTAATTGCTGATTTTATTTGTGTGTCTATCGAATCTTCTTCATTCTCTGTTTCTGATTCTTCTGAGGTATATACTTTTTCTTTTTCATTTTTCGTATCGAGTAAGGCTTTTCGCGCCAGACATTTTGAATCCTGCTTTCTGATTGGCTCAGCTTCACTCATCTTGGGAGTCCGTTGAAACCAAGATGGCTGCCATTCAAAATTTTGCGCGGGATTGTTGGTTTTCTTCTTCGTTGCATTTTTATCTGTAGGCATATCACTTACTATTTTTGAGTCTTTTGGTTTTTCAGTAGCGATGTGCTTCTCTCTCGCTGCTCCGTTGTTTTTTAGTATATCTTGGAGGTCCGCGACAAGACTTTCATCGCTCTTTTGGCTCTTTAGGAGTTTTAGTATCTCTGACCTGAGTTCGTTGTATTCTATTTCGTTTTCTTCTTGGTCATCATCTTTATTTATTATTTCTTCGTCTTCTGTGGTGTATTCTTCAGATTCTCTCGAAATTGCATTTGTGGACTCATCTATTATTTCTTGATCCGCTTCCATTTCTTTGCTGTATGCCCTGGTGTTGGGCCTATCTCTTTTAGACATGTTTAAGTTTTTATTGAGTCAATTCAACCATCCTCTGCTATCAGATTGTTGCGATATTTTCAGGATCAGACTCAATAAATTGTTCAAGAATTAAGAGTTCAAATATATCTCTCTTTATTTACATAAGGCATTCTATATTCACTGAATATTCACAGATAGAAGCCCAGAATGAACGTATACAGCTCCTTATATATACAATGGGTGGAGCTAATTATGGGAGTGGTAAAGTATGAATACATTAAGAAGTGAAGAATAAGTTAATCCCTGACACACTGTTCATATATTATTTACATAATGGAGAATAAGGCATTTACTTGTGACAAAAAGTAATATAGTCCAGGGGTTCCCAATCTCTGGACCATGGAATGGGACCAGTACACAGCATCCTAGCAACCAGTCTGCGTAAACAAGTGAAGCCCCATCCACGCGATGCAGGCAGGATGCAAAATCATGCGCCCTCCAGTTCATGGAAAAACATATCTCCAAGGAACCAGTCCCTGGTGCCCAAAATGTTGGGGGCCACTGGTATAGTCCAATGAACCAATAATGGGCATGTCTTGTTAGTCAGCTGTAATGTATTCCCTTGATCAGCTAAAGAACCACAAGTCTTTTTCCAAAAGTGCACTATAGAGCTGGTGTTAGCTTTTGATCAGGTTAAAAGTTGAATGGGAGATCTCAAAAAAGCGCATAATCTCAATTTTCACCACTGAAATCCCCATAGCCTCTAAATTGGTAAAAACAACAACAACACCCAACCTCCAAGGTAATTTCCAAAATGTTTTCTTACCGAAGCTTCTGATTCCTGTTCCCACCTTTATTTTTTTTAAAAAAATAAAAAAGTCAAGAAACCAAGCCATCAAAAATTATACTTTTTACTTCCCTATTTCAAAGGTGAAGTTCTCTGATGATTAATTATATGCCACCACATTGGTTTTGAGTCCTGCATAGATTTTCTCCATGATGATGTATTTCCATTTCTATCTTTGCAAGCAATCTACTTGGTCTTTACAACATGCAGATTCTTCCTTAATGTGCGCCAGTGCCATTCGTACATAAAACAGTGTAGAGAGAATGATGGAAGCTAAGATTATTTGCAAGGATAGAAAGCAGGGTGGAAATGACATTATTTTTCCAGAAGTCAGATAAATCATGATCAAAACTTGACCTCCAACAGCTTCATCAAAGATACTATGCTGTAACCCTAACCCTAACTCAATAAAATCAATGAGAGGCTTCTTTAAATCCACTATTTTATGTCATCTGGGCCTCTATCTGTCTTTCACCTTGTTTAGGCCTCTGGCTCTATTTAATCTTTATTTTACCTTCATGCTATTATGTAGATCTCAGCAAACCTTTGTCATAACCTGGAGAAGCCCATCCCCCCAAAATAAAGAACTACTTACATCAGGGGTAAGGCCCGGGGCCCAGATCCGATCCGTGAGGTATTTAGGTTGCCCTGGAAACAGCAAAGGACTCGGCCGCAATGCCTTTGCCAGTGAAAATGGAGCTTGGGAGGACTGTAGGCTGTCACAGGGTTGCAGGAGGCTGTGGCAGCCAAAAACGGAGCTCAGGAGCCTGCTTTCCCTGGCAGAGCACTCGGGCCAACACATACATCCCCAACAGGAGTGATGTCGAGCTGGCCATATCTACCCTGGCCACACCCACTCCAGTCCCCTGAGGTCAAAGACAACCCTGATGTGGCCCTCAATGAAATCAAGTTTGACATCCCTGCCTTTCATCATACACCAGTAGTGGGAGCAGGGAGAGAAAGAAGACGATTCTCAGCACAGAGGCACATGCCTATATCTGTGTGAAGAAAATATATGCTACAGAAAGAGGATTTTTTTTTTTGAAACAGTATGTTCAAATTCCAAGATCTTTGAAGTGCATGCTTGAATAGAGTATAAAAGATCAAGATGAAGAAATAATAAGCCTTCTTCTGGTGCAGAACAGGCACTGTATCCCCTTAACAACAAAAATATAACAGACCAACAAAAGATATGGCAAAGAATAGAGATGATTTAAGCCTTCTGCACTGGGTGGAATTTGCCAACTCATCATGAAAATCGATCTGTGATACAAAACAAGGATTATTCAGGTTTATATCCCCGAAGAGCTATTAAAAAAAAAAAAAAAAAACCAGCAGCATAATATCCATGGCCCCTGTACAATGAGAAATAACTCACCTTTCCATGCTGCTGAGAAAATATAATAAGCCTGAGAGGCATGAAACATCAGGGTGATAGGCACCAATGTTAGAGATGAAACATTTTACGAATCTAGAGAGAGGTAGATGTAGATGTAGAATTCTTTATTGGCCAAGTGTGATTAGACACACAAGGAATTTGTCTTTGGTGCATATGCTCTCAGTGTACATAAAAAGACAAGATACATTCGCCAAGAATCATAAGGTACAACACTTAATGATAGTCATAGGGTACAAATAAGCAATCAAATCATACTGGGAAACAATCAATATAAAACATAACAATACAAGCAACAAAGTTACAGTCACGTAGTCATAAGTGGGAGGAGATGAGTGATAGGAACGATGAGAAGATTAATAGTAATAGTAATGCAGACTTAGAGGGACACGGTGGCTCAGTGGCTAAGACATTGAGCTTGTCAATTGAAAGGTCGGCAGTTCAGTGGTTCGAATCCCTAATGCCGCATAACGGGGTGAACTCCTGTTACTTGTTCCAGCTTCTGCCAAGCTAGCAGTTTGAAAGCACGTAAAAAATGTAAGTAGAAAAATAGGGACCACCTTTGGTGGGAACAACATTCTGTGTGCCTTTGGCATTTAGTCATGCCGGCCACATGACCACAGAGACGTCTTCGGACAGTACTGGATCTTCGGCTTTGAAATGGAGATGAGCACCACCCCCTAGAGTCGGGAACGACTAGCACATATGTGTGAGGAGAACCTTTACTTTTACATTTAATGCAGACTTAATGAATAGTTTGACAGTGTTGAGGGAATTATTTGTTTAGCAGAGTGATGGCATTTGGGAAAAAAACTGTTCTTGGGTTGTTTTGGTGTGACCTTGAAATACAAAAAAATCCCAATCTAACAGCTCAGGTATGAATCAAGTTTGCAATATGAAATGCATATAGCTCTCTTATGGTAGAAATATTTGAGCGGCTCCTGACTGGCATTGTAGAAACCCAAAAATTAAGCCGCAGAACACAATTTGCATAACATTTTCCTTTTCCTGTTTTTAAGCTATTATCGTGTCAGATCTTTCTGTACCGTACAGATAATTCCAGGCAGCTATTTAAACCGTGCCTATTACATACAAGCTTCTAAGAGTTAGTTTATGGAACACAGGTTAGCATCAAGAAAGCAGGGTCATTTCAGATAATGTTCCTCTATTTTCCTCTAGCCCTAATTAAGCATAAATGGGTATAATACCTCCTAATCAAATCCACTTCCACTGTAATGGCAATTATGTGTCATTTAAAAGCAGAATTTGATCTCTTCACATTTATAATTTATCTTCATTGTAGCATTGCAATATACCATGTTTTTAAGCATGATAAACATTCTGGCTAATTAGGGGCTTATATAGACAAGGTTATTTTATTTATTTATTTAGAGATCCAACACAGTCCTTCTTGTATTACAACATAAATTTATGATATATTGAAAAATATCAATTGTGATTTGTTCCACTATTATTTCCAGTGAAAATCAGGGCTGTTTTAATTACAGTTCTTTTAAAAACAGACATGCTCAAAACCATAGTCAAATATTTTTAAGAGCTGGGTTGAAGGCTGTGGTCCTGACAAGTTTATATTGTTTCCCAATTCAGCTTAGCCACATTTTTCAGCACTTTACCTTTTACAAAATTTCATTTTCTTAGAAGCTCAGGCCCTCCTTGTCCTCCTCGTCCTCCTCGTCCTCCTCGTCCTCCTCGTCCTCCTCGTCCTCCTCCTCGTCCTCCTCCTCGTCCTCGTCCTCCTCCTCCTCCTCCTCCTCCTCCTCCTCCTCCTCCTCCTCCTCCTCCTCCTCCTCTTCTTCTTCTTCTTCTTCTTCTTCTTCTTCTTCTTCTTCTTCTTCTTCTTCTTCTTCTTCTTCTTCTTCTTCTTTTCTTCTGCCTTTCCTGTAATCTGTTGGTATAATCAAAAGGTGATTATAGGTGATTAGTAAAAAGGGTTTCCAGTGACAGTAGAAAATTAGCAAAGCTTTCAGAAGCAGAATTTCTTCTGATGCCTGTTTTCTTTCTGAAACGTTCACTGGTTGTTTTTCAAATATATCAGAAAAAAACACATGGGCCAGTATTGGATTGCCAACTGAGATTAGCCCTGAATAAAACTTACTTACTTACTTACCTACCTACTTACTTATTTACTTCTTTCTTTCTTTCTTTCTTTCTTTCTTTCTTTCTTTCTTTCTTTCTTTCTTTCTTTCTTTCTTTCTTTCTCCCTCACTCCTTTCCTTCCTTCCTTCCTTCCTCTTTCTCTTTCTCCCTCTCTCCCTCCCTCCCTCTTTTCTTTCTTTCTTTCTTTCTTTCTTTCTTTCTTTCTTCCTTTCTTTCTTTCTTTCTTTTCTTTCTTCTGTCTGTCTGTCTGTCTGTCTTTCTTTCTTTTTCTCTCCCTCCCTCCCTCCCTCCCTCCCTTTCTTTCTTTCATTCTTTTCTTTCTCTCCCTCCCTCTCCTTCCTTCCTTCCTCCCTCCCTCCCTCCATTTATTTATTTATTTATTTATTTATTTATTTCTATTTTACCCCCCCAAAAAGGAAAATAATAGCTGATCATAAACAAACAAAAGCACAGGATTTTGGTGTATACACATTTTTCTTTTAAGGAGAAATCATCCTATTATATCATTAAAAATATGATGGGGATATTAACCACATAGTTCACACCTATGCAGAGAAATCTTAATTAAAACAGTCTTCTGATTCCAATTCATCATGGTGCTAACACTAATGGGGTGGAGACATATTTAGATGAGAGCATATGATTTTTCAAGGAAGTTGGCAGAGTCACAAATCTTCATTATAGTACAATCATATGGTAATATGAGAACATAACTTTGCTCCTCTTCCTCACCTTCTCCAAATTGCTAATATTTGAAACATTGCATTTGCATTTTTTTACAATAAGAATTGTAAATAACTTTATATAGACAAAGGTCCATATAGATATTCATGTTTAAAAACATCCAGTAAGTATAATTTCTGTCCTTAAAAAAAAACATGCAACATCATTTATGATACAAGGAAATTGGGCATGTTCATTTTATGATTAACTAATTTTAGCTGACCATATTTGTTGTAAAGGTAAATCAGATCTTGGAATACATTTCCAGAGCTCAGATTACCTTTAGTTGGCCAAATAAAAAAGCATATCAATTGTTTGCATGCATTCTAATATGGTGATACAGTTTTTTTTAAGAAAGTTTTTTTTTTTCCACAAACACACAAACAAACATACAATGTATTTTTCTGAACACAGTATTGGCCGGTTCACAAATTTAAACAGTTTTTAGTAATTTCAATTAAATTTACAATTTATA